>NC_059158.1:185451526-185816526 GCF_019923935.1 Bubalus bubalis | reverse complement strand
TGACCCCACAAGGGCCTCTGAAGAGGGGATGGTTCTCTACACTTGTCCTGCACCATACCTGAAGAGGCCTGCCTTGACATTCCTCGAGATTCCCACAGCTTCCAGTCATTGCCTGCAAGCTCCCCACTGGAAGTGGGTGTGACCTTAGGCAAGACAGCTCTCTTTAGCTAGGAGCCATGTCTAGGGAGGACTGAGGACTATTGGCAAGACTGAAGGGGGATCTGGGTGATGCCTTACATGTCCACCACAGATGCCACTAAATTCCACATTCCCACCCTCCCTTGTAGCAAGGTGTGGCCAGATGGCTAAATTCTGGCCAACATCATGTAAGAGAAAATTACGTTTGCCCCCTTCAGGTTGTTCCTGAAAAGGAGTGAGCATATAATTGTCTTCCCACTTACCTTTTCACTGCTGGGTTGCAGATGTGATGATGGGAGCTGGAGCAGCCACATTGGGCCCTGCGTTGGAGCCGCATGTCGAGTGTGGCAGAGTAGCCCACTACTTCTCAACTGCACGCCCCCAGATTGTTACGTGGCAGAGGAACAGCTTCTGCCGTGTGTAAGCATCTGGGTGTCTCTGTTGTTGCCTGCTCTCGTTGACTGTAGCTGAGGAGCCATCACTTACGTCACTATCCTGACGACAGTGTGACCACTGTGTTCATCACCAGCAACACCAAGTGCGGCTCCAGCTTCAGCCCCGGCGCCGCTGCCCACTGTGTTCAGCTTCACTGTGTTCAGTGCGGCTCCAGCTTCGGCCCCGGCGCTGCTGCCCACTGGCTCTAAGACCCTGGACAAGTCACTACCCCTTCCTGAAAATACGTAGTTTCCTCTTCAGAAAATACGTAGTTTGTAATAGATAATCTTGTGTACGTTGCAAGGGTGTCATAAGGATGAAACGTATGCTGTATGTGGCAGGAGCCACGTGTGTTAATACGGAAGGCTTGCCCGCGTCCACATCTCCCCACCAGCTCTGAATCTAGAGCTGACTCCTCGGGGGCAACTATTGTTTGTACTGCACAGCATCAGTACCAAGGTCACCACAATGTTATCCCTACCCTAGGCGCCCCACTCCAGTGCTCTTGCCTGGAAAATCCCATGGACGGGGGAGCCTGGTGGGCTGCAGTCCATGGGGTCACGAAGAGTCGGGCACGACTGAGCGACTTCACGTTCACTTTTCACTTTCATGCATTGGAGAAGGAAATGGCAATGCACTCCAGTGTTCTTGCCTGGAGAATCCCAGGGACGGGGGAGCCTGGTGGGCTGCCATTTGTGGGGTTGAACAGAGTCGGACACGACTGAAGTGACTTAGCAGCAGTAGCAGCAACCACCAGAAGCACCACTTCCGCTTTTATTTTACAGTCAGAAGACCAGGATTCGAATACCAACTCCATCTATTACCAGATGAATGACTCAAGACTCCCCTGAGCCTCAATCCTCCCATCTGTAAAACGGGAATAATAACAACCCCCGTGTAGAGACTATGAGAGTGAAACAGGAAGATGAGTGTAAACGCTACACACAGCACCTGGGTCACAGGTGACACTCGGAAACAGCGCCTGTTGTCACTGTCCTGGCTGCTGCTTCCTCCATCAAACACCTCCAGCTCACCAACACAAGAAAGCCACGAAGCAGATCCTCCCTGGGTCTGGAAATGTGCTGGGTGGGATGGGCGACCCCTCCCCTTGTGGGGGTTCATGATTCGTGTTCAAGGAAACGGCCCTGGCACTACAGCGGGCAACAGCTCCAGGGCTGGCGGCAGGGACCAGGCAGAACTCGCACAGTCCAGAGTCCACAGGTGCGCAAGGCTGCCCGCCCTGAGACTGCAGGTCACAGGCAGAGGAGCTCCTGAGTGCACAGGCGCATTTCAGAGATCCCCTCCCAAAGGGAGGTCTTGCAGGTCTCTGGTCAAGACAGTCCGGGTAATGGTTCAAAGCAAAATCGTGGGCGTGAACCTTCCACCAGGCCTCACCCTCGCTGACGGCTCAGCTCTGCACTAAGGCATCACGTGTGACCAGGCCCCACTGATCCTCTGCAGACCTGGGGGCTTCCCTGGCAGTCAAGTGGCTGAGACTCCGAGCTCCCAATGCAGAGGACCTGAGTTCGATCCCTGATCCGGGAACTAGATCCTGTGTGTTCCAACTAGGGTTCACATGCTGCAACTAAAATCCCGCACACCACAACTTCAAAAAATCAAAAATCCCATGAGCCACAGGGAAGACCCCATGTGCCACAACTGAGACCCAGTGTAGTCAAATAAATAAATATTTTTAAAAAAATCAATCCTCTTCAGGAAGTACAGGTCTATACTTCCACCCAGGTGCTAGGAAGCCTCCTGGGCAAAACTACCTTCTCAGTTCACTTCACTCGCTCAGTTGTGTCCGACTCTTTGTGACCCCATGAATCGCAGCACGCAAGGCCTCCCTGTCCATCACCAACTCCCGGAGTTCACTCAAACTCACGTCCATCGAGTCGGTGATGCCATCCAGCCATCTCATCCTCTGTCGTCCCCTTCTCCTCCTGCCCCCAGTCCCTACCAGCATCAGAATCTTTTCCAATGAGTCAACTCTTCGCATGAGGTGGCCAAAGTACTGGAGTTTCAGCTGTAGCACCATTCCTTCCAAAGAAATCCCAGGGCTGATTTTCAGAATGGACTGGTTGGATCTCCTTGCAGTCCAAGGGACTCTCAAGAGTCTTCTCCAACACCACAGTTCAAAAGCATCAATTCTTCATCGCTCAGCTTTCTTCATAGTCCAACTCTCCCATCCATACATGACCACTGGAAAAACCATAGCCTTGACTAGACGGACCTTTGCTGGCAAAGTAATGTCTTTGCTTTTCAATATGCTATCTAGGTTGGTCATAATTTTTCTTCGAAGGAGTAAGCGTTTTTTAATTTCATGGCTACAGTCACCATCTTGAGTGATTTTGGAGCCCCAAAAAATAAAGTCTGACACTGTTTCCACTGTTTCTCCATCTATTTCCCATGAAGTGATGGAACCAGATGCCACGATCTTCGTTTTCTGAATGTTGAGCTTTAAGCCAACTTTTTCACTCTCCTCTTTCACTTTCATCAAGAGATGCTTTAGTTCCTCCTCACTTTCTGCCATAAGGGTGGTGTCATCTGCATATCTGAGGCTATTGATATTTCTCCTGGCAATCTTGATTCCAGCTTGTGCTTCTTCCAGCCCAGCGTTTCCCATGATGTACTCTGCATGTAAGTTAAATAAGCAGGGTGACAATATACAGCCTTGACATACTCCTTTCCCGATTTGGAACCAGTCTGTTGTTCCATGTCCAGTTCTAACTGTTGCCTCCTGACCTGCATATAGGTTTTTCAAGAGGCAGGTCAGGTGGTCTGGCATTCCCATCTCTTGAAGAATTTTCCACAGTTTGTTGTGATCCACACAGTCAAAGGCTTTGGCATAGTCAATAAAGCAGAAATAGATGTTTTTCTGGAACTCTCTTGCTTTTTCCATGATCCAGCGGATGTTGGCAATTTGATCTCTGGTTCCTCTGTCTTTTCTAAAACCAGCTTGGACATCTGGAAGTTCATGGTTCACGTATTGCTGAAGCCTGGCTTGGAGAATTTTGAGCATTACTTTACTAGCATGTGAGATGAGTGCAATTGTGCAGTAGTTTGAGCATTCTTTGGCATTGACTTTCTTTGGGATTGGAATGAAAACTGACCTTTTCCAGTCCTGTGGCCACTGCTGAGTTTTCCAAATTTGCTGGCATATTGAGTGCAGCACTTTCACAGCATCATCTTTCACGATTTGGAATAGCTCCACTGGAATTCCATCCCCTCCACTAGCTTTGTTTGTAGTGATGCTTTCTAAGGCCCACTTGACTTCACATTCCAGGATGCCTGGCTGTAGGTGAGTGATCACATCATTGTGATTATCTGGGTCATGAAGATCTTTTTTGTACAGTTCTTCTGTGTATTCTTGCCATCTCTTCTTAATATCTTCTGCTTCTGTTAGGTCCATACCATTTCTGTCCTTTATCGAGCCCATCTTTGCATGAAATGTTCCCTTAGTATCTCTAATTTTCTTGAAGAGATCTCTAGTCTTTCCCATTCTGTTGTTTTCCTCTATTTCTTTGCACTGATCGCTGAGGAAGGCTTTCTTATCTCTTCTTGCTATTCTTTGGAACTCTGCATTCAGATGCCTATATCTTTCCTTTTCTCCTTTGCTTTTCGCTTCTCTTCTTTTCACAGCTATTTGTAAGGCCTCCCCAGACAGCCATTTTGCTTTTTTACATTTCTTTTCCACGGGGATGGTCTTGATCCCTGTCTCCTGTACAATGTCACAAACCTCCGTCCATAGTTCATCAGGCACTCTGTCTATCAGATCTAGTCCCTTAAATCTATTTCTCACTTCCACTGTATAATCATAAGGGATTTGATTTAGGTCATACCTGAATGGTCTAGTGGTTTTCCCTACTTTCTTCAATTTAAGTCTGAATTTGGCAATAAGGAGTTCATGATCTGAGCCACAGCCAGCTCCCGGTCTTGTTTTGGCTGACCGTATAGAGCTTCTCCATCTTTGGCTGCAAAGAATATAATCAATCTGATTTCTGGCACCTAATTCTACCAGGTGTGGTGTGCCACCCATCACCCTCAGCGCTCCTTTCAGACAAACAGTGACTTTCGCCTCTTATGAATTTATTCTGTGAGGTTTTCCCTACAGCAGGGTGGGTCAGGAGGGATCTGACAGATGATGAGGGTACTGAAAGGGGAAGGGAGCACGCTAATGACAGTTTGAAAAGCTCACCATTTTGCCACAATCTGAAAACAAACTGAGACAAGACATCTGGGTAATGACCAACCTAGACAGCATATTAAAAAGCAGAGACATTACTTTGCCAACAAAGGTCCGTCTAGTCAAGGCTATGGTTTTTCCAGTAGTAATGTATGGATGTGAGAGTTGGACTACAAAGAAAGCTAAATGCCGAAGAATTATGCTTATGAACTGTGGTGTTGGAGAAGACTCTTGAGAGCCCCTTGGACTGCAAGGAGATCCAACCAGTCCATCGTAAAAGAAATCAGTCCTGAATATTCATTGGAAGGACTGATGCTGAAGCTCCAAAGCTTTGGCAACCTGATGCGAAGAGCTGACTCATTTGAAAAGACCCTGAGGCTGGGAAAGATTGAAGGCAGGAGGAGAAGGGGACAACAGAGGATGAGATGGTTGGACAGCATCACCGACTCAATGGACATGAGTTTGAGCAAACTCTGGGAGTTGGTGATGGACAGGGAGGCCTGGCATGCTGCAGTCCCTGGGGTCGCAAAGAGTCAGACACGACTGAGCGACTGATCTGAACTCAGTGACAGTCTCCACCTCCACATCTCCTTGGCCCGTCCATTGACCATAACCATGACCATTATGTGGTCCATCAGTGTCAGGCCGGGTCATGTGACTTCCTCTGGCCAATGAAATGTGGCCACTGAAAACAGAGGCAGACTGTGCTTTCTGCCTCAGCTGCTCCCTCTGCCATGAGAGTTGCCTTTTTCAAAGCAGGCTTGCTCCTTCAGCCTGGATCCCGAAAATAAGATACCTGGAGAAGAGCTGAGACCAGCCTGCAGCTCCCTCATAATGCAAGAAGGAAAGAAATATTTGCTTTTGTAAATCATTTTGTAAATCTTTACAAAGCACTTTGTAAATGATTTGCAAATCATTTTGTAAATCTTGGCTTTTGTAAATCCAGGGAATGCTTGTCACGTAGCATAATCCAGCAAACGCTGACCGATACAACAGCTAGCCTTTCTACAGCAATTACCACGGGCCAGGCACCATCTGCGTACATAACCTGTGTTATCTCATTTGATGCCCACAGCAACCTCGATAAGATGGTTCCTATTATTGTGTTGGCCAAAAAGTTCATTCATGTGGCTTTTTCCATCATGTCTTACAGAAAACCCAAATGCATGTTTTGGCCAACCCAATGTATTAACCCTGTCTCACAGATGAGGGTGGTAAAGCTCTGACACATTGTCACATCCAGGTTCATAATGGGCAAAGCTGGGATCCAAATGGAATCCATCCACCTTGAATGACACAGGATGGTTTTTCTCCCATTTTACAGATGGTGAAGCTGAGGCTCTGAGGGGAGACCACACCTGCCCCAAGTCACACGACTGGAGCCAGTCCCTTTACATCATGGGGCCCACTGCAGCTCAGGCAGGGGGTGAGAACCGAGGTCTCCCCTCTTTGAGTCCGTAGCCTCCCACCGGGTGCCTTGCCAGGGCAGGACCACTGGCTCTCGGATACCCCCAGCCACAGTGGTGTGGGATGCCACCCTCCGCGAGCCCTTCCCTCCCTGTAAAGCCCACGCTTACGTTTCAGGAGCCCAGGCGCCTCTCCTGCGCACAGCGGCTGCAAATGGCGCATCTGCCCAGGCTCTTCAAAGCCTTTTGACACTTGCTAATATCCTGCCGCTTCTGTGCACTGCAGGTCTGGTTTGCATTAGCACCTCGGGCCCCGCGGTGGTCAACACAGGCCCTGGGCTCCATCCAAAAAGTGTCAGACTCTGCTGGGGCTCTTCTGACTACTTATCTGACGTGGAACATCGAATGGTTTGATCTGCCAATTAGGCACCCCCGGAGCTGCTAACTGGAAGCAGATGGGCCCATGTATTACCGTGTGGAAAACTCCGCACGCCTGTCTTCCTGGCAGAAGGGGCGTGTGGGGCCTGGCCCTCCTCTCCGGCCCACCCCACAGCCCTCGACAGCGGCAGGTTGTGTGGCCTCCTGGGGGAGTCCCGGGGTGTGTGTTGGGGGTGTGAGCTTCAGGGAGAGTCAGTCTCATCCCCCGCTCCCAGAGAACCGGAGAGAATCCGTTTCTGGTTACGTGTGGAGCCAAGGGGTGGCCCACCCCGGTGCTCTCAACCCCAGAACGTCACAAGCCTCTGCCAGTCCCCTCCAGTGCCCAGGAGAGCCGGGCACTGGGCTGGGCCCCGGGCCTGCCCAGAGCAAGCAGGGATATGAATGCCTTCTGGGGCCCCTTCTGACCCTTAGGTGGCCTGGACCCACCCACCCACAGCTTCCCCAGCCTGTGGCCTCCTGAACCAGAAGCCCCTCATTCCTCCAGGGCCAGGCTGGCCCCCCAAACCAGGAGCCCCTCATCCCCCCGGGCCAGGCCGGCCCCCAGGAACCCTGGATGGCCCCACGTCCCCGGCTGCCTCGGGCTCAGCCGCATCTACGCTCACCAGGACACACTCCTCGAGGGGCCTCCCCGACTCCTCTCTCAGAGCATGGGGCCCGCCCCCTCCCTGCAGAAGCCCTGCAAGCCCCTCTCTTCGGTCCAAGCTCAGGCGCCCTACACCCACTGGGCTCCGCCAGGCGTCTCGCTGGGAGCTCCACAGCACAGCGCGCGTCACCCTCCTGTGGCCCCAGGACCGGCCTCCCAGTCACAGGAGAGGACTGACCCGGGGGGCTCACTCGCCCAGAGCCACGCAGGGCAGGCTGCCTGCTCTGCCTCTCTCGGCCTGGTTCTCTGTCTGTCTCTGTCTCTCTACCCCCCGTCTCCCCTTCCTCCCTCCTGTCTTCTGTCTTCTCAGTCTCTCTCCTCTCTCCCTGCCCTCACCCCCTTCCCCCCTCACCCCACAGCTCACCTCCCACTCTCAAGCCCGGCTCATCTCCCCATCCCCATTTCAGGCCTGCCCACCCTCCAAGCCTGCCTCGCCTGGCCGGCTGCAGAGGAAACTTGGCCCCTGGAGATGAAATTGGACAGGTGAGCAGGGTCTGGACTTTGAGGGGTCTGATTGGCACACAAAGCGGGTGGAGCGTGAGTGTATAGGCACTGGGGAGTCACAGAAGGTTTCTCAGCTGGGAAAGCCCGTGACTGTGATTGGCTTAAGGAGACGTCACTCAGTTGGCCAGAGTGTGGATTTAAGGAAGGATTACCGGGGCCTCGGGCTTCCCTTGTAGCTCAATCAGTAAAGGATCTGCCTGCAGTGCAGGAGACCTGGCTTTGATCGCTGGGTTGGGAAGATCCCTGGAGAAGGAAATGGCAACCCACTCCAGTATCCTCGCCTGGAAAATCTCCTCCTGGGACAGAGGAGCCTGGTGGGCGGCAGTCCATGGGGTCACAAAGAGCTGGACACGACTGAGTGACTAACACTACAGGGGCCTTGGAGAGGGAAGTTGAAGAGGCCCTCACGGAGAGCGGCTCATGGGTCAGAAGGTCCTCACGGAGAGAGGCTCATGGGTCAGAAGGTCCTCACGGAGAGCAGCTCATGGGTCAGAAGGTCCTCACGGAGGGAGGGTCATGGGTCAGAAGGTCCTCACGGAGAGCGGCTCATGGGTCAGAAGGTCCTCACGGAGAGCGGCTCATGGGTCAGGAGGTCCTCACGGAGAGCGGCTCATGGGTCAGAAGGTCCTCACGGAGGGAGGGTCATGGGTCAGAAGGTCCTCACGGAGAGCGGCTCATGGGTCAGAAGGTCCTCACGGAGAGAGGCTCATGGGTCAGAAGGTCCTCACGGAGAGCGGCTCATGGGTCAGAAGGTCCTCACGGAGAGCGGCTCATGGGTCAGAAGGTCCTCACGGAGGGAGGGTCATGGGTCAGAAGGTCCTCACGGAGAGCGGCTCATGGGTCAGAAGGTCCTCACGGAGAGCGGCTCATGGGTCAGAAGGTCCTCACGGAGAGCGGCTCATGGGTCAGAAGGTCCTCACGGAGAGAGGCTCATGGGTCAGAAGGTCCTCACGGAGAGCGGCTCATGGGTCAGAAGGTCCTCACGGAGGGAGGGTCATGGGTCAGAAGGTCCTCACGGAGAGCGGCTCATGGGTCAGAAGGTCCTCACGGAGAGCGGCTCATGGGTCAGATGGTCCTCACGGAGAGCGGCTCATGGGTCAGAAGGTCCTCACGGAGAGCGGCTCATGGGTCAGAAGGTCCTCACGGAGAGCGGCTCATGGGTCAGAAGGTCCTCACGGAGAGCGGCTCATGGGTCAGAAGGTCCTCACGGAGAGAGGCTCATGGGTCAGAAGGTCCTCACGGAGGGAGGGTCATGGGTCAGAAGGTCCTCACGGAGGGAGGCTCATGGGTCAGAAGGTCCTCACGGAGGGAGGGTCATGGGTCAGAAGGTCCTCACGGAGAGCGGCTCATGGGTCAGAAGGTCCTCACGGAGGGAGGCTCATGGGTCAGAGAGTAAGGAGGGGACCCAAGGAGAGGTCTGCTCAGGGGTCACAAGCAGGTCCTACGAGCAATCGGGAACCTTTGTCTATTTATCTGTTTCTCTTCATTCATTCATTCATTCTTGGCTGTGACGGGTCTTCGCTGCCGCGTGCGGGCTCTCTCTGGTTGCAGCAAGCAGGGACTCCTCTCCTTTGAGGTGTGTGTGCTTCTCACAGTGGGGGCTTCTCTAGTTGGCGAGCACAGGCTCTAGGGTACTTGGGCTTCAGCGGTCACAGTGCATGGACTTAGCTACCCTGTGGCATGTGAGATCTTCCCGGACCAGGGATTGAACCCATGTTCACAGCATCGGCAGGCAGATTCTTAACCACTGGACCACCAGGGAAGTTCCAGTTAAGAAATTTTAGACCAAAAAAAGAAAAAGAGACAATCCAGGGAGGACACAAGAGCTGTACCCCCTCAATTACTCCTTGAACCCAAACCCTAGCTCCCACACTTACGAGTTGGTGACCCTGAGCAATTTAAAACTCAACATCTCTGAGCTTCAGTTTCCTCTTCAGGAGGGTAAGGATGCTTTGGGTTACAAGGGGCAGAAACCCAACTCAGACCATCTTGAACGATAATGGACTTAAATGGACGCGTGAAATGGGAGATCTCAGATGCAGGGCTGCCTGTAGGCAAGATCCACCATCTCAACAGATTTCAAGGACCCAGTTTTTGCCTCCTTCCACTTGGCCTCTAAGGCTGACTTGCCTTGCAGTCCTGCAATTCCCCCGGCTCCTGGGTCGACAGCCTTGCTCGCTCCTAAAGAAAGACTCTGTCCCAGCAAATGTCCTGAGGGTCATTCTCATTGGACCAACCCAGGTCATGCATCCACCCCAGAGCCAATCCCTGCAGCCAAGGGAAGGGTGTGTGTGGATCAGTTGGCCTGAGTCACCCGCTCCGTCCTTCCTCCAGAGCCAGGACACAGAGTCAGCTTCCCTAGAACCACACAGAGCTCCCTTGGGAGTCCAGGGGCTGCCAGGGAGGGAGGGGGGGAGGGATGCTGGGAGGTATCCGAGGTGGCCAGCAAGGGTCACTGGTACCCATCAGGCAGGGTCATCATGGGGATTAGAGATAACACGTATGAAGCACATAATGCCCAGCAGGTGCTCCTTCAGAGGCCATTCTTTTTGCTATTATATATGAAAGACCTTCATGAGAAAAAGGAATGAGTCTAATGTGTGGTCCCAAAGGATAAAACTAGCAACCATTGATGTTTTGAAATCCCAGAGAGCTGGGTTTTCATTCACTCTAAGAAGAATTTTCTAACAACTAGCATTGTCCTCAATGGGCCTCCCATCACTGGAGGGGAACAAGCAGGGATTAAGATCTCAGCTTGGGGTAGCTACAGAAGGAGGTGAGCAGCAGATGCCTCTGAGGTTGGGGTGATTCCAGGATTCTCTCTCTAATGGTGGTCTAGAAGGCAGAACCAGGAAAAATGAGGTCATTATCTCTTAGAAGAAGTGTTTAAACCAAAGCGTCAGAAGCTTGCGAGAAAAGAGAATTAAGAGCTTAAAACTCCCTGAGCCCCTGACAAGCTGGTCCCCAGGGCAAGGAGGCCAAGACTTAGACACATCCAGGAACAGACCGTGCAGAGCCGCTCCCTGGAAGCTCAGGGCCCTAAGTGGGCTCAACCGAGATGCTGGGCTCCCACTGGAGGCGAATGGAGGGGACAGAGAAGGGATGGTCGCGCTGATGGTCCGTCCCTGGGCCTTCTCCCCACAGTCTCCAGCCCTCAAGCTGAGCCCCAGGAATGTGGGGAGAGAAGGCCAGTCACAGAGGTGAGGTGCAGCCCCAGGCAGCCTGAGGACAGGGGAAGCCAGCCCATGCAGGGGACACAGCAGTGGCCAGCGGGGAAGACGAGGTCAGGGTCCCCCACACCTAGCCCCTTCTGTGCCTGGTCCTGACAACCATCCACCTGTTCCCTTCACCCATCCTTCACTCTGCAGCCAGCCCGCCTCCCCCCCGATTCCTCCCCACCCCAACTCAAACTTTCTGCCTTCCCAAGCTTCTCTGTCCTTCAAGGCTCTTTTCAAATGTCAGCTTCCCCCAAGGTCTTCCCCGGTCACTACATTCACAAGCCATCTCCCTAAACTCTGAAGCCCCCACCCTCCAGCACACCAATGTGCCCCCCGACCCCAGCCTACATGATAAGGTTCCCCTCCACCAGCGTTCCAGGCAGGGCACCCTGGGTCTCACTGCACAGAAGGTCACGTTCCAGGGGTGAGCTGTGTGGGGTTGGGGACATTTCATAGTCTCTTTGAGTCTCCTTTTTTCCCATCTGGGACCCATCCCAACCCACGGATCAAACTCCAGTCTCTACATCCCCGCACTGGTAGTTGGGTTCTTTACCACTCGTGCCCCCTGGGAAGCCCGTACACCATGGGCACCAGGGTATAAAAAGGGAACACAACTTTATTTTGTCCCTGACGGTTCTGGCGATGTGGATTTGTAATGGTTGGCATTTACTGTGTACCTAATATATGCATTAGGGCTTCCCAGGTGGCTTAGTGGTTAAGAATCTGCCTGCCAATGCAGAAGCTGCAGGAGATGCAGGTTCAATCTCTGGGTCGGGAAGATCCCCTGGAGGAGGGCATGGCAACCTACTCCAGTATTCTTGCCTGGAGAACCCCCATGGACAGAGGGGCCTGGTGGGCTAGCGACCATGGGGTCGCAAAGAGTCAAACGAGACTGAAGCGACTTGGCACACACGCACACACCCACAGTAGCAACGCTAGGACTGAAACCAAGATCTCTGATTCCACGTCTCTGTTCTCAGGGGACCTCTGGAAAACAAGGAGGAAACTCGTTTGTTTCACCCAAGTAAGGTTTATTCACAAGCATTTATGTGCTCAGCTGTACTCAGAGATAACAGAAAGGCTGGGCACTCAAGCTCCGGGAGAATCTGGGGGATGAGACTCAGACACACGGACAGTGAGTGAGCGAGGCCGGGTGGCACTTTCTGAGCTCCCATCCGCCCCTCGCTAACCCCAGCCCAGCCCACCAGCAGGCATCCCTTCCCCAGGGGTCAGCAGCCGGAACCTGCAGGAGCCCACCGTGACCACCAGATGGCGCTGCAGGCTGCCAAGCTGGACTCCGTCCTTGGAAGCCAGTAGGTCACCTTGGGTGGTTTTCTAGAAGGGAGTACAGCACCTGGCAGGCTAAACAGCTCGAGGGAAAGCAACAAAGGGCAAATGTACCTAGGCATCCATCACTGGGTGGGCAAAGATGGCCAGGACGCACAGAAGCCTGGAGGGACAGCCCATCAGAGACCAGGCCCGGGCGGTAACAGGCGAGGGTGGCTCCCCTGCCACCACCTGGCTCCATCTGGAGTTGAGCGAGCAAGCCCCCTGGCCTCCGCTTCCCGACGCTGAGCCCCACGTCCCAGAGAGCAGATAGTGGAGCCCTAGTCCTTCCGCATGGTGTAGCCCTGAATCACACTGTTGAAGTAAGCCGGCGTGTTGCGCTCCGGGTAGAAGAGAATCATGTAACACTTGGGGCCGAAGTAGCCCAGGCTAATGCCCAGGAGGTTCAGCACGGTGACCAGGAGGTCTAGGATGGTGACCAGCACACCGTTGTAGACGGCCATGAAGGTGCAGAGGAAGACGGAGGAGGAGAAGTAGAAGGTCATGCAGAAGGTGATGAACTTGGCCTCGTTGTAGTTGGTGGGCAGTTCCTTGCCCGTGTAGGCGAAGCCGAAGCCCAGCACGGACAGGAGCAGGTCCAGGCTGGTGTTGACCAGCAGCCCCCGGCGGTAGTTGGGGTTGCAGGACAAGATCATGATCCTGGGGTCATCGGGGTCCACGCGAGTGGTGGGCATGGTGGTCGTGGCCAGGATGCTGCTGGCCACGATGACCAACTTGAGCATCACGACGCATGCCACGAAGACATAGGGCCCGTGGTAGCGGCCCCAGAAGCTGTAGGCGCGCGGGAGGCGCCGGGCCATCTTGAAGACGCAGACGATCTGGAAGGAGCGCACAGTGATGCAGGAGATGCAGATGGTGAAGCACAGCGTGAAGAAGGCCTGGCGGAAGATGCAGGACGACACCGTGGGCGGCCCCACGTACACGGGCACCGCCATGTACGCCATCAGCAGCGGCGCCAGCATCAGGAAGCACATGGGCCCGCCTGCCGAGCGGACCACGGGCGTCCGAACGTGCCTCCAGAAGATGATCACGATGGCCAGGGTGCTGAGGAAGCCCAGGGCGGCCAGCATAACCACGACGATGGTGGGGGACTCGTCCCATTCGAGGAAGGCCAGCTGCCGCTTGAAGCAGGAGGTGTCTCCCCTGTGGGACCACTCGGAGCTTGGGCAGGGCTGGCAGTCAAATTCATCTGCAAGAGCCCAGGGCAGCTCCTGTCAGCTAAACACGCCTTCTCAGCGTCCACCTTCTCCAGGGCTGCACCAGGCCTGGTCCCCATCGGAGGGAGACAGAGCTATGGGCCACCAATGCTCACTGAGTCCCTGACACCCCCTGGCTCATCAACCCCTCACAGCAACCCCATTTCACAGATGAGGAAACTGAAGGTCAGCCAGTTAAAGTCACAAAGCCAAGAGAGTTACAGAGGCAAGATTTGAACCAAGGTCTCCTTGACTCACTCAGTTAGTAAAGAATCTGCCTGCAGTGCAGGAGACCCCAGTTCAATTTCTGGGTCAGGAAGATCTGCTGAAGAAGCGATAGGCTACCCACTCCAGTATTCTTGGGCTTCCCTGTTGGCTCAGCTGGTAAAGAATCCGCCTGCAATGCAGGAGACCCGGGTTCAATCCCTGGGTTGGGAAGATCCCCTGGAGAAGGGACAGGCTACCCACTCCAGTATTCTGGCCTGGAGAGTTCCATGGACTGTACAGTCCATGAGGTCGCAAGGAGTCGGACACGACTGAGCGACTCTCACTGACTCCTTGACTCAGCCTAACAACTGTAATTCTTTCTTTCCAAGATCTCATCCTCTGGTGGGAAATACACAGTCCTCAGTCTTGGACACCTGTGTCCCCGGGGAGACTGCCAAGACTGCAAAGGGGAAAGGCCTGAGGGAGACCCCCTCAGGGCAGGACAGGTGCAGGGCCCGTTTGTGGGCCCTGGAGTCATACCTACGGTTTGGTTGAGGAAGGTGCCCGGGAGGCAGTCAATACACTCGAAGCAGCAAGGGTGCAGGCCCACCGGCTTTTTCTTCTGCCCAGGTTGGCAGCTTCTGGAGCACATAGACACAGGGATCTGGGGGGAGGAGGGCAGAAGACCCTGAGTCCTCCTTCCCGCTCTCTGGGGGACCCTCCTCTCCCATCTCATCCCCAGAAGGATGCTCCCAGGAGGGAAACTGGCCCTGTTGGGGAGGGGCAGGTGTCAGGACTGCCGCTGGAACTGGACCGTTATAGAGACGCTCTTAGCTTTGCCCAGCAAAGACCTAATCTACCTTCTTCAGGACACAGCACTCAGCTGCTGAGATGGAGACCTTCTGAGGTTGCTGAGTGAACAGTGTGTGACTCTGGAGCTCCTAGAAGTCCTCTTATTTCTGGGGGGGTCGGGGGGAGGTGGAGAACTTGCCTGAGGAAGGATCTGGGAGATGGAGAGAATGAGACCCTGGATCCAGCCTTGCCTGAAGCCTCACGGTCAACCCTGGAGTCTTCCATGATGCAAGGCAATAAGTTAACTTTTTATTTATATCACTTTCTGTCACTTGCCACCAGGAGTCCTACTTAATGCAGCTTTATGGAGGGGCAGGGTTGTCTGGAGAACAAGAGCCAGCAGGCAGTGGCCACATCTATAGGTTTTACTGCTGTATTCCTTAGAACAGAGGAGGCTGCCAATGACTGTTCGTTAAGTGAATGAATTACAAGTAGAGGAAACAGTAAGAGCAAGGGGGTGGACAAGGGGCAGGGGTTGGCATTTTCGGAAAGAGGGCGTGTCTAAGCCTGGCTGAAGCCAGGATGCTCTGGGAGAGGGTGGGGAGAGTGGGAGGTTGGACTAAGACACTAAAAAGGTAGGGTCAAGGGGCCTCAGCCATGCACGCTTCTTGAGTGGGGAGTGGCCTAATTAGATTCGGGTTGTATAAAAATTATCCTGGCTGCACGGCGCTGGAGCGGCAAGCAGCCAAGAGGAGCTACCCCATGTCCAAGGTCAGTTGCATTGGCTGCGCTTTGCTGGAGCAGCCGTGAAGAGATACCCCACGCCCAAGGTAAGAGAAACTCCAGTAAGTAGGCGCTGAGAGAGGGCATCAGAGCGGCAGACAGACTGAAACCACAATCACAGAAAACTAGCCAATCTGATCACATGGACCACAGCCTTGTCTAACTCAATGAAACTCAGCCAGGCCATGTGGGGCCACCCAAGATGGACAGGTCATGGTGGAGAGGTCAGACAGAATGTGGTCCACTGGAGAAGGGAATGGCAAACCACTTCAGTATTCTTGCCTTGAGAACCGCATGAACAGTATGAAAAGGCAAAATGATAGGATACTGAAAGAGGAACTCCCCAGGTCAGTAGGTGCCCAATATGCTACTGCAGATCAGTGGAGAAATAACTCCAGAAAGAATTAAGGGATGGAGCCAAAGCAAAAAGAATACCCAGTTGTGGATGTGACTGGTGATAGAAGCAAGGTCTGATGCTGTAAAGAGCAATATTGCATAGGAACCTGGAATGTTAGGTCCATGAATCAAGGCAAATTGGAAGTGGTCAAACAGGAGATAACAAGAGTAAATGTCAACACGCTAGGAATCAGTGAACTAAAATGGACTGGAATGGGTGAATTTAACTCAGATGACCATTATATCTACTACTGTGGGCAGGAGCCCTTAGAAGAAATGGAGTACCCATCTTAGACTACAAAAGAGTCCAAAATGCAGTACTTGGATGCAACCTCAAAAATGACAGAATGATCTCTGTTCGTTTCCAAGGCAAACCATTCAATATCACAGTAATCCAAGTCTATGCCCCAACCAGTAACACTGAAGAAGTTGAAGCTGAATGGTTCTATGAAGACCTACAAGACCTTTTAGAACTAACACCCAAAAAAGATGTCTTTTTCATTATAGGGGACTGGAATGCAAAAGTAGGAAGTCAAGAAATACCTGGAGTAACAGGCAATGGCCTTGGAGTACAGAATGAAGCAGGACAAAGGCTAATAGAGTTTTGCCAAGAGAATGCACTGGTCATAGCAAACACCCTCGTCCAACATCACAAGAGAAGACTCTGCACATGGACATCACCAGATGGCCAACACTGAAATCAGATTGATTATATTCTTTGCAGCCAAAGATGGAGAAGCTCTATACAGTCAGCAAAAACAAGACCAGGAGCTGACTGTGGCTCAGATCATGAACTCCTTATTGCCAAATTCAGACTTAAATTGAAGAAAGTAGGGAAAACCACTAGACCATTCAGGTATGACCTAAATCAGGTCCCTTATGATTATACAGTGGAAGTGAGAAATAGATTTAAGGGACTAGATCTGATAGACAGAGTGCCTGATGAACTATGGACGGAGGTTTGTGACATTGTACAGGAGACAGGGAGCAAGACCATCCCCAAGAAAAAGAAATGCATAAAAGCAAAATGGCTGTCTGAGGAGGCCTTACAAATAGCTGTGAAAAGAAGTGAAGCAAAAAGCAAAGGAGAAAAGGAAAGATATAGGCATCTGAATGCAGAGTTCCAAAGAATAGCAAGAAGAGATAAGAAACAGTTTTCAGTGCAAAGAAATAGAGGAAAATAATAGAATAGGAAAGACTGGAGATCTCTTCAGGAAAATTAGAGATACCAAGGGAACATTTCATGCAAAGATGGGCAGAAGAAAAGACAGAAATTGTATGGACCTGACAGAAGCAGAAGATATTAAGAAGAGGTGGCAAGAATACACAGAAGAACTGTACAGAAAAGATCATGATCCAGATAATCATGATGGTGTGATCACTGACCTAGAGCCAGACATCCTGGAATGTGAAGTCAAGTGGGCCTTAGGAAGCATCACTACAAACAAAGCTAGTGGAGGTGATTGAATTCCAACTGAGCTATTTCAAATCCTAAACGATGATGCTGTGAAAGTGCTGCACTCAATATGTTAGCAAATTTGGAAAACTCAGCAGTGGCCACAGGACTGGAAAAGGTCAGTTTTCATTCCAATCCCGAAGAAAGGCAATGCCAAAGAATGCGGAAACTACCGCACAATTGCAGTCATCTAACATGCTAGCAAAGTAATGCTCAAAATTCTCCAAGCTAGGCTTCAACAGTACGTGAACCGTGAACTTCCAGATGTTCAAGCTGGTTTTAGAAAAGGCAGAGGAACCAGAGATCAAATTGCCAACATCCACTGGATCATTGAAAAAGCAAGAAAGTTCCAGAAAAACATCTATTTCTA
The DNA here is from genome assembly GCF_019923935.1 of Bubalus bubalis. NCBI lineage: Eukaryota > Metazoa > Chordata > Mammalia > Artiodactyla > Bovidae > Bubalus > Bubalus bubalis. Next base: position 185,799,011 of record NC_059158.1, on the reverse strand, counting down.
CTTTGTTGACTATGCCAAAGCCTTTGACTGTGTGGATCACAATAAACTGTGGAAAATTCTTCAACAGATGGGAATACTAGACAACCTGACCTGCCTCTTGAGAAATCTGTATGCAGGTCTGGAAGCAACAGTTAGAACTGGACATGGAACAACAGACTGGTTCCAAATAGGAAAAGGAGTACGTCAAGGCTGTACACTGTCACCCTGCTTATTTAACTTCTATGCAGAGTACATCATGAGAAACGCTGGACTGGAAGAAGCACAAGCTGGAATCAAGATTGCCAGGAGAAATATCGATCACCTCAGATATGCAGATGACATCACTCTTATGGCAGAAAGTGAAGAAGAACTAAAGCATCTCTTGATGAAAGTGAAAGAGGAGAGTGAAAAAGTTGGCTTAAAGCTCAACATTCAGAAACCTAAGGTCATGGCATCTGGTCCCATCACCTCATGGCAAATAGATGGGGAAACAGTGGCTGACTTTATTTTGGGGGGCTCCAAAATCACTGCAGATAGTGATTGCAGCCATGAAATTAAAAGACGCTTACTCATTGGAAGGAAATTTATGACCAACCTAGACAGTATATTAAAAAGCAGAGACATTACTTTGCCAACAAAGGTCCATCTAGTCAAAGCAATGGTTTTTCCAGTAGTTGTGGATGTGAGAGTTGGACTATAAAAAAAGCTGAGTGCCGAAGAACTGATGTTTTTGAACTGTGGTGTCGGAGAAGACTCTTGAGAGTCCCTTGGACTGCAAGGAGATCCAACCAGTCCATCCTAAAGGAGATCAGTCCTGGGTGTTCATTGGAAGGACTGATGTTGAAGCTGAAACTCCAATACTTTGGCCACCTGATGCGAAGAGCTGACTCATTTGAAAAGACCCTGATGCTGGGAAAGACTGAGGGCAGGAGGAGAAGGGGACGGCAGAGGATGAGATGTTTGGATGGCATCACTGACGCAATTGACGTGAGTTTGAGTGAACTCCGGGAGTTGGTGATGGACAAGGAGGCCTGGCGTGCTGCAGTCCATGGGGTCACAAAGAGTCGGGCACGACTGAGCGACTAAGCAACAACAGCATCTATTTTCCGGGATTAGCATGAGAGTTGAAGTCTTCAATCCACGCATGTCCTGAGCCCCTTGGCCCTGAGGAGCCAGAAAGCCCTGAACGTGGGCAGTTCTCTCTCAGGGGAAGAAGGCCAGGACCCCAGACGATACACCCACTCATAGAGACGCCCCCACTTATCAATAATGAACCCAGGTCAAAGGGCCCTCCCACCCCAGCTCCAGCCCTGGGGCCCCGCCCCCAGGCCCCCTGAGGCTGACCGTGTTGTTGGGGGTGTTCCAGGAGATGTCATGGATGTGCTTCAGCTGCCGCTTGGATGGCTGGTAGGAGGCGACGCTCCGAAAAGGGTTCTGGCTCAGGTCCCATTGCCACTGGATGATCTCCAGGTGCAGGGACAGGTCCCCTTGCTCGTTGAAGAAGATCTGGTGGCCCAGGAGGGTGAAGTTGACCTTCCTGATCTCCAGAAGCAGCTAGAGGGGCCCGAGGGAAGGCAAGTGGAGCTGGCATCAGAGGTCAGGCCAGACCCCGGAAAAAGTCTACCAGCCCGTGGGCCTTGAATTCTATATCTATAAAACGGGGCTGATAAAACTGCAAAAATGTGGCAGTCTGGAGGCAGTGGCTGAGAGATCTGACTTTAGAGCCAGATACACCTGGGTTTTCGCAGCCCATCTACCTCCTGCTGTGAGGCCTTGGACCTGTCAGTTAACCTCTATAAACCCCCAGATTCCTCTTCAGCAAAGCGGGAGTCAAAAAAAGCCTAATCTTCTGGGCTCTGAAGCAATCAGTGAGTGAATCTCCACTAGAGGCTCAGAACAGTGCCTAGAAAATAGTCGGCACTCACCTCCTAGGAGACGCCAATATGATTCCTTTTCCCTGGAAGTCATTTTGGCCATCCCTCTGTGACCCAATACCTGGGGTTCAGAGTCCATTGCCTCTTCCACCTGCCTGGATCTTCCCTGCCCCCCTGGGTCCTGCCTGCGACCCCACACTTTGGAGCTAACTCTCGTTAGGAGAGGATAAAGATGGGGGTGGGAGGTGGCTGAGCAACAGAATGGGCAGAGCTTCCAAACTGTGAGAAAGCCAGTGAACTGTTTAAGCAGAGATGTCTGACAGTGGGCAGAAAGTGTACATCTCTGGTCTGTATCTCCTCTAGGTCCTCAGTGAACCCTTCTCTGCTTTCCGAAGGCGCATGGCAGAATGTGCCTATGCACATGCGTAAACCAGGAACGCACAGCTTTCAATTTCAGGTCTGAATCAAGGCGAGGTAGAACTGGAACAAGAAGATCAATAAACCTGAGAGCTAATCGGACGCTACAAGCCCAGCCTCAGCGCCTTCACCCTGGCGAGGCTGTGTGGGGAACTGGGGCTCCCGCTGCCTGCGGAGATTCCTGCTAGAGAATGTCACCCAACTCTTGGTCCCAGGACAGATTCTCGTGGATGGGGATGATTAATTTTTAACAAAGGTATTCTGTTTTGTCACCACGAAGGACTCCTATGTGCCCGGAGGCAGGGCGTGCGCCCTGGTCTCTTCCACTCACTTGCCCAGAACCTCACCAGAAGGTGAGGCCGGAGCTGAGCGCTGAGCGCTGGGCGGTCTCCATGACAACCACGGACTCTGCGCCTGCTCCTTGAGGCCCTTGGTACCCCGCGGGCCGGACCTCACCTGCCAAGGGTAGACCACATCCCTGCGGCAGCCGCTCTGGTTGCAGCCCAGGAGACTGTGCAGCGCATGCGCCACGGCATAGACGGAGGAGTACACGCTGTAGACCACGCGCTCGCCGGAGAGCGTGAGGATGCTGTTGAAGGACTCGGTGGTGTTCAGACAGGTGTCGCACTCCTGGTTGCAGTTGGCACTGCTCCTGTTGAGCGCGGGCCGGCCCACCTGGGAGCGGCGCACGCGGAACTCGCTGAAGCCCGGGATGGGCACGCTTTGGGTGGTGATGCCCAGGAAGGTGCCGGCGCGCTGCAGCTCGGTGAGGTTGTGCAGCACCGGGTCGATGGCCCAGGACTCGGAGGCGATCCACACGGCGCCCGTTAAGTTCTGGCGCAGCACCTCGCGGAAGAAGTTGTGCAGGGCCAGCTCTGGCGAAAACACCACCACGACGCGCGCCGTGCTCTGCTGCAGCTTGCCCACAATGGCCTCCAGACGCTCCTGGTCCTGCGGCGTCATGGTCTGGTTGGGCTGCGGCGTGGGCAGCGTCTCCTGGAAGGCGATGCAGATGTCACCGTGCGCCAGGCGCTGGCTGAGCAGGTGGCTGTTCTCGCGGCCGTAGTCGTCACCGCTGGCCAGCACGACGATCCAATTCCAGCGGAAGTGCAGCAGCATCTGCACCATGGCCTCCGTCTGGTGATCCGCGCCCGGCACGGTGCGTAGCACCGCGGGGAACCTGCCCTTGTTGCCCAGCTCGTCGTTGATGGCGCTGTACGTGATCTGCAGAGCGGAGGGTCCTCGGGCATTAGCAGAGGGTGGGGCTGGGGGTCGGGGATGGGGGAGGATGGGGATGCGGGGTGGCGGGAAGCTCACCGGCATGGTTCCCTTCCTCCTTCACCTCCCTTAAGCCTCCATCCAGGTTCCCCCTCCCCCGCTTCACCTGCCCCCCCCACCCCCGCCCCTGCAACGTGGCCCACCTCCCTTAACTTTGACTTGACTTTCCCTGACGTCGCTGGTGGCTCAGATAGTAAAGCGTCTGCCTACAGTGCGGGAGACCCGGGTATCCCTGGGTCGGGAAGATCCCCTGGAGAAGGAAATGCAACCCACTCCAGTACTGTTGCCCGGAGAATCCCATGGGATGGAGGAGCCTGGTAGGCTACATACAGTCCATGGTTTGCAAAGAGCCGGACTCGACTGAGCGACTTCACTTTCCTTTTCCTTTTTCCCTTTGCTCCACTGCTCACTTCCTATCACCCTGTATCACATCCTGATTTGCACGGGTCCCTCCGTCTGTCCCCCCAGAAGGTCAGCTCTATGAGGACAGACTTCTGTGCCTCCACAGCTCATCACCAACACCTGCAATGGTGCCTGGCTCGGCACATGCTCAGTACACACTCATTACATGAATGAAAGAGTGAGTTCAGCCCTGACTGGATGCTTCAGGTAAGACTGTCAGCATTTATTGAGCACCTACAATGAGTCAGAACCTTGGTGCTTGATGTCATAAAAACAACAGTAACAATTACAGTATTTGTAACTGCCCACTGTCGGCCGAGTCCTGTGCTAGCGGCTCTTTAACGAGCAGATATTTTATGCCATTTACGCCTTTCTGATCATGATGAGGAAACTAGAATAGCAGCAGTAGTTGTGGCCACCAACTCCGCTCCTCTTGCTTGGAAAAGCTCATGGACAGAGGAGCCTGGCAAGCTACAGTCCATGGGATCACAAAGAGTCGGACACGACTGAGCGACTAACACACACACACACAGTAATTCTACAGCACTTTTGTGAGGACCTGCCATGAGCAGACTCCATGCTAGGAAGCTATGCAGAGTGGTACAGGACGCTTTCTGAGCTTTCATTCTCATGCAAGATGCTTTACATAACAAGGGCAACATTACTGACTACCTACTGTGTGCTAGAAATTCTTAGCTAGGGTGAATGCTTTAATCTGCAGACAGTCCAAAGATAGGACTCTTATCTCTCCACTTTAGAGATGCAGAAACTGAGGCTTGGGAGAGTTGAGAGATTGGCTCGAGGTCTCACAACGGCCAAGATTCAGAGGCAAGGTGCACACCAGGTCTGTCTGCCTCCAGAGCCTGAACTCTCAACCAACAGGCTGGCTGCCTGCCAGGGCTGGGGTGGATGTCCTGACCTTGCTTCCGCTCCCCCAGGCATCCCCTGTAGGTACTGGTCAGGGTGGTAAGCCCTCTGGACAAGCCCTCCTCTGCAGCCCCAGGGCCTCACCTGTGGAAGGAGGAAGAGGGAGAGGAAGTTGGCCACAGTCTTGGTGGACTCGGAGTTGTCGGGACCTATGATGGCCACCACGCGGGGCACATAGTGGCTGTAGTCCTCCTGGATGGGCAGGAAGTAGTCATCCTGTGACAGGAAGTAGAGCACGGGCTGGACGTTGTTGGACATGTAGCAGGAGTCCACCATCTCATAGCCCAGCAGCACGTCGGGCAGCAGGCTGCTGTCGTTGTTGATCTCCTCTACCGCGAAGCGCATGGCCTGCATGAGGTTGTAGCCCAGCACCTTCATCTCGTACCTGGAGGGGCCGCCGTGGGCAGGGTGGGCAACAGGTCCAGGGTGGGAAGGGGGGGGGGGTGGGTGAGCCAGCCTGTCCCTCCTGCCTGCAGTAGGAAAACCAAGGCATCGCCCAAGAGGGAACCACTCCAAAGGGTGCTGGCGTCGTTATATCATTTTCACCACCCCACAGCTCTGGGATCACCATCGTCCCTGTGACCACCTCTGACACCAGGACCTCTGTGGCCTCAGTCACTTACCACTTCTACCAGCACCAACATCCCTATGGCCTATACCATCACTCGATCAACGTCCATCGATGTGACCATCATCCTACCATGGCCTCCACCATCACCATCACCACCATGACCATCATCACCTGCTATTTCTATCGTGGATATCATCACCATTGCCATCATGGGCACCCCATGTCCGAAACCATCATTATCAATACCACTATCATCAGCACCACCACCACCATCACCACCATCACCATCACCACCACCTCCATCATCACCATCATGATCACCACCAGGACCACCACCACCACCATGACAACCATCACCATCGTCACTACCACAACCACCTCTACAATCACCATCACCACCACCACCACCACCATCACCACCACCACCATGACCACCATCACCACCATGACAACCATCACCATCGTCACTACCACAACCACCTCTACAATCACCATCACCACCACCACCACCATCACCACCACCACCATCACCACCACCACCACCACCACCACCACCATCACCACCACCACCACCACCATCACCACCACCACCAACACCATCATCACCATCATGATCACCACCAGGACCACCACCACCACCATCACCACCACCACCACCATCACCACCACCACCATCACCACCACCACCACCATCACCACCACCACCACCATCACCACCACCACCAACACCATCACCACCACCACCATCACCACCATCACCATCGTCACTACCACCACCACCTCTACAATCACCATCACCACCACCATCACCACCACCATCACCATCATCACCATCACCATGATCACCATCACCACCACCATCACCATCACCATCATCACCATCACCACCACCATCACCACCATCATGATCACCACCAGGACCACCACCACCACCATCACCACCACCACCATCACCACCACCACCATCACCAACACCATCATCACCATCATCATCACCACCAGGACCACCACCAACACCATCATCACCATCAGGACCACCACCACCACCATCACCACCACCAACAACACCATGACTACCACCATCACCACGTCTACAATCACCATCAGCACCTCCTCCTCCATTACCACCACCACCACCACCACATCACCACCGCCCACCATCACCACCCTGCCACCACCACTTCCAGCCTTATGCTAGAGACTCACTCCTTGCACTTGGGCACCTTCAGGTAGTTGAGGTGGACAATGCCCTTCACATTGGCATGGAGGGTGAAGAGGCCACCTAGGAGGTAATCACCAGGCAGGAAGAACTCTGAATTCTCCGCTGGCTCAGCCAGGGCTTGCAGCAGGAAGAGCAGGGAGCAGGCTGCCCTGCCCTGGGGTCCCATGGCTGGGAAATGGAGGTCTCAGAGGTGGCTCTGCCTCCTGGAGAGCTGACAGCCTGACCCAGGGGATTTGCACAGACATTTACATACTGCTCCTGTTGCTGTCCACGGGGCAGGAAAGCACCTGGGACAGGTAGAGAGGTTAGTGGGCTCAGGGGAAAGAGGAGGCTGGGATTAGGATGAGCCTTCTGTCACTTGGATGAGATCACATCTTCCTAATGTTTCAAACATTTGGGAGTGAAGGACATTCAGTTCAGTTCAGTCTCTCAGTCATGTCTGACTCTCTGCGACCCCATGGACTGCAGCACGCCAGGCCTCCCTGTCCATCACCAACTCCCAGAGTCTACCCAAACTCATGTCCATTGAGTCGGTGATGCCATCCAACCATCTCATCCTCTGTCATCCCCTTCCCCTCCCCGCTTCAATCTTTCCCAGCATCAGGGTCTTTTCTAATGAGTCAGCCCTTCGCATTGGGTGGCCAAAGTATTGGAGTTTCAGCTTGAGCATCAGTCCTTCCAATGAATATTCAAGACTGATTTCCTTTAGGATTGACTGGTCTGATCTTGCAGTGCAAGGGACTCTGAAGAGTCTTCTCCAACACCACAGTTCCAAAGCTGTGAAGGACATAGATGCTCCCATTAGGAGACAGAGTAGGGGGACAAATGGAGCCCACACTTGAGCCTGACCCAGCTGGGGCTGGCACGTGGTCCTGTATCCCACACCTGACCCATAGTAGTTGTTCTAAAACAGCAGCCCCAGTGCTAAGAGTCAGGCATCACCCTGAGAGCTTGTCATCCACCATCTCATTCACTGCTCACAATAACTGGAACTGTTGCCAACCCCATTTCACAGATGAGGAGACTGAGGCAGAGAAGCTAAGAAACTCACTGTCAATTGTACAACCAAGAGAGCTGGGGCTCACAGCCTCAAGGCCTGGCTCTTAACCTCCATGCCATGTTACATTGAAAGGGCCTTGCTTTAAATATATATATATATTCATTTATTTGGTTGCGTTGGGTCTTGGTTGCAGCAGGCGGGACCGTCACTGAGCCATGTGGGAGCTTTGGATCTTTCCTTGCAGGGCCAGACTCTCTGGTTGCGGTGCGGGGGCCCAGTTGTGGCACTCCAGCTTAGGGGCTCTGTGGCATGTGGGATCTGAGATCCGCAACTAGGAATCAAACCCACGTCCCCTGCACTGCAAGGTGGATTCTTAACCACTGACCACCAGGGAAGTCCTAAGGGCCTGGCTTTTGATAAAAGCAGCACAACAGCAGGCAAGAGATTGGGAGGTTGGGGGCAGGGGCCGAGGGGCGGGCCTCTGTCAGCCCGATAGTCCATCAGTCAGCTCTGCAGAGGGACCCTGCCGGGTGTCCCGTCGATCCAGCACCCAGGGGCAGGCGTTGTGGCAGAAAGGAAAGTTAAAAATTCCTAACGTTGATGGTGACTCCCCCCAAGGAATAAGATGGAGGGAGATGGCTCCAGCAAACCAGGAACCTGCTTGGATCAGCGATCCTTGTCCACAGAGTGCTGTTTTGGTCCTTTCTGGTCCCAACAATGCACACGTTCCTTAAGGGCCTGCTCTATAATGGCCAGATGGGACGGGTCTGTCACAGGCCCGAGCCCTGCTCCTGGGCCCCAGGGTCGTGGGGGGAGGAGGCTCTAAGGGACACAGAGGGGACCGGAGACCCAGCACTGTCCCCCTGCGCACCCTGCCGAGTCCTGCCGCTCCTTCCACAGTCCGCTGGAGCCTCGCCTCCTCCTAGAGGCCTTGCGTGGCCCCAGTTCACAGACACTGCTTCCGCTCTGCCCTGCAGTGCCCCTCCCGTCTGGACCAGCGCTGGGCCCCCGGGAGCAGACCTATGTCCTTGACCGGCTCCTGCTGAAGCATGCGTCTGCACTCCGGGAACCTCGAGGTAACCTGACTCCAGCCGGCCTGGACGGGACATCTGCTCTGTGTGCTGTGCGACTGTGGGCAGGTTACTCAACCTCTCTGAGTCTCTTTTTGCTACCGAAACAGGCCTGATAACTCCAGCCTCATGAGATCAGTGTGGGAATCAGGTAAAACGGCGTATGTGACCTGCAGGGCGCACAGCAAACCCTGGGGAAAGGTGAACTGGCCAGAAGTGCGAGATTGTCCTTTCTTGTGATGCAGTGAGCGGCCACTGAGCCCAGCTGAAAGAGCCCGAAGCGTCCCGAAGTTACCCTGAAGGAAGCTGGCTGTGCCTGTAGCGATTCCAGAGGGACCACCCCCTCCTGCGCCTCCGAACACCCCTGGGCTAGAGTCAACCACAGACACTGGAAGCAAAAGGAACAGGCCCCCTGGTGCTGTGGAAAGACGCGGGATTTGCTGTGTGACTCAGGGGGCTGTCCGTCACCCTCTCCGGTAAACCAGTGGGCGGAGGGGGAGACCTGACCCACAGGATGAAAGGAAGAGTCTGGAGGCGTGGGCTCTGGGCCTGGCGCTGCCCTCCTTCTGGCCTCAGTGTCCTCGTCTGTACAATGGGGAGGCCCTCTGTGGAGAGCCCACACCCACCCTGCGTGTCAGCAGTCAAAGCCCAGCACTCACGCACCTGTGTCCTGCTGGCTCTCTCCAGGCCCCTCCCCTTTTGCCTCATCCCAAACTCACACCCTCACCACCTCCTGTCCGGACCTCTCCGTCTGCCTCACCCTGACACTTTCAGCCCCTGCAGGACAGCTCTGAGTCTCTCCTTCCTCGGCTCCAGCACCCCCGGGACTCCGTCCTGCTGCAGGACCACGGCTGAGCCCCTGGCCTTGGCGTCCAGGGCCTCCCCAGCCTGGCCCCACCTCAGCTGCTCTTCTCCCTGCTCGACTCTGTTCCACGCACCTCAAACCACACTGGCCTCCTTGGAATAGGGTCCGTGGTGGCCTTCTAGGAGCCGCCGAGACCATGGCCCCTTGCCCTGCCAGACTCTTGGGAGATCAGGAGGATTATGACTAAATAGCACCCTTCCCGGGGTGTGTATGCCAGGCATGGTGCCAAGCACTTTATAGGTTCGGTATCATTTAGTTTGTGCAACTACCCAGCCAAGCAGTCATTTTACTCCCATTTTTTAAATGAGGAAACTGAGGCTGAACAGTTAAGCACTTGCCAAAAATCACACATCTAATAAGTGGTGATGCTAGAATGTATTTGCTGTGCTGCACAACTTGTGGGAGCTTAGTTCCCCGACCGGGGACTCAGCCCAGATCCACAGCAGCGAAAGCGCAGCGTCCTAACCACCGGCCACTAGAAACCAGTCCCAGGCTGCCAAGCCTCCAGCTCTCTTGCTCTCTGGTTTTTGTGTGCTCTGCCCACAGGAGCTGTCACCGCCATGCCCCCCATGAGGCTGGGGGGAGCCGGTGCCAACCTCCCCCAGTGCAGGTCCCACCTCAAGGCCAAGGTGTTGGGAAGGACCACTTCCAGGCACATCAAGTGTGTGCATCAGTTTGAAGAGGGGAAGTAAGCGTGCTGGTTGCTGGGTGGCCCTGGAATGTTCTGGAGTCTCCCAACCACGTCAGGGTATTTAGCAAAGCTTGGGGGTAAGGGGATGGTAGGGTGCGAGAGTATCAAGTCAGCTGGAGCCCTCCAGACGTGGGGTCGTGGCGGACAAGAGTGGCTGAGAAAGCCGTTCGTCCAGAGGTCGCTAGCTGAGCCCCCATGTGGCAGGGCCGGGTAGGGTACAAGGGCCATCGTTGGGACACACAGAGGACATGACTCGTGTCTGCAGGCAGAAGTCAGGCCCCTTGCGAGGGCAGCACTCATTGGTAGGTGCCAGGGGTACCAGGGCCACCCACAGCATGGCATATGGTGTCAGAGCTAAGAGGGCCTGCAGAGCTCCAAAACCTACCCATTATACAGATGCAGAAACTGAGGCCTGGAGCGGGCCAGTTGCCAAAGGGCCAGAAAAGCAAGTTGATTTCCCCTGGACTCCAATCAAGTCAAAACCATGTCAGAACAGCTCTGCAATGCCTTACACTGTGCCGGCCACCAAGATGGGGTCAGGAGAAGGGGCGGTGCGGGCCGGCCAAGCACTCCGTGAGGGCAGCAGCCAGGGAGCCTGGGAGGAGGATGGCAAAAATGAACCCAGGTTATTTCTGTGGTGAACACGTTTGGAGGGCTCACCCCACTCCGGGGACAGTGTGGGCACCCACCACGCTGCCATTCTGTTTCATTCTCACCACTGTTCGAGGTGCTGCTATGAGCTCTCCAGTTTTCAGAGGAGGAATTTGAGGTTTGGAGAGGGACAGTGACTGATTCAAAGCCACATGGCAACCATGCGGATTGGAGGAATCCAGGACCCTGACAGGGGCTCCCGGGAGGAAAGAGCAATGGGGTCCCCTTGCTTAGTGCGGGCTGTCAGTCTGCACGGACGATCCTCTCTGAAGAGTGAAACCTGCAGAAGGAGCTCCGGACGGAGAGTCAGAAGTCCTGGCTTCCAGGTTAGCTCTGCCCCCATCGGAAGGCTACCCTTGGACCAGTGGCTTCCACTCTCTGGACCTCAGCCTCCCCATCTGTAAAATGGACTCAGTGTTTCTTACAATTTCAGAGGCAAGGATCCTTTTGAGATCCTGACAGAGTCCTGGACACTAATGCATATACCCACAAATGCAGCTGTGCACCCAGCTCCAGAATGTCACGTGGCTCAGGCCGTGATTCATGAGATGCCCTGGGCTAGATGATCTCCAAGGTCCCCTCTGATCTTGATGTCACCTAAGAGGGGCGAGTGGGTGACGCTTGGGCACTGGCTGTCCCAAGGACAAATGCCAGGGGAACCCTGAGGCTGTGGCTCTCCTTCAGGACTGCACACACCGCCCATGCACACCGCATGGTGACCCAGGCGACCCTCATGGGCCAGTCCAGGGCCTGAGTTCCCCATGCTCACACCTGTGTGGGCGCTGGTTGCCAAAGTGATGGAGAACCGTGACCGACTTATGCAAAGTCCATGGGGCAGGGGCCGGCCGTGGAAATGGGGGCCCAGAGAGGATGCCCATTTGCCTTGCATCTGCTTCCCAGGATGCTTGCGGAAAGGAACAGTCCGTGCTCGCTCTGGGCTGGAGGGGGCTTCCCTGAACCTCCCTCCTCCCCCATGATGGGGGTTGGAGAGGGGCTAGAGCATGGGGGACCCATGAGGGGCCTGACCCCAGGGGCCTGGGGGCCGCACCAGCTGCTCTCCCCGACCCCACCCTTGCGTACCCTCTGCTGGCTTCCCTGCCCACCTCCCCTCCCTTTCCCTCTGTCTCTCTCCTATCAGTTCTACCTCCTCCAGGACCCAGTGGGGCAGCTGGAAGCCTGGCTCCAGTTCAGCTGCCCAGGCAGGGGTTGGCAGGCAGGGATTCCCCAAGGAGCCCCTGAGCATCTGCTTGGTTCAGAGACACTCTGGAACAGGGCACAGGGGGGCCTCAGAGCTGGTTCTCAAAGCAGCCAGCCTCACCAGTCAACCTCCGAGAGTTCAGATGTCGAAGGTGGAGTGGGCAGGATGACCCCTAGAAGCTGGGCACCAAGGAGTCAGCGAAGGCCTGAGGAGGAACTCTGCTTGGTGAGGACACCTTCTCGAGTACAGAGATCCACTCAAGCCCCCTTTCCGAACTTTGCTGGGTGACCTCAAGCAGGCTCAGGCTCATCCAGAAAACGATCTGAAGATCCCAAATGACCACAAGCCCAATGACAGCCAGAAAGGTGATCATCACTAAAGGGAGTGTGAAGGGCTGGGGTGGGGAAGAGAGCTGGTCTTGCTCCGTGGGGCTCCGGAGCGCCCAGCCTGTGGCAGCGGACAGTAACCACCCAGCAGGCTCTGACTCCACTCAGCTTCCTGTGAAATGGGCACAGCCGCCCTCCACGGAGGGTGATTAAGTGAGATGAATACGTGAAGGCCCTGCTTGATAAATGATAGTGCATATTACACCGCAGTGTCCATGGCCGTGGTCCTAGCATGGAGCCGGCGCTCTAGACATTCTCGATTCTAGGCCCGAGGGGGCCTGGCATGGCCGTGGTCCTAGCATGGAGCCGGCGTTCTAGACATTCTCGATTCTAGGCCCGAGGGGGCCTGGGGTCTGTGACTCTGTAGGACTCTCCGTGCTGAGACTCAGATCTGACCGACCTGGGCTCCAGTCCTGGCTCTGCCACGTACTGGCAGTGTAACCTCTTCCGGGCATTAATCTCCTCACGACTCTCCTTCTGACGACGTCTGCCCGGGTGCACGTGAACCCCAGCAGAACATCAGCTCCCTCGCTTCACCCCAGCCTCTGTGCCCCAACGCTTGTGAGGCTGAGGGGCGCCTGCCGGCCACCTGGGGCCTGGAGAGAGGGCGTGGCAGAGCTCCGGGAGAGAATGCTGAGGTGCCCCGGGCACCTGAGGGTCATGTGGCATCTGCTCCACCACCCAGGGCGGCCGTCATCAACCTCGGAGAAGGGGCACAAGGCTGGCTGCCTGTCTCTGGAGCCACTGTCTGCCATGCCTCCTCCCACCCGCTGGCTGGATGGCTCCTGCCCAGAAGCCACTGGATTCCTGTGAGAGGCCAGGACAAGCAGGTGCTGGTATAGCCAGTGGGAACAAGTTCTGCTCTAGCCTCTGCCCCTGACCCTTACTGAGCAGGTCTCCCTGAGCCTCAGTTTCCTCATCTGTGAAATGGGGCCAAAATAACACCTCCTCCCTCCCAGGCTGGTGTGGTCCAAGGTAATTAGCAGGAGAACCGGCCCATGGGATAAGGAAGCCCAGCTTCAACTCCTTTCTGACTGCAGGCACCCAGGCCGATGGTGTTGAAAGAGTGAGTAAGGGTACGTTCTCCTTCACTGAGCATCTCACCCTGGGCAGGTCATGGGGCCTGGTGTGCACACACGATCAGTCACTTCAGGCTTGTCTGACTCTGCAACCCCATGGACTGTAGCCCCCCAGGCTCCTCTGTCCATGGAATTCTCCAGGCAAGAACACTGGAGCAGGTTGCCATGCCCGCCTCCAGGGGATCTTCCTGACCCAGGGGTTGAACACTCATCTCCTGTGTTTTCTGCATTGCAGGCAGATTCTTTACCTGCTGAGCCATCGGGGAAGGCCATGGGACCTGGCAGTTGGTTCTAAAACTTGTCATTTGATCCTCAGCTCCTGGAGAAGCATCAGATCTGCGGTTGGAGGGGCCACGGCACAGGCAGGGGGGCTGAGGTGGGTGTTCGCACTGTGCTCGGTGGCCAGGCAGGCAGAGGTGGGGACAGAAATGCAGACGGCCGCCTCCTCCGGGTGTGTTAGCTAACTCACCCATCCGTTCCTCAGTCCCCCCATCTGCAAAACAGGCCCAATGGAGCACACCTTCGGGGTCCCAGTGAGGATCTGAGGGTCTGACATCCAGAGCACAACGCCTGCGTTCACTGATGGCAGCTCTCACTATTTCCTGTGCTGCCTCTAGACAGAGACCATACAGGAACCGTGATGATGGGTGCGAGGGCGGCTGAACTGATAAAAATGAAGACGTGGCTCTGTGGAGAGGGTGGGTCTGCAGCCTGCTGCTTCCCCCAGAGCCCCCCTCCCCGCAGGAGCTTCAGGTCTGCCCGTCAACTGGGGCACAGGTGGCCCCTAATTTCCTTAGCGTGCACGCCCCACTGGCAGCCCGTGGGCAGTGGTGTTGGGGACATCCGGCCTCAGTCAAATGGTTCACGCTCCAGCCCAGACCTGCGGCTGGGCTCCGGCCGCAGCAGGGAAATGAAGAGGCTCCTTGGGCCACTGTGGACACGGGGACTTAACTGTGGTGAGCATGCAAAGAGGCCTCGGGCACGTGGGTGGGCACGGGGCCCCAAGCCTGGGAGACAAGGAGGGTAGAGAAAATGGAGTGAGCAACGAGCCACCTCCTGCCCTCATCCGGTGGAGTCAGAGGCACTGGGCTGGGAGGAGACAGGACAAAACATCCTTACAGGCACAGCTGGGAGTCAGGGAGGGTGATGGGGGATGGGTGTGGCGTCCATAGCCGGGTTCACACTCAGCCCTTGACCAACCCGCTGTGTGACCTCATTCAACGCGAGTGCCACGGGCCTTCCATAAAATGTCGTTAACAGTTCCCTGGTGAGGTCAACGTCAACGTCAAGGCTCTACTGAGGCTAGAGGGGGAAGCACGTGGCCAGCGGTCAGCCAGCTGTCTCAGTGCGCCTGTGAATAAGTCACTCCATTCATTCAGAAACGATAACAGGGTCACAGTATCCCTTTCTACAAAATACAGTTGCCTCCTTTCCCTGAGCTCCCACTATGTCCCTGACTGAAGTCTCCCCACTCTCTCCTGACCCATCCCCCACTCTCCTGACCCATCCCCCACTCTCCTGACCCCATCCCCCACTCTCCTGAATCCATCCCCCACTCTCTCCTGACCCATCCCCCACTCTCCTGACCCCATCCCCCACTCTCCTGAATCCATCCCCCACTCTATCCCTGACTGCATCCCCCACTCTATCCCTGACTCCATCCCTACTCTCCCTGAACCGATCCC
Source organism: Bubalus bubalis (assembly GCF_019923935.1). Lineage (NCBI taxonomy): Eukaryota > Metazoa > Chordata > Mammalia > Artiodactyla > Bovidae > Bubalus > Bubalus bubalis. The sequence continues at coordinate 185,783,716 of NC_059158.1, read as the reverse complement.
CCCCTCTCTCCTGACCCCATCCCCCACTCTCTCCTGACCCATCCCCCACTCTCCTGACCCCATCCCCCCACTCCTGACCCCATCCCCCACTCTCTCCTGACCCATCCCCCACTCTCTCCTGACCCCATCCCCCACTCTCTCCTGACCCCATCCCCCACTCTCTCCTGACCCCATCCTCCACTCTCTCCTGACTCCATCCCCCAACTCTCTCCCTGACCCCATCCCCCACTCTCCTGACTCCATCCCCCACTCTCCTGACTCCATCCCCCACTCTATCCCTGACTGCATCCCCCACTCTATCCCTGACTCCATCCCCCCTCTCCCAGACCCTATCCCCCCACTCTATCCCTGACTCCATCCCTACTCTCCCTGACCCGATCCACCCCCACCCCCTCCCCCCGTCTCTCCCTGACTCCATCCCCCACGCTGTCCTGACTCCACTCCCTGCCACCTCTCTCTCTGAGCCCAGTCCCCCCACTCTCTCCCTGACTCCATCCCCCCATTCTCTCTCTGATCCAGCTCCCCTGGCACACATCAGTAGCAGCCCTGAGTGAGCCAGGGTGGGGGCTTTGCCCAGGATAGAGTCCCTTCCCCTCCCTCCAGGTCTAAGATCCTCACCTTGGACAGGGGTGGGAGACGTCTATGAGGTTCAGGAACACCTCCTTTTACACTATCTAGGGGTGAAGACAGGCCAGGATGCACGTGTCCTCCCCTACAAGTCAGCTGGCTCAGGTGGAGTTTGGACCTGTGGATTCTGGGCTTAACCTAACTGGCCATGGTCGCACCGTCACATCACCTGGCCAGCAGGCAGATTCTTTCTCTACATGCTGAGCCATCCGGGAAGCCCATGGGACCTGGCAGTTGGTTCTAAAACTTGTCATTTGATCCTCAGCTCCTGCAGAAGCGTCAGACCTGAGGTTGGAGAGGCCATGGCACAGGTAGGGGGGTCGAGGTGGGACGTTAGCACTGTGCTCGGGGCGTCTGCAGCCTTGTGTGGACATCTGGGTGGAGGAGAGAGGGTGGGTTTTGGAATCAGACAGAGCTGGGTTTCCAGCCTGGCAATGCCACATCTTGCCAAGTCCCTTCACTTTTCTGCACCTGTGTCCTCATCTGCAAAATGGGGGCAAGGCAACACTTCTTTATAAGATGGCTGTGCATGAAAGAAAATAGATGCAAAGTCTCCGGCACGTGTATGAGTCAGGGTTCTGAAGAAAAGCAGAACCTCTAGGAAGGCGCTAGAGACAGACACGGAGAAAGCTTTATCATAAGGAACGAGCCCATACGATCATGGAGGCGGGAGGCCAGAAATGCAGGGAGTAGCAGCTGAGTCCAAGGCAGCCACTGGCAGAGTTCCTTCCTGCTCAGGGGAACATATGCACGGGGGGGTCAGTCTTTGTTCTCTTCAGGCCTTCAACTAATTGGATACGGCCCACTCACGTTACGGACAGTAATCTGCTTTCCTCAAAGCCCACAGATTTAAATGTTGTATGTGCATGCTAAGTCGCTTCAGTCATGTCTGACTGTGTGACCCCATGGACTGTAGCCTGCCAGGCTCTTCTGTCCATGGGATTCTCCAGGCAAGAATACTGGAGTGGGTTACCATGCTCTCCTCCAGGGGATCTTCCTGACCCAGGGATAGAACCCATGCCTCTTATGTCTCCTGCTGCTGCTAAGTCACTTCAGTCATGTCTGACTCTGTGCGACCCCATAGACGGCAGCCCACCAGGCTCCCCCGTCCCTGGGATTCTCCAGGCAAGAACACTGGAGTGGGTTGCCATTTCCTTCTCCAATGCAGGAAAGTGAAAAGTGAAAGTGAAGTTGCTCAGTCGTGCCCGACTCTTCGTGACCCCATGGACTGCAGCCCACCAGGCTCCTCCGTCCGTGGGGTTTTCCAGGCACGAGCACTGGAGTGGGGTGCCATCGCCTTCTCTGATGTCTCCTGCTAATCTCATCCAAAAAACACCTCCATGGAAACATCCAGAATAATGTTTCTGGATAATAATGTTCCTGGGCATCATAACCCGGCCAAGCTGACGCACGAACTTAACTATCACAGCACTTAATGGCGGTTGTTACCACAATGGGTAAACAGGTTAACATTGCTGAATCATTAATTCCATATCTGGCATTGCTCTGAGCACTTACGTGAATTAACTCATTGAATTCTCAAGACTGTGTGTGTGTGTGTGTGTGTGTGTGTGTGTGTGTGTGTGTGTGTGTGTATACCCAGGCCCTCGGGCTCCAGAGTTCCCGCCACCCTGCCATCAGGGTCACCCTTCCTTCCATCACATCACGGGCACTGTGCCCCTGACACCCGGTGACATGTTGGCAATCTCACCGGACTTAGAAGGTGACCAGCCCCCACCACTCCCACCAGAAAAACCACCAGTTTGGTTAAGTAACAGGCATTTTATTAGGTGGCGTCAGGGCAAATCCCGCGGCCGCCTCACAGTGCAGAACTAGCAGAACCAGGACTGCCTCCGGCCTGCCCGCCGCCCATCCTGGCCCCCGTGAGAAACAAGCCTGTTGGCAACAGGCCCAGCCCTGACCACGGGCCACGGCGTGACCGCGCACTGGGGGAACGGCCACTCCAGCCCCACGGGGGCCCCACGCCAGCCGTGCCTGGAGGGCCCCCTAAAAACTCTCCCCGGAGTCACCTCTTACCTGACCACCCAGAACCCACCCAGGATGCATCTGAGTGTCCCCTGATCAGCTGCATTGAGGAACAGGCCTCCGAGGGGCCAGTCCACACACAGAGGCACGAACATGCCAAGGGGGAACGATTCTACAGGTGAGCCTCAGCCAGGCCAGATGGGGACCCAAGGTGAGGTCTTGGGGCGCTGGGGAAGGTAGGGGCAACACCTACCTGGGCCAGTGGGCACTGAGCTCTTGCAGGAAGCCCCAGGCCAAAGGAGGCTCTCGAGGCAGAACCCAAGAGCTAAGGAAGCGGTAGGAAGGGCCCCCAAGGTCTGCCAACCTCACAGGCCCGACAGGAAGGACCAGCACCTTGGCAGGTGGACTGCAGAAGCCCCCTAGCCCCACCGCCTGGAGACCGCCAGGAATCTGAGGGCCTCCGGGGAGCTCAGGCACTTGGGAGCAAGGCACATGGGTCTAAGGCGTTTGGTTGGGCACAGGTACCTGCTGGCACAGGTGGGTACCTGCTGGCACAGGTGCGTCTGGGCAAAGAGCTAGTGAGCAGCACGAACCAAGCAGGGCAAGGCTAGCTGGTGCCCCCACGACCTGTGACCACAGTGTGGCAGCCTGCAGGCCACTCTGGTCACCCCTAACTCCGGAGACCCAGAGAAGCCAGGGGCCTCGGTGGGTGCGGCGTGCCAGGGCGCCCAGAGCTGCCTCCTCCTCCTGCAGATCCACAAGCTTCTCCACTGCCATGCCCCAGGCCCCTGAGACCCTGGACACAGCAGAGAGGAGCAAGAAGGGGACTGATGGAGAACCAGTTAGGCGCCAAGGTCACACTCACCAGGCGGAATTTCTAGGACACTCTTTGGGGGCAGGGGTGGCAGCCCTACACCTCCCCACAGCATGATCTCAACCCAGAGCCCACACCTGACTCTAAGGGGTGGTAGAGGCCAGGACGCAGGCCGATGCGGGCCAGGGGGCAGGACTCGGGCCTAGAAAGAGGTCGCCCCGTGGGGGCAGGGTGGAAGCACGGGGCGTGGTCAGTGCACTGAGGTCAGTCGTCTGGACGGACGGACGGACGGACGGACAGCGGAGCCGCCGAGCGGGGCTCACTGCATGTACGGGTAGCGCCAGTCCCCCAGAGGCCCGTGCGTCTCCTTGATGACCTGGGGCGACGTCCACCGCAGGACATAGTGGGGGCCGCCTGGCTTGTCGTTGGTCCCTGTGGAAAGACAGCTCTGTTTGTCCCCCAAAAGGTACAGCAGCTCTGGGGAGAAGGGAGAAGGGGCGGGGAGGAGCAGACGGAATGAACGGGCAGCAGACAGCTAAGCCAACCCTGACATGGTGGCCAGGGCTCCACGAGCGCCTCTGGGCAGCCGGCGGTCGGGGGGCGGGGGGCAGGCGCCAGCGAGCGGACAGGACGCCCAGGCTCCCTGTGTCCCTGCGCCCCACCTGCACGGCGTGTCCGAGAGGCAGGAAAGCACAGTGGAGGGCTCTGGACAGGGAGCGGGGAGGCCCAGGTTCTGGCCCCGGCTCTGCCACTGGGCACCGCGACCTCTGGCAAGTCCCTGCCCCTCACCAAGCCTCAGTTTCCCCATTTGTAGACAGGAGGGGGTTGGACTGCAATGGCCTGGAAGACGGTAAGTCGTGTTTGGTTGCTAAGTCATGTCCGACTCTTTCTGACCCCATGGACTAGGAGCCAGGCTCCTCTGTCTATGGGATTTCCCAGGCAAGAACACTGGAACGAGTTGCTGTTTCCGCCTCCAGGGGATCTTCCTGGCCCAGGGATCAAACCCACGTCTCCTGCACTGGCAGGTGGATTCTTTACCACTGAGCCACCTGGGAAACCAAGATGTGGATGCTGGGACCCAAATCCTGACTCCACCACTTCTTAGCCATGTGCCCTTGGGCCACTCACCTCACCTCCCTGGGCCTCAGTTTTCCCCTCTGTGAAATGGGAAGAGCACAGGCAGCACAACAGGGGGCTGTTGGGAGGACTCTGAGTTCACACAGGGCCTGGCCCTCCATGCTCAGCCACCGGTGCTCCTCCTGTGCCTCTTAACATCCTCGAGATGAAGCAGCAAGGGTCTCCCCCAGGACCTCACCCCCTGCTAGAAAGGAGGACCCGCTCACCCGAGGCTCGGGCGCCCCCAAAGGGCTGCTGGCCCACCACCGAGCCGGTGGACTTGTCGTTGATGTAGAAGTTGCCCGCAGCGTTCCTCAGCAGCTCTGTGGCCTCCCGCAGAACGTCCCTACAAGGCAGGGCGGCGCTAAGAGGGTAGTTGCCAGCGCTGGGCCCCTGCCCTCGGCAGCTCAGGAACCCCCCAAGCCCCAGCCTGCCCCCTCAGGTTCCAACCCCGCCTTCCCCTCTTAGAGGCAGACGCAGGGAGGCGACCAGTGCCACGGAGAAAAGACGGGGCGAAGCCTCAGGCCCAGCGTCACGGCGCCCAGGGGGGTCCTGCCTCCACCAGACGAGGGCAGCACCTGGGCCCAAGCCCTGCCTTCTGCCCTGAGCCCCGCCAGACCGGGCGGCGGGCCACAGGCGCTGACTGCCCGGCCGCAGCCCTAGAGGCCTGGCTTCAGCAGCCAACAGGGCGGCCCCAGCACCAACGCTTTACCAAGGAGCCTGCGGCCTCTGTCTACCTGCCGGCCTGGGCGGAGTGAGGGGCATGGAGAGCAGCAAGGGCACGTTACTGCTGGGATCCGCGTCCGGGGTGGGCTGTCTCCGGGACGGGAGAACGTCAGGACTGGCGCCGAGGGGCCGCGGCCACTCACTTATCCTGGGCGAACACTGCCCCCGTGAGGCCGTAGCTGGTGGTGCTGTCGACCAGCCGCAGCGTCTCCTTGTATTCCTCGTCCGGGTAGACGTACACGGCCAGCACGGGACCGAAGATCTCCTGGAGAGAAGCCCCAGGGTCAGGCCCCGCCTGGACCTGTGCCCGAGGCCTCCGCCGCCTCCCCCCACCCACCCCGCCCCTGATCCCCTTCTCAGCCCAGCAGCCTGGGCCAGGCCTTGCCTCCTGCAGGGTTCTCTCCAGGACGGCTCCTACCCTGCCCACCCCACCCAGCCTGGCAGAAGATCCAGAGACCCTAACCCTCTGTCCTCCCTGCCAGCCAGACCCACCCCCAGAGCCAAGAGTCCAGGCCCTTGGGAGGGGGACACTTCTGGCAACAGGCGGCCAGGGGACTGCCCCGTGACGTCACCCGGGGGCTGGGGACACTGTCATCCTGAGCAACTGCCTAACTTCTCAGAAGCTCAGTTTCTCATCTGTAAAACGGGAACGATACACCAAACTTCATCCCCATCAATTTCTTGGCCCACACTGGCGACTCTCCAGATGCTAGAGGCTGAGGGAGCTGTAGGGGCCTCCGGGGCAGCAGGCAGTCGGTGCTGTGACCTCAGCCCGGCCAGCAGCGTCAGGGATCTGGGGTCAGGAGGCCTGAGCCCAGGGCCTGGCTCTGCTCTCCCCGGGGGTGAGGCAGGCCCCTGGCAGGGCCGCGCTGCGCTCAGCTGTGAGACGGGACGACGCCCGGAGACGCTGCCCTCCCAGCCCCTCCTGCCCCGTCACCTCCTTCATGATGGGGTCCTGGGGGTCCTTGGTCTCGACGATGCACGGCTCCACAAAGTAGCCCACAGAGTCGTCACACTGGCCCCCCGCCAGGATGGTGAGGCTGGGCGAGGAGCGGGCGTGCTCCAGCCACTTCCGGATGCGGCCGAAGGACTGCGGGATCGGGGCGGGGGGTGTCAAGGGCCGGCTGGAGGCCGCTCCCAGCAGGAGCCCCCAACACATCGGCCCCAGATTCTGAAGGGGGTGAAGGTGGGGTGCGGGGGTGGCTGCGAGCAAACAGGGCCTGGCTAAGCAGGGCAGAAACAGGACTTGACGTGCAGACTCGTGTGTATGTGTGTGTTAGAACACGTACAGAAAGAAAAAGAAAGAGTCTGACTCTCTACGACCCCATGGACTGCAGTCCACCCAGCTCCTCCATCCATGGGATTTTCCAGGCAAGAGTATGGGAGTGGGTTGCCATTTCCTTCTCCAGGGGCTCTTCCCGACCCAGGGATTGAACTCTGGTCTCCCACATTGTAGGCAGATGCTTTACCGTCTGAGCCACCAGGGAAGTCCAAGAACATGTATACTTACATATAAACATCATGCAAACATACATATATATCAATGTGTCTTTAGGTTTAGGTATGTAGGCACACATACGCCTGCATTATATGTTTCTGCAATGCAGACCCACACATGTGCCTATTGCCAGATTTGTCTATGTATGGAGACGTGTGTGTGTGTAGCTGTGTGTGTGTTTACACGGGTGGACCTACGTGCATGACCCCACACAGAGGTCTACATGAATGTGTTCACGGCTGTGTGTGTACCTGTGTTCAAGGGTGTGCGTGCAGGTGTGCGGGCGAACACGGGCACTTTAAGGGGGTCTGGAGGCAGGGTGTGCAGGAGGCGAGCTCCTCTCTGGGTAGGGATGCTTCTATTCCTTCCAGGGCTGGCGGGGGCGGCAGGGGCTGTGTGCAAGGCTCTCAGGCTACCCTGCTCGAAGCAGATCTGGGTCACTCTTCCCACCCCCCACCCAGCACAGGCCTGGCACCCCCCTGTACCTTGGCATCAATCACGGCAGAGAAGAAGGTCCCAAAATCCTCTGCAGGCTGGAGGCAAGGGAGACACGGATGGAGAGGAGGTGGCCGCCGGCGTGAGACAAGAGGAGTGCCCCGCCTCGCACACCGCGCCGGCCAATCCCATCAGCCCCCCACTGGGCCGCGGCAGGAGGCTGAGCCACTCACGTTGCCCACTTTGATCCCACCGAGCTCCTCCAGCAGCCGCCCTTTGATCTGCGGCCACAGCGAGCGGGGCGCATAGAGGCGGGAGCATGCCGAGCACTTCTGGCCGCCGTACTCGAAGGCCGAGCGCAGGGTCCCACTCACCACGCTGTCCACGTCGGCCGAGCGGTGCACGAAGTGGAAGTTCTTGCCCCCGCACTCTAGGGGGCGGGAAGGGAGGGGGCGTGCGTGGGGCAGTGGGCCCTGGGGCCGGCCCCGGGGCCCAACACGCTGCCTGCTCCTGCGCACAGGGGCCGGCGAGCAGCCCCCGGGACGGGCGGAGGAGGCCGTGAGAAGCCATACGCCCTGGACACTGACCAGCCAGGCCTGTCCTCCCACCCTACAGACGGGAAGACAGAGGCCCAGGCACGGGTGAAGGGCACCAGGGGGCGTCAGGACCAGCTTTCCCATTTCACAGACGAGAAAGCTGAGCCTGGGGATGGGAATGCTGCCCAACACAGATAAGGCAGAGGAAGGGCCAGAACCCAGGGCTCCCGGCAGTGGGCACAGCTTCCTTTGAGCCTTCCCTGACCCCCAGCCGGGTCCACGGCCAGGGCTGGCTCCTCTCCCCTCCCCGTGGCGGGGACACCCCTCCCTGGTCCCCTTGGTGTGAGACAGCCCAGGGAATCACGCCACCATCCGGGCCTTACTACTTTCTTCATTCAGTTAAACATCAGCCAACAGCAGCTGGTGTTGCAAAGCACGCACTACCCACCAGACTCAGTTCAAAGCACTCTGCGCCCCTTTCACTGAAGCCTCGCGGCAACCTCCCGTCATCATCCCATTTTAAAGATAAGAAAACTGAGGCACGGAGAGACTAAGTCGCGTACTCAAGGTTGGGAAGTGGTGGAGTAAACAGCTGTCTTTCTCCCTCAGGGAGATGGTGGGATGGAGACTGAACTGAAAACCACGCACAGCTGACCCAAGGGACTCACTGTTTCCTGGCTTACGAAGGTTGGACGGGGGTGTGCTGAGAGGAGAGATGCTACAGCTGGTCCTGAGCAGAGTCACCTGCCCTGACACCCCTAACAAAGCCCCACCAGCTTAAGAGGCAAACGATTACATACAGGATGGATAAGCAGCAAGGTCCCTAGCACAGGGAAGTATACTCAATATCCTGTAACAAGTTATGATGGAAAAGAACACGACAAAGAATATACAGATGCATAACTGAATCATTCTGCTGTATAGCTGAAATTAACCCAATACTGTAAATCAGCCCAATTTGTAAATACCGCAGCCTAAAACTGTAAATCAACCATACTTCACTAAAAATTCTTTTAAAAGCTCCCACCAGCTCAGGAGTGGGTCCCACTTCACTTCCAGGAGCAAGAAAGCTAGACCGGCAGCCCCAGCTCTGCCCTTACTGCACTGTGACCCACTGGGGCCCCTGTCAAAACAGGGTTCTGTGCCCCAAAGAGCTTCAGAGACACTACACACCAACCCTGGCTCTTGCACATTAGCGAGTTAAAGGCTCTGAGAAGTCCTGCAGGTAAGGAATCCGTTTTGCTTTAAACACAGTGCACGTCAAATGTCCTTGGCCACAAAACTGTGGGAAAATTATTACTTCAACAAGACCCATCCCTGCCGAGCTCTCAGCCCCTTCTCCTGCCCCACCCCACTCCCTTTCCCAGCTACACTGGCCGCGTTTCTTCACACACAAGCTCATTCCCACCTCGTGGTCTCTCCACTAACCGTTTCCTTGGCCTAGATCTGGGTGATGCAACCTGATGCAACATGGGAGTCATGAGCCCCGTGCGGCCATTTAAATTCAAACTGATTAAAACTGAATGTAACTTTCACTTCCTCAGTCACACAAGTCCCGTTTCCAGAGCGCTGCGGCCACACGCGGTGAGCGGCTACCCTACAGGACCGCACGGTGAAGCCCATGTCCATTGTTGCAGGAAGGTCCACTGGACGGCGGTCCAGCGTCCGCACCCGTGACGGTCTGCTCTCCGGACCTCGGCGAGGCTCGTTTGTCTTCACTGTTCAGGTTTCCGCTCAAATGCTCCCTCCTTGAAGAGGCTCCCCACCATGGAGTCACAGTCGCCTGCCACACCCGGCCTCCGGGCGGCCCTGCCTGTCACCTCTTTGCTCTCCTTTAATGAGCCACTGCCCTTCTCACCCCACGACGACGTCATTTATCCAGCTGTTTACTGCCGCCTCCCACGGCTGGAACAGAAGCTGGTGACGGCTGGGTCTCTGTCTCTCATCACCCTTGCATCCCCACCTCCAAAAAGCACCTCTGCACAAACAGCAATTTCCTTGCTGCATGAGGAATGGATGAGAAATGCACACTCTGAGCCAGAAGTTCTCTGAACAACCCCCGGGCCTGCCAGGGCAGGGGCTCCAGGCTGGAGTGCTCCGCCCCTGCAGAGCCCCCCAGCTCCTCCTCTCCCACGACGGCCGCGGCTGGGGAGGGGGCCCTTACCTCCGGCCAGGCGGGGGAAGGTTCGGAACCGGTCCAGGTTCTGGGCCACCTGCTTCCACAGGTGTTTGAAGGTGCTGAAATCAGAGGACAGAGTGGGGATCAGGGCACCGGGCTCAGGCACCTGAGCAGGTGAGGGGCCTGCTCCCCGCCCGCCCGACCAGAGGGCGGGGTACAGGGTCAGCAGCCCGCTGGAGGCTGGCAGGGGTGGCGGCGGCAGTGGCGGAGGTAACAGCTGGCCATGGGCTGCGTGCAGGGCCTGCGAGGAGGCAGCAAGGGGAAGCTTGGCAGCAAGGCCGTGCAGAGAGGGGCCACGCCCCCAGGCCAGGGGGCTCCTGTCCCGACCCGGGCGCACACAGCCGTGTGATCTTATGCCCAACTCTTCACCTCTCTGGGCCTCAAGCTCATGCCACATCTGGATCAGGCAAGAACAATCTCACTTGGCGGGGCCGTTCGGGGACAGCTCTGATGTGAGTCAAGTGCTGAGGACGGTGCCGGGCATACCGCGGGTGCCTGATGGGGCACACACACCACCGGGGTCTGCGAGGAGCACCTCGAGCTCACACCCGGGCCCGGGGACCGGGGAGCGTCCTGGGAGAGGCGGCTCAGGCCCCCGCCTCCTCCCGGGGCTCCGAGTGTGACCAACCTCAGCACCACAAAACAATAAAAATGCTAATCACCAGGGAGCTGGCGACACAGTAGCTGATACTAATTTATGACTTTCCCACCTTGGAGCCCGCTGCTCACCAGAGCATGGCAAATGGGGGCCAGGCCCGCTCCGCCCGCTAATAGGCAGGGACCCGTGGGGCCCGTGGCTGGCGGAGAGGGCCTTTTGGAAAACCGCCCTCCTCAGCAATTCTAACGCGGCCGTCGCCACCTGGCAAACCTTGGACCGGGCGGGTGGGACCCTGAGGTCAGCAGAGAGGGCGAGAAGCCACCGCGGCGAACCCAGGACACCTGGGAGGCCCAGAGCAGAGGCCCCGACCTCTCCGCCCGCACGACCCGCGGGGACCTCAAACTCAAGGTGACCAGCTTCTGGTCCATCCCCTTCCTGAGGCTCCCGGGTGCCCAGCCGTCTGGGGAGCCCACCTTGGTGAACAGTGCCCCCTCCAGCCTCGAGCCTGGATGTTCCCACTGACCCCCCGACCCCACAGACAGGCGATCGAGTCTCCCTGCCACCTCCTCAGCCCATCTCTTCCGGCTCCCACCTCTCTACCCGGGTTCAGGCGTCCGCTCTCCCTCTCCAGATCCTCCTAACCTGTCTCCAGCTCCCAGCCGTGAGAGACGTGTGCTCAGGGCAGCCAGAGCCATCATCTAGGTCAGAGGCTGCACATGCAGGCCCCAGAGGGGCTGAGGTTGTCCAGGCATGCGGAGACGCAGGGCCTGTCGGGATGGCGGGGAACCAGAGACCACCCACCCGTCTCCAGCCAGTGGTGCCACAAGGAAATGCAGGCCCCGGGGGACCGGGTTCGTAAGTGAAGCCCCATTTGGATTTTCACATGAAAGTGTCCCGGTGGTACACGGCTGTCCATCGCTATTAGGAGTCAAAGAACACAGGGCCACTGGCCAGGTCCAACTGGAGAGCGACCACTATACTTGCTTAAGTCTGATTGATTAAGCCACTCCCTCTAAAGAATCTGCTTGCAATGTGGGAGACCTGGGTTCCATCCCTGGGTCAGGAAGATCCCCTGGAGAGGGAAATGGCAACCCACCCCAGCATTCTTGCCTGGAGAGTTCCATGGACAAGGAGCCTGGTGGGCCACAGTCCAAGGGGCTGCAAAGAGGCAGACACGACTGAGCGACTGACACTGCCGCTCTCACTGTCCTGCAGGTAACCTTCCATGGCTGCTACCATCTTCAGGATCAAGTCCAAACACCTTCACGGGTCCCACAGTCAGAAGTCTAATCCCTCAAGAGGCATTTCCCTGACGGTCCGTGGTCGAAACTCCACACTCCCAACGCAGGGGGCCCGGGCTCGATCCCTGGCCGGGAGACTAGATCCCACCTGCCTCAACTAAGACCCATTGCAGTCACAACAAACAAAAACAAGCCCCAGAGGCAGGACCTGACCCTCCCATGTTCACTGCCCAGCTTTGGCATCAGCAGAGCCCAGCAAGCACAGGGGTCAGTGAACATCAGCTGAGTGCACGAAAACACGGCTGTGACCAAGCCACGTGCCCCCACTCTCTGACCCTCAGCCCCAAGCTGCCCACTCCAGCCTCATGGGACTGCATCCACCTCCCAGAGCACAAGAGCATCAGCCTTGCGCCTCTGCACATGCGTTCTCCCGCCTAGACTGCTCTCCTCCACCTCTGCCTGGCCCACTCCTCTGCTTAGACGCCACCTTCTCCAAGAAGCCTTCCTGATTTCTCCTCCAATTCATTCCAAGCTCCCCTTTGTCCTTTCTAGGGACAGAGGTGGCATCAAAATCCGTATTGCCAAATGCCTGTAGGCTGCTTCTGGCCTGTTGGCCTGTAACCCTCTTTCCTGTCCACTAACTAGTCTGACCCTCACAAGGACTCTGCAGGGTAGGAATCAGCACATATGGAGGCTCAGAGAAGTGAGGGGCTCACCCACGGGCCGCTGAGCGAGGAAGCGGGAGGCTCAGAGAGGTGAGGGGCTCACCCAAGGGCCGCTGAGCGAGGAAGCGGGACACAGTCAGCGCCTGCCCCTGAGTTCCCAGCCCCGGTTCTCAGAGGTTGGGCGGCGTGGGGAGCCGTCCTCGGGACTTACGGCACACTGCCTGTGAAGTTGATGCCGCACAGGTGCTCTGAGCTGGTGACAGTGTCCCCGAAGGTGGGCCCATCGGCTGGCACAAACTGGATGATGTTGGGGGGCAGCCCGGCCTCCCTGAGGATGCGGTAGACGGCATAGCTGGCCAGCATGGCAGTGTCGCTGGGCTTCCACAGGACCACGTTGCCCTGCCCGGGAGGCACAGTGATAACTCACAAGGCCGAGGGCGGCCAGCAGCCCCGACCCCCACCCTACCCCAAGGTACAGCCACCCCTCAGCTGCAGCCACCAGGTAGGTCCCAGTGCAGGCCAGGATGTCCCCAACCCAGCCCCAATCCCCCAGGTGCCGGGCACTGGGCCCTCAAAGTCCTTGCGAATGAGCTGATGCCCTGCCCTGTCTGCTCCCACACTCTGGCCGAGGCTCCCTTCCTCTAGACGTTTGTGCCAACTGGTTCTGCCAGCACCCTTCGGGCAGGTCTGTTCTGGGTGTTTCCAAGTTGCCGGGCGCCCACGGGGTAAGGTTGGGACAGCACGCACAGGCCTCTGTCTGCACGTGTTCTGGAGGAGGGCACGTGGACGCTAGGTGTGTGCACGTCTGTCTGAGCACAGACGCACGAAGACAGGCCCGTGCACGAGCACCTCCCAGATCACCCGGCCACCCCAACCACTCAGCCCTCCTCCTGCTGCTCCCTGGGTGACCCAGGCCCCTCAAGGTGGTGAGAGAGCTCCCCCACCAACTCACGGGGCTCACAGCCCATCCTGAGCACGGCAGTGGAGCCCTCTGGCTTCAAGACCACTGAGACAAACCAAGCCCAAACCTGCACCAGTTTCATCGTCTATTAGCCATGCAACCCTGACGAGTAAGTCACCAGGCACAGAGCGAGCATTCAGAGGTAATTATCGTTAGCAGCCCCTGCGTAACACTAACCCTGCACTGGGCCAGACCTGCCTGCTGTTAAGACGAGTCATAACACAGTCTCGCTTGCTCTTCCCAACCCTGTAACGTAAGCTTTTCTGTTATTTCTATCTTGCAGATGACGAAACGGCCTCAGAGGAGAGCAGGGGCTGGCCTGGGGCCACCCAGGGAGAGTGGGGCAATGGGGACCCAGATCAGCCTCTGACCCTAGAAGCCTCTCCACACGGCCAGCTGCCTCCACATTTTGTGCCTCTCCCCACAAGAGTGGGGCCCCAGGGCTTCGATGTGGCCTCCTGACTGTTGAGGGGGAAGCGATGACTTGGTCCTGCCACCTCCCAGTCCGCTGTCCACATCTCACCATCAAGGCCGGAGCCCCTGCCAGGTTGCCACCGATCGCAGTGAAGTTGAAGGGGGAGATGGCCGCCACAAAGCCCTGGGGAAGAAGAGGCGGTGAGGCCAGGCCCAGGGCTTCCGGCGGCTCCCCGCCCACGCCACCGGAGGTACCGCCCGGGGGTGGTACCTCCAGCCCCCGGTACAGCATGCTGTTGGTGCTGGGCGGCACGCTGAGGGGCTGCTCGCCTTCCAGCTCCACGGCGAACTTGGCATTGAAGCGGAAGAAGTCGATGAGTTCAGCCGCAGCATCGATCTCCGCCTGGATCACCGTCTTCCCCTGCCAGGCGGGAGGGCCTCAGGGTCAGCAGTGGAGGACCTGCCTCCCGAGAGCCCCCTCCCGACCCTGGACCCTGTGCCCGCAGTCACATGATGCGCACGAGTGTTTGGGAGAAAGAACCAGGGGACCTGAGGACTGCAAACAGCCGTGGGGAAAGGCCTCTGGGCGGCCGGAGTCGGGCTCTCCGGGATCTGGCAGCCCCTCGCTGCACATGCGGTCGCTGGTGGCTGCTTGTCCTGCCCGGGACGCCCCGCCGGGGAAGGGAAACTGCTCCTGTCCGCCTCTCTGCGCCTGCCCACTTCCCGCGCGGCCACCGTACTTCCTACGAGCTGCCGAGTCTTAGGTCAAATAAAGAGGCCTCTTCCTTTGGTCCTGGAGTGTGTGTGCCTCCTCCTGCCCAGGCATGGCTCACCTGGGACCCTCTGGAGACCCAACGTCCACCCCGGGGGCTCGGCTCTATCGGGAGACACTGGGCTGGTGGTGGGGGTGTCGTAGCAGCTCTGTGCAGCAGAGGGCGCTCTCGCTACAGGCTGGCGACCGGGCAGGGCTGTGGGCGCAGCCTGAGCCGTGGGCGGAGCCAAGATCCTTACTGTGAAATGAACCCTCTCCCTCGGCTCCTTCCCCGCACTCTGTGCTGAGTGCTACCTGCCAGCCCAATAAGCACTCACTCCAAAAGGGCTTATCAGGAGCTTCCGTGACTCCACACAGACACAGAGCAAGATCCAAAAAGAAAGACAGAAAACACTAACATATGATTGCTAAGCCCAAAAAGCTTGTAAAGGCGCAGCAAACACATACGAGGTCACCCCAGTGCGGCCTGAGCTGTAACCAAGGAAGGAGCAGCGTGTCGGGAGGGGCACAAAGGTGGGACCAGTCCTTGTGGACTGGGGAGCTCCTAGAAGTCTCACAGAGGAGGTAAAGAGTTCACAAAGTAGGGGATTATTCCTTGGTGGCTCAGTGGTAAAGAATCCGCCTGCCAATGCAGGAGACACGGGTTCGCGCCCTGGTCCCGGAAGATCCCACATGCCTCGGAGCAACTAAGCCCATGAGCCACGATGACTGAGCCTGTGCTCTGGAGCCCGGGCGCCCCAACTACTGAGCCCATGGCCCCGAGCCTGTGCAGAACAAGAGAAGCCACTGCAATGGAAGCCTGCGTCCCACAACTACAGAGTAGCCCCTGATTGCTGCAACTGGAGAAAAAGCCCCCGCAGCAATAAAGACCCAGCACAGCCAACTTAAAAAAAAAGTTCACAGGGCAGAGAAGACAGGGAGCATTCTAGCCAAGGCACCTGGGCCAGAGACTGGGGTCGGGATGTCTGTGGTGTCCAGGAGCCTGGCTAGGTCCAGACTGGTGATGTCGTGGGCGGGATGGTCTGGCAGGAAAGGGCACAGCAGCTAGCCAGCTGGACACAGGTGGGGATGGAAGGGCCGTGGGGGCCGGGCTCAGGACTTGGGACATGACTCGCAGCCAGACAGCGAGAGCTCGGTGGTTCATATGCCTGGAGTGACCTGTGGGGGGTGTCACAGACACCGCTATGAGGCCTGCAGGGGCCTGACAGAGCCTGGAGGGCCATGTGGGGCCACTGTCAGTCCAGGCAAAGCACGAGGGCCTGGCCCAGGGCAGGGACAGATGGACGCGAGGGGCTGTTTACAGAGGAGGGCATGCAAGCGTAGTCCAGGTCACCTGGCCTATAATATATATGGGTCTGTCAAGGCTATGGTTTTACCAGTGGTCATGTATGGATGTGAGAGCTGGACCATAAAGAAAGCTGAGCGCCGAAGAATTGATGCCTTTGAACTGTGGTGTTGGAGAAGACTCTTGAGAGTCCCTTGGACTGCAAGGAGATTCCAACCAGTCCATCCTAAAGGAGATCAGTCCTGGGTGTTCATTGGAAGGACTGATGCTGAAGCTGAAACTCCAATACTCTGAACACCTGATGTGAAGAACTGACTCACTGGAAAAGACCCTGATGCTGGGAAAGATTGAAGGCAGGAGAAGGGGACGACAGAGGATGAGATGGTTGGATGGCATCACTGACTCAATGGACATGAGTTCTGAGCAAGCTCCAGGAGTTGGTGATGGACAGGGAGGCCTGGCGTGCTGCAGTCCATGGGGTCGCAAAGAGTTGGACACAACTGAGCAACTGAACTAAACTGAACTGTCCTCTCTCCTAGGCCTGGTGGGCCCTGGTGACCCATGCAGCGATGTCTGCCGAACTGGACGAGGTGCGACCCCCACACCCCCACAGCCCCGCGGGTGCCTCACCTGCCCCACCATGGTCTTGGCCAGGACCTCGGCCCTGCGCGGCCCGCTCAGCAGGTCGGCTGCCTTCAGGAAGACTTGCGCCCGGTCCGCCACAGGCTTCAGGTCCCACTCCTTCCTGGCAGCCAAGGCGGCCCCAATGGCTCTGTGGAGCAGGGCCTGATGAAGAGGGAGAGGTTGGGGGCTACCTCCCACAGCAGCAAGGGAGCAAGAGGAGCGATCCGGAGAGATCACTATCCAGCCAGGGAGGACCCCCGCCTCCCTCCCCCCGACAGTGGCAGACGCTGGGTCCCACAGCCAGCCGGGCCACCCCAGGCTCGGAGCCTGCCCCCCTCCAGTCAGGAGGAGCCCGAGGCGCCTACCAGTGGGTCCCCATGCCACGGACTCGCTCCATTTCCCCTCGTGGCCTCCCCCAGCTCCTGGAGCCCGGTACTTCCAAACCCGCTGTTCGGGGCCTGCAGCCCATGAGGTCAGGACCTGACCTTGTCCTTGTCGGGCCAGAACTGCAGCCAGAGACAGACCCCTGCTGGCACCCCAGCTGCCAGCTGCCCTCGTTGGCACGTGACGCCAGTGCCTAGACCCCGTGCCCTCTCGCTGGCCTTCCCTGATGCCAGGTCTCTGCCCCTTTCTCTCCGCGATGCCTCCCGTTTCCCGGGCTCAGCCTTCCACAATCCCCTCCCCCAATCAGGGCATGCCCCAGCCCTGGCCCAGGCAGCTCTCATTAAGCCCACGTGAGCCCTGGCACACCTGGCCTGGCCAAAGACACCTGCCCAGGGACACCCTCAGTGCCAGCACGCCCACCCCGACCATGGCCCAAGAGGGAAGCCGTAACTGACCTCCACCCCCATGGCAGCAGAGGCCGACTCACCAGGCAGGCCGCCAGGGACTCACCTGGTCTGCATAGCAAAACTTGGCCACCTTGTGTCCATGGTTGAAGGGCTGCAAGAATAGAGCAGGGTGAGACTGCTGTTCACGAAGGAGGAGCCCTCCCTGGGCGGGTGGGGACGGAGCCGGGCTCAGAGCTTGCTGCCAGGCCAGAGTCCTCCACACACTCGCTCTCCCCGCTCCAATCCCCAGGAGGTCTTCTCCAGTTGCGTGGGGGCAAATGAGGAGCTCATCGATTTGGGCAGATCACCCCCTACACACACACCCCTCGGATGCCCACTGAGCCTTGTGTGGAATCCTCAGGGCTTTGTTCCAAGTGTTCCCGTGGCATCCTACACAAGACCTTCCCTGGCCTCCCTGGACACCCAGCTGCTGCAGACTCCTCATCATAGCCCCCTACTCACCTTCCCATCCCAGCTCCCTGGCTGCCCATGGGCACCTGGCCCTCCAAACATCTCTGTCTGAACTCACTTCTGCCAAGCCCACACTCTTAACCCCTCCGCCAGCCTAAAATCAGGAAGCATTCTAATGAGCCATAGGCTTTTTCTCACCCTCCTTCACCCTCTCCAATGGTTCGTTCCCCAGGCCCTTGGAAGAGGCTCTGAACCACAGCCAACAAGAATCGCACCGAATGCTCCGGCCCCACCAGCTTCCTCCCTGCTCTGCAGCGCCCCCAGCCTCCTCCCTGCTCTGCAGCGCCCCCAGCCTCCTCCCTGCTCTGCAGCGCCCCCAGCCTCCTCCCTGCTCTGCAGCGCCCCCGCCTCCTCCTGACTCTGCAGCGCCCCCAGCCTCCTCCTGACTCTGCAGCGCCCCCAGCCTCCTCCTGACTCTGCAGCGCCCCCAGCCTCCTCCCTGCTCTGCAGCGCCCCCAGCCTCCTCCCTGCTCTGCAGCGCCCCCAGCCTCCTCCCTGCTCTGCAGCGCCCCCAGCCTCCTCCCTGCTCTGCAGCGCCCAGAGCCTCCTCCTGACTCTGCACCTGTGACCCCTCGGCTGGCAGTGAGTGCCCAGCCCATCTCATCCCCGCGGTTCAACTCAGATGCCACCTCAGAGGCCCGTGGACCACCCCACCGTAAGTGGCCTTCACATCCCCAGCCCTCACCTGCTCTTTTCACAGCTCCTCTCACATCTGGAATCTCTCGTTTGTCTCTCTGCTGACACGTACCCAACCTCACTCTGCCCAAGGTCGGCTCCGTGAGGGCAGAGCCATCTACTGTGTTCATCTGTGTCCCGGCACCCAGCCCCCCTGGGTGTGGGGCCGAGGGCGCTTGGATGGATGAATGGGTTTTATTATCATGATTTATAAGTACCTCCTGACTCTTTGTGACCCCATGGACTGTAGCCCACCAGGCTCCTCTGTCCATGCAGTTCTCCACACAAGAATCCTGGAGTGGACAGCCGTTCTCTTCCCCAGGGGATCTTCCTGACCTAGGGATCGAATCTGGGTCTCTTGCCCTGCAGGCAGATTCTTTACCTAATCTGAGCCATCAGGGAAGCCCCATAAGTACCCCCCCTAGAAAGAGCTAAACTCACCCTTTTAGAAATTGTCTTCCAACTTTAAACAGGTTTCTCGCTAATAATGCCAAGGAATAAATCGCTTCATTTACATGCCGTGGCACTTACTTTGCAAATGGTCGCACCGCACAAAGCTGGAAACCCCATGTACATCCCTAACATCAGAACGCAGACACACGTGCACGCATACAAACACATTCCACTTTTGTGCGTAGCCAAGCTGCCTGTTTGCTTTAAGCCTTTCTGGGCTAAAACTGTCCCTGCCGTGACAAGGGATAAAAAAGAATGGAATGGAGCCTCTGCCTGCAGTTGAAGTCGACCTAGGGGTTCACCCTTAGGTGAATGCAAACCTCCATTCAGCCGTGAATCCTGGGCAAGATCCCAGCTGCCACCAGGGAATGTCACTCTCGCCCTTGAACAGACGGACAGCTGGGGGCACAAGTGTGGATGCTATTTCTTAACCATCAAGCCCAGGGAGTCATCAGGGAGAGCAGGCTGTCTATCGCGGCCCCATTTCTAGCAAAATCCCCGCTGAGAGGAAGGCTGAAGGAAGGTGCCAGAGGGATATGCAGACGCGCTCCGGCTCTGGCCGGGGCTCCGAGAGGCCTGCACGGCCCAGAGAGGAGAGAGGGCTGAGCGGAAAGGGCTGGGGGCGGTGGGGACCGGGGCACTGGCGGCCGGACCCGCACAGGGGCTCACAGCGGGGCTGCTTGTGTGGCCACACCTTCCTTCTCCCAGCAGAAGCTGGATGTTTGGATTTATACATGAAATGGCCCCGTCTTTAGGTTTCGGAAATGAAGCTCCCAGTGGCCGACTTGCAGCCGGAGCTCCAGATGGACAGCCCAGCCCAGCAGTGGACGTGGGGCCTGCAGGGTGACCTGTGGGCATCCTCGGGCAATGGGCTTTGATATCGTGTCCAGACGCCAGTGGGCGAGAAGCAGCCCCACGGGACATCTGTGTGAGATGAGGATGCTCGTGGGGATGCTGCTCGTCACATCACTGCGTCCTTCTGACTCTCCGGGCCCAGCCCCAGGAACGGCTGCGTTCCTCCAACTACACAGGTGGGATGTATCTCAGGAACATTCTGGCTAGGGTCAGTGATGCGGTCTCCTCTCCCCTGTGAACCAGGAGGCCTAAAAGTAAGTTTGTGGCCATCTCCAGCAGGGCCCAAGGCCTCAGAATTTTGTGGCCAGCAGGTCAGAGCAAGAAGACTATCTTGCTGCCGTATGTTAATTAGCACTCTGCTTCTAAAGCCCCTTTAGAAACAGTCAGGGTGTGAATGAATTCACACGAATCAAAACCAAGGGGTTCCGATGGCAGCCCACTGGAGCAGACTCGGTGCCCCACTGCAGGGGCACGGGCTCGCTCCCTGGTCGGGGAGTAAGATCTCCCACTGTAGGGGCACGGGCTCGCTCCCTGGTCGGGAGTAAGATCTCCCACTGCAGGGGCACGGGCTCGGTCCCTGGTCGGGAGTAAGATCTCCCACTGCAGGGGCACGGGCTCGGTCCCTGGTCGGGAGTAAGATCTCCCACTGCAGGGGCACGGGCTCGGTCCCTGGTCGGGGAGTAAGACCCCGCATGCTGTACAGGCACGGCCAAAAGCTCTAATAAAAAGTGAGTCAAATCAAGAGAATATGCTTCTGGGGAACCTGGATCCCTCATCCCTGTTCCATGTCTAACTGTGCCACCCCAGGGGGGTCACTGATGCCTCTGAGCCTTTCCCGACCTGTAAAATGGGCGGCTAACCTCCTGCTCTTCCAGCCTCCACGGGGAGTGGCAGGGACTGCAGGAGAAGTTTGCGCACAGGGGAGAGGACCTCACAGCTGTGTCTGTGGATGGAGCCTGGACTCCACCAGGAGGGCTTCTAGGAGGACGCGACACTTGCCACGCCGAGGGAGCTCACCTCTGCTGAGCTCATGGTCAGCTAGACCACTGGTTCCGAAAACAGAGCAGGGCTTTGGTGACTGCCTTTCTTTGGAAGAATATCTTCTTTTTTATTCAAGTTTACTGTTTCAGGTGTATAGCAAAGTGATTCAGTTAAACACACATATATATATAACTGAATATATATATACATTTTCAGATGATTTTCCATTACAGTTTATTACAAGATGCTGAATACTGTTCCGTGTGATACAGTGAATCCTTGTTGCTTACCTGTTGTATATAGAGTAGCGTGTGCCTGTTGTGCAAAGAGCAGCGTGTCTGTTGTGTACAGACAAGCGTGTGCCTGTTGTGTATAGAGTGTGTTGTGTAGAGAGCAGCGTGTCTGTTGTGTGTAGAGCAGTGTGTCTGTCATGTAGAGGTGGCGTGTGGCTGTTGTCTATACGTGTTGTGTGTAGAGCAGTGTGTGTCTGTTGTGTGTAGAGCAGTGTGTGTGCTGTGTATAGAGCAGCACGTGTCTGTGAGGGGCAGGATCTGCTTTGATTCTGATTGTGTCCTTGCTTCCTGCTCTCTAGGTGGTTAGGGGGTCAGCTTTGTAAAGCGAAGGTGAAGCTGGGGGCACTTGCTTTTTCTAACCTCCCCGTGGCAGGTGTGATGCCGGCACCTTTTATGAGCGTCCCCCAAGGTTGCCTTTGGAAGTTTTCCACTGGTCCTTGGAATTCAAAAGCCCGCGGTGGCCTCGAAGCCCCTTTGGAGGCAGAGCCCCCGAGGACCGTGTTTACGTGCCCTGGGATTCCGGGGAGCGGCCGACCCCGCAGGCCCGCTGGACTTACCGACGCCTGGTACCGCACGTCCGAGGTCCAGACCTCCTCGTCCCCCACCACGCATGGGATGGCCTCCGTCCGGCCCTTCAGCTCCTTCAGGGCCTGGGGAGAGGACAAGAGGCCATGCGAGCCCTTCCTTCCCTCCTGCTGCCCACCAAAACCCCGAGGCAAGGTCTGTAAAGTGGCCCCGGAGAGAAGGGAGGGGGGTCCGGGGGCAGAGACACATCCTCCCGATCGTCCCCGCCCCGTTATCTCCTGGCCTGCAACAAGCCAAGGCCGGTGTTGCCAGCTTGTCCCATTAGAGAGGAGATTTTAAAAACTGGGTCTGAAATTTACGTGAAATCTCACAATTTTAAAACCCTGGCAGTTAATGGGAGAAACTCTTTTGGCTGCGCCGTGTGGCTGGTGGGATCCTACCTAACCAGGGACGGAACCCACACCTTCAGCAGTGAAAGCACATCCTAACCACAGTCCAGGGGATTCCCCGGAGGATGTTTTCAAGCACAAACTATCTGCAGACTCATGACCCCTGACCTGGGACCCCCAAAGAGGCCCAGGTGGCCACCCTGCCGCTCCCAGGTACCCCCGTCCCCAGCGCACCGCTCTGCCGATTCCCGGGTGCTCCCAGGGCTGGGGGCAGGGGCACGAGGGCGTGGGTGGCTGCGGGCGCAGACAGGTCTCGTGGGAGCTGCTGAAGGCTGTCTCCACCAGGCCCTCCAGGCACTACTGGGAGCCCCTCACTGTCCCCATTACCTTCCGCAGCGCATCTCGCTCAGGACTGCCCTGCGTGAACGCCAGCACGGGCTCATTGGCCACCTGGAGGGAGGAGACGTACTTCCGACACAGCCTGTAGGGGAACAGAGGCATGCAGGTCAGCAGCACCAGCCCCGGCACCCCATCACCTTCAGGGGGACCTGGGCTGCCCAGAACCTTGAAATGCAAACCCATTATAGAACTGGGGGATGAGAACCGGCCTTGGAGTCCAAAACCAAAGTTCAAGCCCAGGTCCTGCTACTGTGAGTCCTCAGACACCTGACCTGCCTCCTCCGAGCCTATGTCTCCATCTCCTAAATGAGAACAGCCACAGAGACTCATATGGTTGCTTGAAGTTGGAATTCACAGGTGCAGAACCATGCCTCGGTGTTTTTCACATAGAGCAGGCTTAGTCTCCACTTCCCCACAAGGTGGACTTTCTCCCCAACAGACCCAAGTTACTCCTTTCTCTAAGTAGCAAAGTCAGCACATCCCATGCTCAGTCTCATCCGGATGGGAACCAGCTGAGAGCTCCTTGGCACAAAGACATGAGCTCCAGGTAGGCAAGAACGCCCAAGGGGAGGGCCATGAACTCGGAGGGGTGCCCTGAGCTCGGCTCGCAGCCACAGGGGGGGCTGCTGCGGGCGTTCAGGGTCTGATTCCTGGGGGCTGAATGCCAAGGACCCCTTGTTCTGGGGACCCTATTCACTCTTGACCCCATGACCTCACTGACCAGTGACCACCAGTGGTACCGTACCTAACGTGTTTGGGGGCCCCAGGGTGGGTCGGCCACCCCCTTCATGGACTGGGACGGGGGCTAGGGGAGGGCTGAAGAGGGAGCCGGGTTAGCAGACGGAAGCTGCCGCATGTGCGTGCTCAGTCATCCAGTCGTGTCCGACTCTCTGTGACCCCGTGGACCGCAGCACACCAGCCTTCTCTAGCCATGGAGTTTTCCAGACAAGAATACTGGAGTGGGGTGCCATTTCCTCCTCCAGGGGATCTTCCCCACCCAGGGGTCGACCTAGCATCTCCTGCAGAGGCAGGTGGATTCTCTACCACTGAGCCACCAGGTAAGTCCAAGCTATTACCTATAGAATGGATAAACAAGGTCTTAATATGCAGCACGGGAAACTATATTTAGTAATCTCTGGTAAATCATAATGGAAGAGAATATTTAAAAATGTGTATATATAATCTTATATTGGTGAAAATGGTATATAAAAATACCATTTTATATAACATACTTAGATGAAAAAAAATATATAAAATACATATACAAAACATTATACAAAATAACACACACTTAAATGAAAAAACTTGTTAATAAATGCAGCCTTAAAATTTTCCAAAAAGAGTCCGTCATTCCAGCGCTGGAGGAACCTCAGCAGTAGGCCTTCCCCTCCAGGCCTCAGTTTCCCCAGCTGTAAACGAGGACAAGAGTGATGACAAAGGCCCTCGAGGACACACAGGGAGCATCAGCTTTGATAAAACCATGGTGGCACCGGAAGGGCCTCACCGGCAGCCTGTGACAGAAATACGGTGATTTAGGTCCTAAATGGAAAAGGACTTGTTCAAGGCCAAGATCAAGAGAAACCTAGATCCAAGTCCAGAAAAACCCAGCTCTGTCTCCCTCTGGTCAACACCCCATGGGCAGAGCCTGGGAGGAACACGCCTGCAGGTGGACCAGTCGGTTCCCGGTCACGCACACCGCAGGGACCGCAGGCCTCTGGGGGTGGGGTGTGAGGGGGAGCCCGTTTCAGGACTGGGGTGACGGCAGCTGATTTGGGGAGGGATAAGGACGCGGGGGCTGGCTCTGGTCAGCAAGTGCGGCAATTCCATGGTGGGGTAAGAGGTAGCAGCTCCTCCCTGGGCAAGCAGGCGCTGCCTGGTATAGGGGGTGGGGGGCACAGAGACCTCTGCTGGGCAGTCTGAAGCAGCCTGGCCCGCCCACCTCATCACAGCTCCTGGGGAGGGCGTCTGAGGCTGAGGGCTTACGCACGAGAGAACCAAACAGTCTGGCCGTGAATGTCAGGCACTTTTTTTCCTTTCTCACTGCGAAGGGCTCTGGGCTCAGACACCCAGCCTGGAGGCCTAAAGGAAGGACATCACACGCAGGTTGTGCTGACCCCACCAGGCTGCGAGGCAGCTTGCTCATCTGGAGGGACAGCAGTGACCGAGACAGCGACCCTCTGACTGCACGCAGCCGGCCTCCAGTGTGGGACCCGGGCAAGAAGGGAACACTTGGGCTTCCCTGGTGGTCCAGTGGCTAAGACTCTAAGCTCCCATGGCAGAGGGCGCGGCTTCAGTCCGGGGTTGGGGAACCAAGACTCCACGTGCCGCCTCGGGGTGCAGCCAAAGTAATAATAAAAATTAAAAAAAAAGAAGAAACACAACTGAAAAAGTGAAAGCGTCAGTCGCTCAGTCGTGTCTGACTCTTTGTGACCCCGTGGACTGTAGCCCGCCAGGCTCCTCTGTCCATGGGATTCTCCAGGCAGGAACACTGGAGGGGGTCGCCATGCCCTTCTCCAGGGGATCTTCTAGATCCGGGGATTAAACCCAGGTCTCCTGTGTTGTGGGCAGATTCTTTACAGTCTGAGCCACCAGGGAAGCCCGAGACTGAAAGGACTAAGGAGGGAGGAGGGCCGGGCTACTTCAGCTGGGGTGGTCAGGGAGGGCCTCACGGAGGAGGTGACCTCTGCCGGCGACCTGGAGGAGGTCTGAGAAGAGCTGGGAAGAGTGTTCCAGGCAGGGGGAAGAGCAAAGGCCCAGAGCAGGAAGGACAAGTCAGGAAGAGCAGGAGGGGGCCTGTGCAGTGGAGGTTGGGGGGGGGGGGAGGGGGGGCAAGTCTCCTAGGACCCCCCCCACCCCACCCATGAGCCCTGGGGCTTTCTCCTCCCTCTCCTCCCCGTGAGCCCCAGCTGCACCCACCACACCCAAGGAAGCCTGCATTCCTCAGGCCCCACCCTGCCCCAACACAGGAAGAAACGCAACCCGGGGCCAGCTGGGCCTGTGGTGAGCTGTGCAGCCTGGTGCCCACGTCCTCGGTGTCACAGGGGGACCTCCATCTCCTGGGGTCGCCCTACAGATCTGAAGAGAGACCGGCGCAGAGCTTCAGGTCTGCTCAACGAAGGAAAATCCACTGCTGTGGTGGGGAAGACTGCAGAGGCCGGAAAATTCCAGCAGCCACAGGCCTCAACATCCTGGCAGGAAAGAGGAGGGCAGTGTCTTCCCCCTTCCCCACCCTCCACCATCTGGAAGGTTCCAGATGCCTCTCTCTGGGCCTTAGTAGCAGCACGTGTGTGTTAGTCGCTCAGCTGTGTCTGACTCTTTGTGACCCCGTGGACTGTAGCCCGCCAGGCTCCTCTGTCCATGGGATTTTCCAGGCAAGAATACTGGAGTGGGTAGCCGTTCCCTTCTCCAGGGGATCGTCCTGACCCAGGGATTGAACCCAGGTCTTCTGAATTGCAGGCAGATTCTTTACTGCCACCGGGCACTCAGTAGTAGCAGTGAAAGTGAAAGTCACTCAGCCAGCTCTTTGAGACCCCACAGAATATACAGTCCATGGGATTCTCCAGGCCAGAATACTGGAGTGGGCAGCCTTTCCCTTCTCCAGGGAATCTTCCCGACCCAGGAATGGAACTGGGGTCTCCTGCACTGCAGGCGGATTCTTTACCAGCTGAGCCACCGGGCATTCAGCAGTAGCCATGAACCACTGCAAAGCAGTGACTCAGCCACCACCTTGTCCCCCTCAAGCCAGGAGAGCGCCGCCGCACGCTGGACCGGGCGCCAGGAGGTGGGCCGCCCGAGCCCTCTCTGGAGCCCAGGGCCTGGCGGGTGCGAAAAGCACAGGCTCCACCGGAAGCAGACGTCCTGGACGAACCCCCACATCTGCTGGAGACCTCACTACGTCCCCACACTACACTGTAAAAACGCCACAGGCCTCTGTTTCCTCATCCGAAGAATGGGGGACCCATGTTCCCTGCAGGGTCACTGTGAGGATGACAAGCCTTGCTCACTCGTCTTGCTCTTAGGTTTTCCTAAGAGACTGCAAAGGTCTTCCAGAATGCTTACTCCACCAGGCCAGGCTTTCTAAGGCAAACTGGTTCCCAGACACTCCCAAGGAGTCCAGGGGCTCAGCACACACTGCTGGAATAAATGTAGCCCTGGGTCCCACCGGGGGCTACCAGCGTGGGTCCCTCCCCGCTCTCCCACCCCAGGCCACATCAGAAGCGGGGCAAGTCTTCCCCAGGGCAGAGGGCCACTGTGACCTCAGGATCACATGCCCACGTGGCTGGCTGTCTGTTTGCAAAGTGTCCAGGCCCTGGCCCCACTGTCCACTGGACTGTCCATCCGTCTGAATGTAACGGAGGGACCAGACACTAGTTCAAAGATCAGCCTCAGAGCCTGAGTCAACTAAGAGCCAAAAATAATCTAGGAATGCCTGACAAGCCTTTTTTTTTTCCCCTTGGCTCACGGGCCCTTAGGGATAACACGAGCACCCTTCCACTGGCTCAGGGGAAGGCAGAATGAAGCACTTGTAGGAGCTGGGGCTTTCATGAGGATCTGCAAGGCCCTTCCAGGCAAGACTGTGTTCCTCACTTACTCACTCATTCATGCAGTCAGCATACACCTTTCCCACAAGACAAGAATGCAGAGATAGCTCAGATGAGGTCAAAGGTCTCACCCACCCACGTGTTCATCACCCCTGGCAGGTGCCTGGCTCTGGGATGCAAAGGCGAGTCCATCTCGACCTTCTTAGAGCAGCTCTCAGCCCTCCTGCTTCAGGAAAGAAACATAAGGCAGAGTCGGGATTTGACTCAGTTTCCCCTAACCACCTGGGGTGCCGCTTCTCACCTGGTGACTTCACCGCCTGAGTCTGAGACCCCAGCTACCCTGACCCACCCTCTGCATGGGATGACTCACCCATCCTTTTAGGAGCTGAGCTAAAAAGGCTGCAAGACCAAAACATCTCCTGCAGCGGGGAATGCTGAGCTCTGAAGTGTACAAAGGGGAAAACTGACGGGAAGCGGAGGCGCCTGGGCTCCCAGGCCACCCCCAGGCCTTCACCCAGGCCCCCCGAGGCCTCCACCCTGGTCACCCCAGGCCTCCACCCTGGTCCAAGGCACCATGGGCTTCCGCCTGCACGGCTGCAATAGCCACTCCGGCTCCACTGACTCCAAGCTCCTCTCGAAACCACTGGAACAAACAGCCTGTGGCCCGCCCAGGGCAGGCGCTCACAAGGTGAAAACGGCTGTGGAGGCCAAGGTCGCTCCGTGTGCCCGACTCTCTCCGACCCCAGGGACTACACAGCCCGGAGCATTCTCCAGGAAAGGATACTGGACTGGGTAGCCTTTCCCTTGTCCAAGGGATCTTCCCAACCCAGGGATCAAACCCAGGTCTCCTGCACTGCAGGCGGATTCTTTACCAGCTGAGCCACCACAGAAGCCCAACCAGCCCCTGTCCCACCCAGGGCAGGAGCTGAAAAGGTAGCAGCTACCAGTTTCCATAGTTTTAACATGAAAATCAGAGAAGGCAATGGCACCCCACTACTGGAAAATCCCATGGGTGGAGAAGCCTGGAAGGCTGCAGTCCATGGGGTCGCTGAGGGTCGGACACGACTGAGCGACTTCACTTTCACTCTCCACTTTCATGCATTGGAGAAGGAAATGGCAACCCACTCCAGTGTTCTTGCCTGGAGAATCCTAGGGATGGGGGAGCCTGGTGGGCTGCCGTCTATGGGGTCACACAGAGTCGGACACGACTGAAGCGACTTAGCAGCAGCAGCAACAGGAAAACGTTATCAACACAGAGAGATAAAGGGTAAGTAAGTGCTCAGCTCAAAACTACCCAGTGGCTTCTTGTTTCTTCTGCAATAAAGAATCAGAATCCCCACTGAGGCCTCCAGGCTCGTTTCCCACCCCCCCCCCCCCTCCACCTCCCACCCTGTCAGCAGCAATCCTGACATTCTGGCCTTTCCGCCCCTTCCCTCACCCCCTCTGCAGGGGATGCTAGCCTTGCCCAACCTGGATGGGGCCCCTATCAGATCACCTCACAGACGACACCCCTCATCACACAGCTCGGACTGTCTGTGTTCCCACACTGCAGAGAGCATCCAAGGAACACCCTGAAAACAACACACAGCTGGACACCAGGCCCCCAGGACCGGACTCCTGGAGGCAGGTCCCCAGGAGCTGGAGTGGGGGCAGCCAAGGCCAAGCAGAGGACTAGAAAGGAATTCGCCCTTCCTTCCTTCAGCTTCTGGGCTTTTCAGCTGTTATCTGAGACCTGATAAGACCAATCCTCCTAATCACTGAGATAAGGGGCTGGGGGTGGAGGAAAGCTGAGAGAAAGTGCAGAGCCGCACCTGAAGCTCAGGATAAGCTGCCCTGGAAAACTTCAAGGAACTTTTCTGAAGCATTTATGGCATGCCTCGTGTGGTGCTAAGTGATTACCCTACAGATATGTTACCCTGCAAACTACTACTACATCCATTTGATGGACAGGGTTGGGGGAGGAAGCTGAGGTTCGGAGAGTAACGGCTCGTGGTCACAGCTCACGGAGTGACAGCGTGAAGCCTGAGCCCAGGTCTCCTCACTCGGGAGACGCGCTCTGGCAAAAGCGCCTGGAGGGCTTCCCTGGTGGCTCAGTGGTAAAGAACCCTCCGCCTGCAATGCAGGTTTGATTCCTGGGTTGGGAAGATCACCCACTCCAGTATTCTTGGGTTTCTCTGGTGGTTCAGATGGTAAAGAATCTGCCTGCAATGCGGGAGACCTGGGTTTGATCCCTGGGTTGGGAAGATCCCCTGGAGGAGGGCATGGCAACCCACTTCATTATTCTGGCCTGGAGAATCCCATGGACTGAGGAGCCTGGCGGGCTGCAGTCCACGGTGTCACAAAAGAGTCGGACAGGACTGAGCGAGTAAACGACGACAACAAGATGGTGTAATTCAGAGACCCTCAGCCAGCTGATGGGACGGGTTCCTCCTCTCTTCTCCCTTCAGCAAAGAGGCCGCCCCGAGGTGGGGAGTGACCTAAGGTGCCTACCAGCCCTGCCATCTCAGCCCAGGACTTTCAGCCATAGCGATGCCCGCTGGTAGGTGAGGAGATCGAAATAATGCTTGAAGAAGCAACACAAGTTTTCTCGGTGCCGGCCACTCTGGTTTTTCGGCTGTGCCATGCAGCATGTAGGATCTTAGTTCCCCTACCAGGAAAGTCCCAGTGCTGGCCACTCTTCAAAGTGGGTTTAGCACACAAATTCATTTACTCTCTAGGACAATTTTCAAGGTAGCTACTATTAATCTTTCTTTTCTACATGAGGACAAGAGGCAGCACAGAGAGGTCAAGGAACCCGCCAAGGGCCACACAGCAGCTAACAGGTGGAGCCAGGACCCACCCCGGGCTGTCGCTGGGCCATTCCAACAGCAACTGTTGAGCACCGGCTGTGTGCCGAGCCAGCTGCAGGGCACCAGAAGCCGGGGCCCCCCAGGTCTGAGTGCCGGTGCTGACTGCGGCCTGAGTGGGGATCTTCACGAGTTTAGAAGCGAGTGTTCCGATCACTGGAGGTTCTACTTATTCCTTTACACAATTTATTCACAGAAAACACACTGGGTCCCAGGCCCCCCGCAAGCCATCTGTCACTTCATCTCTAATCCTCGGGCTTTGCTTGGCTGTTCAGTTGCTAAGTCACATCCAACTCTTTGCGACCCCACGGGCTGCAGCACGCCAGACTTCCCTGTCCTTCACTGTCTTCCGGAGTTTGCTCAAACTCATGTCCTTTGAGCCTGGTGCAACATGGCTGTGAACAGGATCACTCCCGTTTCACAGGCAGAGCACTGGGCCAAAGGACAGCAGGGCCACAAAGCGCTGAGTGAGCGCAGGTTCACCGGAGGAGGACGCTCAGGCAGGAGGCACCGACCTGGGCACTGCTTGAGAAACGAAAGGGCAGAGTGTGGCCAGGGAACGGTGGGACGTACCAGGCTCCTGGCCAGCACAGCATCAGGCGGCTGGGACAAGCTGTAGGTGGTTTTGAAGTTAGGAAGACTAGGCAGGCAGAGAGGCTGATTGGCAGCCAAAGGCACCAGGATTCCTGCAGGCGAACTCCAGCCCACGAGCCCCCTAACGTCGGAGGGCCAGGCTGGAGTCACCCCTGGACCCCGGCACCCAGTGAGGTCTGATACGAGAGTATATAAGGGACAAGTATTGCCAGGAGCCACCGTGAGGAACTCCGCCTATGGCAAAGGTCATGAGGAAGGAGGCTCGGCATTCGCAAAGGCGGGATCGAGCCTCAGGAGTCCCCCTGGAAATTCTCAAGCATCTACCCCCAAAACCAGAGTCTGCCTACATTCTGCTTTGTGCTCTCACCTACACCTCTGACTTTACGGGGGGCTGTCCCCCACCACCTCTCTCTGAAAAAGAGTTAAATTACAGCTCCAGTTAATACAGTTCCTGGGCGTGACAAGAGTGTTTTAGTTCACAACCGAGAGGCATGAGATGTTCTAAACTGTCTGAATACAGATTCCTTTGAGCAGTTAAAAGATTCATTAGAAATTGTATTGGTGAAGGGTTTTTCACTTGTTGGCCCAATGTTTGCTGCTAAGTCTCCATATCCCTTACCTGCTGTGTCCCTGGCAGTGTATTGATTAATATAATTGGTGTATAGGAATGTAAGTAGTACCTTTAATGTTTGTAACCTTGGACCCTTGAGTTAATTCTTTTTCTTTTTATAGCCCACCACACCTTTGCCCTATAGGAATGCAACTTTATCTAATGCTTTTGGAGGGTGGCACCTGACTAATCACCTTTAGAGAAAAATAAGTTTCTGAAGAAAGGGTCTTAAAATGTCAACAGGCCTCCGGGCCAGAAGATGATGTAAATCACCTAAATTTTTGCATATGATAAGTTTGCAGGAAGAAAGCCTGGCTTACTGCATGACTCTACCCCTTCTCCCATTATCCTCTATGCATAACATAAGGTATAAAAACTACTTTGGAAAATAAAGTGTGGGCCTTGTTCACCAAAACTTGGTCTCCCCATGTCGTTCTTTCTCTCACCTTCTGGCTGAATTATTCAGCCTCTTTTCTCCACTGAATTTCCTCACTGAGCTATCTTTATTTAACCACTCTTTATATCCTTAATTAACATTTAATTAAGCAATTGTTTCCTGATCCTCGCTGACGCCGTCCCTGCTTCGAATTCCCTGGATCCACCTTATTCTAAGTTTCCTAGGTGCCCAGTTTAATTCTTTTATTTATCAAATGTATATACAAGTATAAATATGTATCTTGGCTCTTTCCAAAGAGAATTTGCAAAGACTTCCCTAGTGGTCCAGTGGTTAAGAACTTGCCTTCTAATTCAGCAGACGTGGGTTCCATCCCTGGTCAGGGAACTAAGATCCCACATGGCAGAGGGCAACCAAGCCTGAGTCCCACAACTAGAAAAAGCCAGAGTCCCACAACGAAGACCCAGCACAGCCAAAACCAGAAACAAAAGATTTAGAAAAAAAAAAAACAAACAAAGATTTTGCAGAGGACGCCCAAGACAAAGTTAATGAAAGAGAGAAAGGCAGAGAGAAAGGCAGTCAGTTGGGAGCGCTGGTGTTCACTAGCTTAAGACCTTGGACAAGTTTTCCTTAACTGCCACAGGCCTCAGCTGTTTAGTCTGTGAGATGGGGACAGTAACATGTACATCATGGGGCTTCCCTGGTGGCTCAGTCAGTAAAGAACCTGCCTGCCAATTCGGGAGACCTGGGTTCAATCCCTGGGTTGGGAAAATCCCCTGGTGGGGGGCATTGCAACCCACTCCAGTATTCTTGCCTGGAGCATCCCCACAGGCAGAGGAGCCTGGCGGGCTACAGTCCATGGGGCCACAAAGAGTTGGACACGACTGAGTGACAACGCCTAACACCTACATCACAGGTTGCTGAGGAGCTAAATGAAACCATCCGCATAAAAGGTAAATGGTAGCCCTGAGTGACCATCGCTGGCCCATCCGTAAAGGCCAGCTGTTCATTGTGATCGTCTCCCAGACTGGTTGTGATAAGTTTCTGTTGACAAGGAAGGAATCACATGATCATTCTTTCATTCACCAAATGTTTGCTGAGGGCTGACCAGGTGCCAGTCACAGTTCTAGGGCCTGGGGACATATAATAAGAGAGGCAAGCTACAAAAAAGCATCTGCAGAGGAGCCCATTTTTATGTTGTTTTTCTAAAGCGTATGTATTCCTGGGCCACGAAAGGCTAGTCGTCCAAGTAACAGCGTGGTCGCCTCTGTGTGGCGAGCTGCCAGATTACCTTCATCACCTTTTCTTGCTTTGTCTGTACTTTGTACAGTGGACTCATACTAATTAAATACAAAGAAAATCCACAGTCAAGAGTGTGTTTAGGGACTTCCCTGGTGGTCCAGTGGTTAAGAATCTGCCTTGCAATCTAGGGGTCAAAGGTTCAATGCCTGGTCAGGGAACTAAGACCCCACATGCCACAGAGCAACTAAGCCAGCACACGGCACCTAGAGAGCCCATGAGCTGCGGTGGAAGACCCCGCGCAACACAACTGAGACCCGACACAGCCCAATAAATAAATATTGTAAAATAATGAGAATAACTGACCAACACTTCAAAAGTCCCTTGGACAGCAAGGAGATCAAACCAGTCCATCCTAAAGGAAATCAGTCCTGAATATTCATTGGAAGGACTGATGCTGAAGCTGAAGCTCCAGTACTTTGGCTGCCTGATCCGATGAGCTGACACATTGGTAAAGACCCTGACACCAGGAAAGATTGAAGGCAGGAGGAGAAGGTGGCGACAGAGGACAAGACGGTTGGATGGCATCACCGACTCAATGCACGTGAGAGTCTGATGTCCAGGAGATAGCAAAGGACAGGGAAGCCTGGCATGCTGCAGTCCACGGGGTTGCAAAGAGTTGGACATGACTAGGTGACCGAACAAATCACTTTAAAAAAAAAAAAAAGTATGTTTAAAACTTTTGACATTCCACGCACTCCAGGCAAAAAAGGAAACACTACAGAACATCACCCATCCCAGGTTCCCAAGAGATGGTTTTTGTCAGCACTAGAATTTCATGTATAGGACACTGAGAGTTATCACTAAAAATGTTCTAAAACTGCTTCTCCATAAATGCAGACCCGGCATGCCACAGGTATATGCTAAGAAAGAAAGAAAGTGAAGTCGCTCAGTCGTGTCCAACTCTTTGCCACCCCATGGACTGCAGCCTACCAGGCTCCTCTGTCCATGGGATTTTCCAGGCAACAGTCCTGGAGTGGATTATCATTTCCTTTCTGTCAAATAATTAAACAAGTGGCCAAACACCAAAACTATTCTAGAACCGTGGTTCTCAACCAGGAGCGACTGTGCCCCTCAGGTGACACTTGGCGATGCCTAGAGACTTTTCTTGTTGTCATGACTGGGGGGTGCTATAGCATCTAGGGAGTAGACGCCAGGGATTTTGCTAAACATTCTACAATACACAGGCAGCCCCCACAACAAAGGATTATCAGACTCAAACGTTAATACTGCTGAGGTTGGGAAACCCTGTCTTGGAGCATCAAGCCAGCTGCTATATCCAAAGAGGTAACCTGAGCCAGCAGATCTGGTTGCAAAATGCTTTTTCTCCACTCAGGAGGCATGAGCCTGGAGTCAGACAGAGGGTAATTTTATTGCTGTTGTTTAGTCGCTAAGTCATGTCCAACTCTTTGCGACCCCCATGGACTGTAAGCCCACCAGTCTCTTCCGTCTCTGGGATTTCCGGGGCAAGAACACTAGAGTGGGTTGCCATTTCCTCCTCCAGGGGATCTTCCCCACCCAGGGATGGAACCTGCATCTCCTGTTTCAGCCGGCAGATTCTTTAACCGCTCAGCCACTAGGGCAGCCCTTAGTCTCAACATTTTCAACAGGCAGATAAGTTTCCCATCAGTAAAAACGGTAATAATACAGGGCTTATCTGCACAGGGCCAGGCCTATGGTACTTGATTGCTTGATAACTACTGCTGTTATGAGCTTTCTGTCCAACCCGCCCACCCCGCCCCAGCCCCCACCTCCCCCAAAATAAAGGTGTTTTTATACCAGACATTAGAGGGATTTTGGGGTTTTTTTTTTTATGTCTAAGGCTTTCTTCCATTAAACTGAAAACTCTTGGGAGGCTCCCATCCTGGGTGCCCCTCCCTACAGCGTTTAGCACACCACAGAGATACTCAGTAAACACGTGGACCTATGTGGCTTCCATCAGCGTCTGAGAGGGGTGGTCTCAGAATGCAGGGAAAGGCCTGCAGATGAGGCCACGCTGAGAATGCAGTGAGCAGGGCCCCCAACCTCAGTTTGGAAAAACAGTCCTCGTCCTTGTCCTCTTCCCTATTCCCCCAGCCACCACCACGCAGCACACACAGCTGCGTTGAAACGCATCTGCACCCAGGGCACCCCGTCCCGTTCCTCGGGACACTGATTAACTCGGGACGGGCACAGCTGAGCAGGGGAGATGTAACTGATCGGTCCTAGGGGTTACGCAAACAAAACCCAAACTGGGGCCAGAGCTGCCCAGCTCTGAGAGGGAGGTGGACACACATGGGTCCATAGGAGCGCAGCTCACCCAACTGTGAGCCCCTCTGGGGCAGGATCTGTGTCCGACCCGCCTCCTCCACCAAGCCCAGGGGGTACAGAAGAGGGCTCTGAGGACATGTGTCACTGAGAGAGCGAAGGTCCAGGAATCCCACTCCACACTGCAGGGGTCTGCAAATCTGGGTTAGCAGGGCAGCTCCACTCGGACCACTACACCTCAGTTTCTTCGTCTGAATTTTGGAATAACAGCTATGCACCGGTGAAGTTTAAAAACGGGTGATAATGACGATCATGATTAATAGCAACAGGCACTGCCTCCATGCCAGGCACTCTTCAAAGCACTTCATGTGTTGTAACTTACAAATCGTCACAATAAGGCACGTAGGCCAAGTGTGCAACACAGGTTTGGCATGTTACACAAACTCCACAAATATTATTCCATCTATCAGAAGAAAGGAGTCCATTTTTCTGACCAACTGCTGCTGCTGCTGCTGCTAAGTCTCTTCGGTCGTGTCGGACTCTATGCGACCCCATAGCCAGCAGCCCACCAGGCTGTCCCTGGGATTCTCCAGGCAAAAATACTGGAGTGGGTTACCATTTCCTTCTCCAATGCATGAAAATGAAAAGTGAAAGTGAAGTCGCTCAGTCGCGTCGGACTCCTAGCGACCCCATGGACGGCAGCCTACAAGGCTCCTCCGTCCACAGGATTTTCCAGGCAAGAGTACCGGAGTGGGTTGCCATTGCCTTCTCCGACCAACACTTAACTTGAAAAAAGGGGAAGGAGAAAAGAGAGAGTTGAAAAAAGGGGAAAGAGAAAAGAGAGAAACAGAAATGCCAGTCCAGAGGAGAGAGGGAACCCCAGGGAGGGTCCTGAATGTGAAACCAAGGGTGGGGAGGAGAGAAACGAAATGTGCTTTAAAAAAAAAAAAAAGAGGTGCCCTCAGAGGAGGAGGCTGTACTCTGGCGGCGGGCAAATGTCTTTATCCATCCGGAGAAAGACGAGGTGATCAAGTGGCTCCTTTCTCAGCGTGGGGGAGCCAAGAGGGCACCGAACCACTCCACCCCACCCGCCGGTGGGCAGGACCCCTTAGCTAAAAGACCTTTGGGAAATGGACACATCGCAGGAGGTGGGTGTCGGGTGGCATCAGAGGAAGCGACCCCCGGCGGAGAGAAGCCTCTGGGAAACCCGGAGGGGGTCTGGCCCGGAGGGAGCCCGGTTCAGGGGCAGGGGTGGAGCCCGGTTTGGGGGTCCGGCCCGGAGGGAGCCCGGTTCGGGGGTCCGGCGCGGAGGGAGCCCAGTTCGGGCACGAGGGTCGAGCCCGGTGCGGGGGCGGGGGTGGAACCCAGTTTGGGGGTCCGGCCCGGAGGGAGCCCAGTTCGGGGGCGGGGGTGGAGCCCGGTTCGGGGGCGGGGGCGGGGACGGGGGGCGCCCAGAGACTCCCGGGGCCCCGGGGCCAGCAGGCGCCCCTTGGCCTGCCCGGCGCTCACTCACCCGGCCGCCCTCCCCCGGCGGGCCAGTAGGGCGCGGCAGAGCGCGGCCGAACGCAGCAGCATCCCGGGATCCCCGCGCGGCCGCTCGCTGGACCGTCCCGGCTTGGAGCCTCCAGAGGGCACCGCCTCGCCTGGAGCGCACCACCTCGGCGTGCTGGGGTGGGGGGGACTGCCGCCTCGGCCGCCCTCCAAGTCGGGTCCGGCCTAAACGCCTCTGTTTGCCTCCTGCTAGTAGAAGAATTCTACCCCGAGGGCCTGACGAAGGACACTATCATGTGACGCAAGGCAAAGCAGCCCAAGAGCGAAACCCCGAAGCGTACGCGTTTCCCCCTTTCTTCCTGTATGGTATGACCCGGTCGCCCTCCGTCGGGGGCCGGGGGCAGGAGGGCGTGAGCTCCATCCACCAATCAGAGTGAGCCATGAGAGCTCCCAGACCAATCAGAGGGGCGGTCAAGTTGCAACCTGCTTAGGCCGGGATTAGAGGGGCAGAAACAGCCAATGAGAGAGCGGGGATGGGGCACGTGTGAGGCGGGGCGGAAGGACCGGGGTCTACGGGTCAGGTGTCGCTGGAGGCCCTACCCGGAGGCTCTCGCTGCCCTTGCCGGGGGGCTGCCAGACTCTTCCACCCTGCAGAGGGCCTCGTCGTGGCCGGCCCCCTGCCTCACCTCGGGGGCTGCAGCCTGGCTTTAGCCTCCTGGTAGGGATGCAGCCGCCCTCCACTCCCGACCTGGAGCGGAGCCACCCAGCTTCCTAAGTCATAGCGCTTGGACAAATCGGTCTACTTCCTTGCAGATTACGATCAATGTAAGATAAAACCCGAGCCAGTCTGCGCTCGGACTTCCCTTCAAAAGCTCTGGACGCGGAATCCGTTTTATTCCTCTGCTTTAGTTTGGCGCCCCGGGCCAAAATTTGAATTTTCTCTCCGGGAAGCTGTTTGCACGAACACATGAACCTTATTAACAACTCAGATTCTGAAGTTCTGAGGATGGAATCTTAGGGGCCCGTTCTATTCCTGAGGTACTGTTAACAACTTTCCCAACGCTCTCTTCTAATGTATCTGTATTTTCTCCAGCGGTGTGTACCGAGAACCTGCTTAGGAGTCCGGGTTCCGATGCTGATCGTGGTTTCTCCCTGTGACGTTGACGAAATATGTAACTTTCCTGGGCCTCAATTCTGTGTCTGTAAAGTGGGGGTAATAATACCCACCTTAGAACTTCCTCATTATTTCATCATTACTCCTCTTTATCTGGGAGGCCACACTCTTTAAGGCACTTTGGAGAATTTAAACAAAAGAGTGGGGAGTGGGAAAGCAAACTTCAGTCCTCCTCTGGTTGGGAGATTGGTTCCCAGAGCCCCTGCAGATACCAAAATCCACGGATACCAGTCACTTACATAAGATGGCACAAGACAGTTAGCCTGCTCCATCGGAGAATGCAGAATTTGCAGATTCAGAGGGCAATATGATTAATAGGCCCTCAGTTCCAAACCAGCTATGCTTGTTCTCCAGTCTGTGATCTCTCTGGCTCTCTTACCCTTCTATGGAATCTGTATAATTCCTGCTTTAACTACGTCCAAAGATTTTATTGTGAGATGTAAAGTGATGTAAAATTTCCCTATTTGATCACTAATCGGCCAATGACTTTTAGTATTTATGTGGCCCGTGTCCTCTTTGCCCCTCCCCCATCACTTTATCCTTAATTAAAAAAAAAAAAAGGCATCAATTCTAAGACATTTCACTTTATTTAAAAGAAGCCAATATACAGGATATAAAGGGCATGATATTTACAATACAGTAAACAGGTTGGTTTCCGGTAGGGTCAGTAGTCTTTCAGTGAGTATAAACCCCCCTTCCCCTTGACGCTAAACCCAGCTGGCAGACAAAGAGCAACAGTGGGGTGGGATGGGACTGCAGGACAGAAAGTCTGCCCGGATGGGGCTAAAAATAAGGTAGATGTGAAAATGTCCACGAAGGAGTCTATGGGCGGAGGTTGCCTTTTCCTCGTTGCTTTGATGTCTTGGCAGGAGGAATGGTGAGGGGTTTGCCCGAGACTAAGACACAGCCCACCCCAAGCCTGGAAGTCTTCCACTCATTTCTCAGCTCTCTCCCAAATACAGCTGACTTGGCAATGGATCTTGGCAGACCAGAGTCGGAGCAACTAATCAGAGCCCACCCTCTGAAGCAGACCTTGTCCCCCACCCAGCACCCCCTTTCCCTCCCACCACCCTACTCCGTTCTGAATTCCCCGCTGCCCACCCACTACCACAAATGCCCATCCCCTGGCCTTCCAATGACCAAGGAGGAGCTGGGGGATCAAGGGACAGAGAAATGGGGTGAGGGGTGACCTTTGCGCTGCTGAAGCCACCCATGGGTATGGATGAGCAGGTGGTGAGGATGAGGAGAAAAGGTGAGGGGTACTGATTATATTAAATCCAGCAGCAACATGCATCTTGTCCACAGAAAAATGCTGGGCTACCATAACTGCCTACCCTAGATTTTAAAAAAACCTTTCCTTTCATAAAAATAGATGAGAGTCTCTTGCTTTATAAATAGATTACATTTAGCTTAAGTTATACCTTATATGACCCCCTGCCCCACACCCTCTCCCCCATCCCAAGCCAAAGTGGTTTGATTCGCCAGGTCATCTGAGCTCCATCCACGGAGCTAAGTCCATGATGGACAGGCCAGTCAGAGACCTCTAGACATATTGCCACAAGAAAACAAAATGTGTTGACTTGTCAATCATTTTTTTCCCTGTTCAGAAGCTCAGAAGTGTGTGTATGTGTGTGTGTGTTCCACAATCAGGGAGCCCAAAGGAAGCTACTCTCCCTGCCCCTCCCCAATCCTCTCTTTTTATAAAACCCCCCAAAATAGGAGAGCAAAAGAGGGCAGCACAGGAGAACCCATCTGAGAACAATTCTGAAATACCAATGTCAATATGACACTGGGCTAAGAAATAGAAAACCAAAATAAAGTATTTACATCTTTACAAAGGAAGGGCCAGTTGGTCCCAACTGGCCCTGGTGCTGCCCCAGCGAGCGTTGGGGTCTTTCTTGGCAAGCTGTGAGCCCATGGCAAAGGGGGCAAGCGGGGCCCACTGGCAACTAACTCAAAAAAGAACTTGGTGGGGAGGGAGGCAGCCAGGCCAAAGCCCAGGACCACACCCGCGAGGCAGGTCACTAACACTCTTGCTGTCCCCCCATCCACCAGCCCCAAATCCTTGCTCCCCAGGGAGAGCAGCTATTGAAAACCAGCAGGACGGATCTTTCTGGCCAGCATCTGACCCTGGCTCCTGCCACTTCCATACTTCCTAGATAAATTCAGAGTACCCTAGTCCCCAAAGACAAATATCCTATGTATACAAGGGGGGAAGG
Source organism: Bubalus bubalis (assembly GCF_019923935.1). Lineage (NCBI taxonomy): Eukaryota > Metazoa > Chordata > Mammalia > Artiodactyla > Bovidae > Bubalus > Bubalus bubalis. The sequence continues at coordinate 185,743,953 of NC_059158.1, read as the reverse complement.
AAAAATAACACCACTGGACAGCGGGCACTGCAGTAACCGTAGTTACCCCCTACATACTCCTGTTGCTGCCTTACTGTCGTAACTCAACTGTCACCCTCCCACCACCCTGAGGCAGGCTTCCATTCTGCCCACCTGCCCACAGCACTCCTCAATGCCTCCCTCACCCTGGGCAGAGGAGGCCCGGGGGCAGGGGGGCCGGTTTCCCACCCTCCCAGAAACGGAAAATCTTTTCAGCAGCTGAGGTCCAAGCCCAACTGGCTCTGATAACCTTTGGTTAAAATAAAAATAAAACAACAATAACAATAACGACAATAATAATCTGTTTGAACCCTGTAACCTTTAGAACAAGGGTCAGTGAGAAGGAGAGGAAGTGGGTGATCTCTCCTCCGAAACCTCGTCCCTTCACGTACCTAACGAGGGACTATCTGGCTAAGAGATGCTGGGAGTGGAAGACGTTCAGCCAGACTTTGACAGGGAACCAGCAGGAGGTTCCCCCACGAAAACAAAACAAAGCAAAAAAAAAAAAAAGAAAAAAACTCACAATAAAGGCCACCAAGTTCTCATAAATAAAAATTACACACCATCACTAACATTCTCCTCTCTCTCCATATATATATATATATATATATATTTATATAGTATGAATATTATATACAATGGTTTTAAGACTGCAAAACAGGTGGGGAAACGGAAGAGAGAGGAGGCCCTTACAGGTCACTGGTCCTCTGGGGAGGAAAGACGGGAGTCCTGATCTCAGAGCCCCTCCTCTGCCTGCAGACACAGGCCGTGGGGTAGTAAGGAGCTCTGGTCCTTGGGCACATTTTGCTCCTCTGACCTCCAGGGGGAGCTCCTGAGCCAACAAAACCAAAAATCCCCAATCATACAAGGGGATTGGTAGTAGTGAGTAGCGGGTCCAAAAAGATACTAAAAAAAAAAAAAGTAAAGCCTGCTCTGCGGGCTCCCAGCTGAGATTTGAGGGTGGCCTCCACACAATGCCTTCTGACTCAGGTCCACTCAAGTCTGGAGAGATACTGGCTCAGATTAACTCTCCAACGGATCAATCAAGCAGTGAATTACAGCAGAGGTGAGCGTGTCCATGAGCGTGGCTCTCAGGCGAGCTCCCGCTCCGGCCACTTCCTCTCTGCCAGCAGTCCCTGCTGCCTCCCTCCGCTTCCCTTTCCAGTGCCCACCAGTGGCCAAACAGTGGGCAGCTGGGGCACAGTGGAGAACCAAGATGCTGGCAGGCAGTACTGACCCAGCTCCCTAGAGGAGGCAGTGGCTACCAGGCCTGGCCCCCTCCAGACTTTGTCACAGAGAAATTTCAGATCTATATCCCCTTATGGTTGGCTGGGGAAAAAAAAAAAAAAAACATCAGGGCAATAAAAGACATTCCCCACCCCCACCCCCCCACCCACCTCCCCAGCCCACAGAAGTCCCAAGAAAGCAAGCAGTCAGGTGGCTGAGGTCCTTGGGACCCCCACCTCACTACCAACCTTGACCAAACCCCCTCCCAAGTCAGTGCTCACCCTCAGAGGCTGTGAGAGAGAGAGAGATCACCCTAGCTTCCGCCTCCTTCCCAGCTCCAGGGGAAAACCAAGGAGCTAGAGGGCCCGCCTCCCACAATGGTATAAGGCAAGCTGCTTTTTTTTGTTTTTTGTTTTTTTTGCATAGTAGTTTAAACACAGTGAGGCTCCACCTTCCCCCACAGTGCCTTCTCCCTCTGCTTTGCCACTCGATCCAAAAAGAAAAGAAAAATTTGTCCTTCCCTCCCTCCTTCTAGCCTTCTCCCCACTTCAGTAAATGACGTGCCCTCGGGAAGTCCCCACCCAGGCCTGGAAAGGTGAAGGCAGACAGCGCCTTCCTGGGGGGGAGGTGGACCATCCCAAGTTCAACTCCAGCAGGGGCGGGAAGGCAGAGCTCATGGCCAATCAGAGGAGCAGGTGGGAGGGTAGAAAAAGGCATTGACCACACCCGGGGAGGCCCCCCGGCCCTCATTTAGAGTTTTGTATAAAAACACCTGCTAGGAATAATTCTTTGGAGCTCAAAGTGGCTCAGCTGAAGGGAAAAGGCACAGTTAGCACTGCATCATCGGACAGAAGTCGCATTTGTAACGTGGAGAACGATAGAAATCGACAGCACCATTCCTCGGGTGGGTGGAGGGGGCACTGGGTGGTGGTGGGCAGAGAAAGGAAGGAAGGAAGCAGCGGTCCCTGGGGGCCTCCAGAGAAGGGAGGGCGCAGGAAGTCTGCGTGGTCAGGGCTGGGAGCCCCACTTCCTGGCCCCGTGGGGAGAGGCGTGCAGAGGCCCCATCGCCAAGACCACCAGGCACGGGCTGGGGGGGTGGGGGGCGTGCCTCAGTCATCAGCTGACCATGGGCTCCACGTCCGCCTCCCGCTCAAAGTCGTCCTGGATCTCGTCTGTACTTCCTGAGTCGCTGCTGGCCACGGAGCTTGGGGATGGTGAATTCCTGGAAGGGCACAACAGAACAGGAGACCTCAGAGGGCAGCCTGGGGCAGACAGCAGGAAGGATGGAGCAGCCCCTCCCGGAAAACCCAGCCTCCACGGGGGATCCTCGCCGAGACCCACCTTCTCTGCTTCCCTTAGAATCTTCGAAGTTCAGGGCTTAAACAAGGCTCTCGAGACCTCGTGCGATGCCCTGGTACTGAGCACTCCATGGGAGCAGGAACCATGGGTCCAGCTCAGCTTCTACACTCCCATCATCTGGGCAATGAACTCAGAGCCCAAAGGGAGGCCACAGAGAAGAGCGGTTAACAGCGCTGGGTTCGGATTCTCAGCTTATCACTGCTGAGCTGGGGGACCTAGTGTAAGCTCTTTACCCTGCCTACACGCACACTCCTCTATCCAAACAACGGAAACACCAGAAGTGGGCTCTGGGAATCAGCGAGCTGAAGGTAACATGCAAAGCCCCCCTCACACACACAAAGCTTCCCCCTGCTTCTCCGTCTCTTACGGCCCAAACAGGGTGCAAGAACACAGTCATAATGAGAGAAACGATTGTAATTAACATATTTGTGCTTCAGGCCAAGCACTGTATTTGCCATTTTATCACTAACATGTCTGTCTCCCCTGAAAGGGGCTCCCCAGGTGGTTCCGTGGCAAAGAAGCCACCTGCCAATGCCAGAGATGAGGGTTTGATCCCTGGGTCAGGCAGATCCCCTAGAGAAGGAAATGGCAACCCACTCCAGGATTCTTGCCGGGAAAATTCCAGGGACAGGGGAGCCTGGTGGGCTGCAGTCCATGGGGTCACAGAGAGTCGGACACGACAGCAACGGCCCACACGCGCACACACTCCCCCGAAAAGCTGCTCCCTAAGGGCAGGAGCTGTCCTGCTGGCTAGGAAAGAGGCCTGATGCGTGCTGGTCTCCTGGGGACAGACTCATGTGCCCGTGGGTTAGAAGATGGGAAAGGAAGGAAAATTGCTTCCTCGGGACCATCGGGACCATGTAAGCCCCGCCCACCTCCCCCACCCACCAGCTCAGCAGGAAGTGGGGATACAGTTCATCGCTGTATCCCCAGGGCCTTGCACAGAGCAAGCCTTCTCAAAGTAGCCTTCCACAGTCCCACAACAACAGGAACAGTGGTTGTGCGAGTCACGTGAGAGTAGATGTGTAAGGCACACAGTAGGTGGCTAACGGTCATTGGATGCACAGACAGATGGGCTGGCAGATGGAATCTCCAGGACACCAGCCCTGCGTCAGCAGGGAAGATGAACGCGGGGCGGGTACCTGTCTGCGGAGCCTTTGATGAGCCGGCGGCAGGTCTCCATCTGCACGTCCAGGCCCCGCTTCATGCTGCACATCTCCATGTACTCGTGCAGGTGGCGGTTCATGTCGCTCTTGGCCGTGGCCAGCTCCAGCTGAGAAGAGCCAACAGGGGAGAGAGGGCAGGCCCCGTCACCCTCACAGCAAGCCTCGCGGCGACCTCACACCCTCGGCGCCGGTGGCACTGGGGCCATCGCAGGGCACCACACCCTCCGCTGGGGTAGCCCTAGCAACTCTGGCCTTGGCACTCCTTCATGCGGACTGCGTTAGAAAAGGGTGCTCACGTTTCTGACCCTTCTCCTCAACCAAGGGCTCCATCCCTCAGGGAGGAGCCGGGCTTCCCTTTCTCCCGCCTGACAATGACTGACTCTCACAGACAGGTGTGCCAGGCACACACACAGGCTCTGGAGCAGGGAGAACCAGGCTTGCAGGCCACTTCCTGGCTGGGGGGTCTCAGGCAAGTCACTTGGTCTCTTTGACCTCATCCCCTCCTCTGTAAAATGGGCACACAGTACCCACTGCACAGGGTGGGGGCACCCAGGTCCCCGTCGGGCACACACACAGGGTATGAGAATGCCGACGAAGGTGTATTTTTAAAGGGCTCAGGGCCCAGTGTCACTTGATATCATTCAAATGTCAGTTCCCATTATTTTGAGATCACCATGTCAGTCAAATAACTTAAGAAAAAACCTCTCTGGGGCAGACAGGTATCATCACCCCCATTTTACAGATTAGGAAACTGAGGCCCTACCCAAGAGAGGGGTGACCTGCCCAGCACCAGGCCAGGAGAATCAGTGGGTCTCCTGACTCCCAATCCTGGTGCCTGCATTGCTACCCCAGCCCCTGTTCACACGGGCACTTAATCACTGGGGGCCTCAGGGGCACGACTCGGGGACATGAACAAGTGGACGCCTCACCTCAATCTGGCCGATCGTCTCCTGGTACTCCTTGTCTCTCGTCTTGAAGAAGGATTCGGTCTCGTGGATCAGGTTGCCCAGGTTTTCGTCTTGCTGGAGAAACGGAACAGAGCGGACAGCTTAAGCGGGTGGTGGGGGCTGCCAGGGAAGACTGAGGGATGGGGGAGCCCGGGAGCGAGGCGCCCGGGGCCCGCCTGCCGGCTCACCTCGGCCTGCAGGTCGAGGCCCGGGTTGCAGTTGGTGAAGTCCTCCCAGAGCAGCAGCGTGTCCTCATTCTCCTCCCACGTCAGGCTGTCACAGTCGTCGTCGAAGTCAAAGGTCTCCCGCCTGCAGGGGGCACGGGCAGGCGCGAGTGAGCAGGCAGGCTCCAGGCGCCCGGGCAGCGGGGCAGCACGGGGCACGCGAGGGGCCTGCTAGGTGGCTGTCCCAAAACACGAGAGCAGTAGCCAGAGGGGACACGCGCCTTCTCCACGGAGCGCAGCTCTTCAAACGCAGAATGCATTTATGTATTATGGATACAAGTTAAAATGCATATTCCTAACAATGCCAGTCTTTCATTAATGAAGACTAAAGGTAGCATCTTGTGAATGGTTTCCATTCATTTAACAACTCATTTCTGGAGCCCCTACTATACCTGAGAGGATTCATATAATCTTCTCTGCAACTTAGAAAGGTGGGTATTATTATTCCCATTTTAAAGATGAGGAAACTGCAGCTCAGAAAGAATAAACTAGGGCTGAAAGCCAGATCTTTCTGTTTTCTATGGCTTTTTCCTCTCCATCAAAACACAACCACAGGACCGATGACTAGGCATATATTAAAGTGTGATTCATTCCATCCTCACAACAGTCCTAAGAGGTCAGTGTGATTGTTAGTCCCATTTCACAGGTAAGGAAATTGAGGCTCAGAGGGATTAGGTGGAAACTTCTAGAATAACACATGCTGGAAATCGGATTTGAATGCAAATGCTGTGATTTCTGGGCTTCCCTATTCACTAGAACTGGCAATAGGGTGATGGACCATGCAGGTGTATCTGGGACCGAGGGAGTTCTGCAGATGTACTGATTACCCCAACTGCAGGGGACTATAAAAAAAAAATCATTCAGCCCAATACACCCATTATTCAGATGGGAAGGCTGAGGTCTGCAGGAGTAAGTCACTTGACCCAGTGAATCAGCTGGAGAGGCAGACGTGGGTTCCAAGTCCTGATTCCCATCCCAGGGCTCTCCCCGCTGCCCACACTCACTCCTTCAACAACTTTCTGGATCCTATACTGCACCGCTCCCAACCTTGGGCAGGGCCCAAGAACCTCAGGAAAAGCGCTGTCCAGAGCGCACCCTTGAGCCCAGCTCCCCACCAAAAAGCAGTTCCTGCGGGAGCCTGTAGGTGGCTCCCGGCGTCCGGCGACCAGAGCTGGGACCGGGCTGCCCTGGGAGGCGCTGCCCGCCCCTTGGCCAGACAGCTCCGGGCAGGCCCCTGGGTCAAGGGTCGACCCATCACCGCATCGCATACTGGACTGCTGATTTCACTTCCTTTCCGGCGGCTGGGACCAGAGGACAACCCCGGCTGAGTAATGGAGAAGGAGAAAGGACAGGAAGCTGGACAAGAGGAAGGACTCAGAAGAGGCGCCTCCATCCCCCCAGATGCGGGGGGCGGGACGAGGAAGAGGCATGGCCATGGTGCAGAGAAAGGAGCAGATTCCTCCCCTTCTCCTGGATCTGAAGCCCAAGCAATTGATTTTGACTGAAACAAAACAGCCCTGACTCGGGCGCAGCTATTCAAAGACTTCAGAGGAACTGGCCGGTGGCAGCTTCTGGCTGGGTCTCAGCCCAGAGCCAGCGGAGAGGTCGGTGGGAGGGGGCCAGGGCCCCGCCCAGGTTGCGGTGTGATGGCTTTGGCGAGAACTGCCAGGGTGGAGGGGTGATCAGAGAATTTTGTTTTGCTTTAACTTAGGCAGCTTGACCACCAGATCAATCTAACTGATGCGTTTAATACTAAACCCAGTTCAGACCTGTCAACACTCAGGTGCCCGTTTTTGCAGCATGGCGTGGACCCAGGAGCACAGCCTTTTAGCTCACTCCACTTACTCCCCCACCCGGCCCACCCGCTTTCTGGGCAGGCTGTGGATTCCTGGTGACCTGATGAAAACCTGGGAAACAATTTCTTCAAAACAGCCCTTTAATTCAACTGAATGAGCCCAGCCAGGGTCTCTGGGGCCTAAACCCAGCTGGACACCTAAGAATGCCCACAGCAACCTTCGGAAAACCGAGACCTGCCCAAGGGTTCTCTCCCGAAGCCCCTCTCCTCAGCGAAAGACAAGAATGTGCGAAGGGAGGGGTTGCGTGTCTGCACGCTAAGCAGCTTCAGTCGTGTCCGACTCCTCTGTCCATGGGACTCTCCAGGCAAGAACACTGGAGTGGGTTGCCATGCCTTTCTCCAGGGGAGCTTCCTGACCCAGGGATCGAACCCACGTCTCTTACGTCTCCTGCATTGGCAGGCGGGTTCTTGACCACTCGCGCCACCTGGGAAGCCCATGAGAAGGGGTAGGGGTCAGGGGGTGTTGAAAGATGAATCAAGAGCCTAGGAGTCTCCTTGTTACCCTCAAACCAGCAACTCCTGCTCTCCGCAAACACAGTGCCGTCCCAGTTTCGTTTCAAGGGAACAGGAACCACAGGGAAGTGTCACGCAAACCCATCCCGTCCGGGTCCAACTCCTGTCTTCCTGCCGAGTCACCAGGGTGGGGATGGCATGGCAGGAGAGACAGAAAGAGGACACAGACAGCACTGGACTGAGATCCAGGCTCTGTCCCGACCCGCCTGCCCTCTCTGAGCTGTTTCCTTATCTGTGATGAAGGGCTGGGCGGAGTGAGCATTGGACTCTACTACCCTGGGCCAGCCCCAAGCATGGCAGGAAGGGTCTGGAGAGGCCCGGGCCCCTGGCTTTTAAAACGAGTATGATGGCAGGGGCGTCGGCGACGGGAGAGGCCCTCCTGCAGGGGCGCCGCGAGGGTGGCGACGGTGCATCTGAGTCAAGCACTCAAATCCAGCCCTGCTGTTGGGACACCCAGGACTCCTGGGGAGGAGGCCAGGAAGCATGCTCGGCTGTGAGGCTCAGAGACCAGGGGGTCAGGGGAGAAGGAAGTGGGAGGGAAGATGGAGCCCTGGGCCAGGGCTCAGGGGACCAACGGCAGGGGACTCTGGGGAGAGGGCCGGCAAGGGCAGGCCCATGGGGCGGGGGAAGTAGACTCAGAGACGCAGCCCCAGCCTGCCGTCTGACCACGGGCCTGAGCTGAATCAGCCCATGCCTGCAGCCGCTCCCCTCCCCACCCCGCACAGGACACCACGTGGATGCGAGCCAGAGGAGGGTCAGGACTGCAAGTGTGGCATGGACTCACCAGGGCTGCAATGGGTCCCTGCCCCAGACAGCCGTGCCCAGCTAGTTCCCAGCAAACCAGCTGTCTGCAGAGGCCAGAGCGGGCTGCCCAGGTGCTGGTACTCATTGTTCTTTAGTCACTAAGTCATATCCGGCTCTTTTGTGACCCCATGGACTGCAGCCCGTCCAGCTCCTCTGTCCATGGGATTTCCCAGGCAAGAATACTAGAGTGGGCTGCCATTTCCTTCTCCAGAGGATCGTCCCCACCCAGGGATGGAACGCGCGTCTCCCGCACTGGCAGGCAGGTCCGCGAGCCACCAGGCAAGCCCAGGTGGGTAGCATGCGAGTTTCCCGTCGCGGCGAATTTAAGCTGTTAGTGTACCCCTGCTGAACCTGGAGTGGGCAGACATCAGCTCTCACGAGCTGGTACTAACCGGCTCCAGCCCACCACTGACCACACGAGAGCCCAGACTCTGCCACTAACCCAGGCCGCCGCTTAACCCAAGGGAAAAAAACATTTTTTTTTACTTTGTATGGTGATAAATGTTAGGCTTACTGTGGTGAGCATTTCACAATATATACAAATACTGAATCACAAGGTTGCATATCTGAAGCTAAAATAAACTTACAATGTCAGTTATATCGCAATTTAAGAAAGAAAAAAAAAAACTGTCCACAAATATGACCACTATTTGGCTTCCCCAGTGGCTCAGCAGTAAAAAATCTGCCTGCCAAGCAGCAGACGTGGGTTCAACCCCTGGGTTGGGAAGATCCCCTGGAGAGGGCAATGGCAACCCACTGCAGTTATTCTTGCCTGAAAAATCCCATGGACAGAGGAGCCTGGTGGGCTACAGTCTATGGGGTCGCAAAGAGTCAGACGCAGCTTAGCGACTAAACAACAGAAATGAGCACTATTACCAGTTTGGCCTTTTCTGAAAATGTGAAACTCCCCAAATACTAAATGTTGAAAATGAATCCAGATTCTCTCAGAACACCACGCTGGCCAACAAAACATGTGGAGGCTACTTGTCAGCCAGCCCAGGGCACCGGTTTGCGCCCCTTGCCCTCGCAATCTGGGGAGACAGAGAGGAGCCCCAGGTGCTAGGGCAGCCAGGATACTCACAGCTGGTTAAACATGCGCTTCATCTCGTCTGTGATGTTCATGGAGCCGACCTCGTCATCTGAGAACCGGTTCACCTCCCCATCCTGCTCGGAGATGTCGTCGTCGGAAGCCACCTTACGCTCTTTCTTTTTGGGGACCACCTGACCCGGGAAGAGAAAGATCAACGTCACTGGGCAGCCCTGCGGGAATTGGGGGCGGGGTGGACTGGGAAGGGAGGCGGCGTCCCAAGGGACGGATGGAGTGCAGCTGGGGCGGCCACTGCCAGGAAGGATGCAGGTCCTCTAAGAAGCAGGTGGCGTTAGCAGGAAGCGTGAGGTGGGGAGGCATGCAGGACGGAGGAACAGACGGCCTGGCCCCTTCCCTGCCCTGGGAGGCCTGGAGATTCGGCCGGCCGGACGTCTCAGAGCTCCCCGGAGAGACAGAGAAGCCCTTACACAGGTCAGATGGCTCCATGCTTCCCAGAGCCCTCCTGCTCCCATGCAAAGGTGACAGGTAGGCAGCCCCGGGTTCAACGAGCTTCCTTCACTCCAAGCAGACAAGACGCGACAAACCAGAGGGGCAGCAAGAAGGCACCCAGGGGAGCCCAGACCTCACCCATCACATCCAGAGTCACACACTTAAAGCCAACGACACGCTGTTCTGCCCTGGGCTCAAGCAAAAGCCAAACCACAACCCAAACTCAAGAAGCAGCCTTTGGAGAATGACAGACGCCCTTCGGGCAGCTGGACCGGACCCCAAGCCCTCCCTGGAGGACACCCCAAGCCCTCCCTGGAGGACACTCGCCAGTGCTAACCCATCGCCTTCACTCTGGACACAGACGCTCGCTGGGCGTAGGGAAGTGGGGGACTGAATGAGTCTCAATGTGGGAATGAAAAAAGAGTCAACGGGTCAACAGTTGCCCTTCTGAATTCTGAGGCTTGAGGGCTAGGGCTCCCACAGTCTGGCCAGGGCTCCACGACCATGGCCCTGGTCCCCGGCTCCTGCTCCCAGGAGAGACAGGAGGCAGGGCAAGGGGCCCAAGGTGGACAGACAGACTGAGCCCTGGAGGGTCCAGAGACCTGAGTCCTCGTCCCAGCTCTGCGGCCACGTTCTTCCAGGAGCCCATCACGTCGCCCCCCCACCCCCGCGGTGAGTGGTGTCCTCAGACGTAGGATGAAACAAGCGGTCAGCCTCAATGATGGAGTCATACATGCCTATGAGCCTATGCAGTCCCTGATTCTACACTTCCCTGGGAGGCCGGAGCGTTGGGCAAAGGCTACCTGGGGGTGGGTTGGGGAGGCGGGGAGGGACGTGGGCGGGGTGTGAGGGCCCGGGGCAGGGTGGCCGGGGCGGGTGGTGGGCAGTGCCGGCTGGTGAGTGGGGCGGCCCTCGTCACCTGGAAGATCTTGGACACGTCTTCCGAGTTCCGCTGCTGTGCGACATCGCACAGCTTGGCCGTGATATCGATCCGGCGGCAGATGTCCATGTCCACCTTCATGGCCTTTTCTTGGATCTTTGTGTCCAGGTCTGTCATGGGCTGCAGGGAGGACAGCAGGGGGTTACATGAGCTGGGGGGGGGCCCCAAGCAAGGGGTCGGTGGGAGGCACCCCCAGGCTCCGGCTGGATGGAGGGGTGGGGAGACCCCCCAGGTGCTGGGCAGGAGGTCTCCGCAGTCTGAGGTGGGTCCTGCAGCCTTTGCTGGGCGTGAAGGGTCAGGCCAGTGGCTCGGGTTCGGGGCAAGGGGTGGGGGGACGTGGGCGCCGTGGGGACCAAGGAAGACTGCGTTTGCCAGTCTCCCTAAGGGCCAGAAGGCACCCTCTCAGCAGACACGGCATCAGGGTTGGTTTTGTCCGAACAAGGGAAAAAGAAAGACGCATCCCAGCGCTGAAAGGCCGCCCTGCTCTCGCGGCAGGTCTGTCCCACCTCTCCCCAACAAAGATTCCTCCTAGGCTGACGGCGGGGGCTACCTTGGATGGGTGGGGGTCCCCCAGACCCCGGTAAGGGGAGCCTGCTGCCCTCTTCCAGCCACCCCAGCCTCACACCGCCCAGGGCCAGAAGCCACGGCCGGCGGAGGCACACGTCCTGGGCTCTGTCTCCCTCCTGCAGTCTTTCTCTACATACTGCCCGCGGCCCGAAGGTGGCAGGAAACCAGGTCCCCAGCAGGAAGGAGGCCCTTGCTGCTCTGCCAACAGCTGCCCCCCGCCCACAGTGACTCAGAGGAGCTCCGACTGTCCCAAGGACGCGCACACCGGCCAGTCCCGACTCAACAGAGCAACCTCAGGGAGGCCGCTGGCTCGGGTGGCCTTTTGGGCTGGCGCAGACCAGACCCGGGGTCCCCTTCAGCCTGCCATCGGCATCCCCCACTCCCAGACACAGAGGCCCCTGGCTGCCCACCCCCCCCCACCCGCCCCCACGCTGGTGAGCCGGCGGAGTCCGAGCGAACGCACACAGGCCGTCAGAGGAGCCCGGGGCGGGCGGATGGGTTAAGCAGCTGATTAATGCATCTCTACTCAGACCACGGGAAGCGGAGGGTGGGGTGGGGAGGGGGGCCTGATCTCTGATGCATCCGTCATCCTCACAGGTCAAACACAGCCAGCCAGGACTCTAACTAGAAGCCGAGCTCTGGAGCCTCGGAGTGAATGAAGCATTCTGCATGATGGGTGGGGGAGTGGGGGGGTTCATGACGCCTGGGGGGTGGCAGCCGGAGGCACTTACGTCACTCATGAGTCCCTTAAACACCACCAGCTCGGCCTTGAGACGCTCAATCTTCTCGTTCATCTCCTCCTGGATGGCTTCCGCCTCCTGCGCTGCCTACAAGGGACGGAGACCGGGGAGGGGTCAGGGGGGGCTGGGCGGGCTCCCTGATGCGGGGCGGAGAGGCCAGACACCGGCTTTAGAGCCCCAGATGGATGCCTGACATCCAACCATGCCGGGTGCCTCTGTGCCCCAGGGGAGGGGAGCCAAGACCTTGACCCAGCCTGGCTCCCCGCTCAGCCCTCACTTCACCCCTCGGCCTAAAACAATTCTTTCCTGAGAACTGTAAATTGGATGGAAAAATCCATGGCAGATGTTGAGAGAAAAAGTAGATATAAAAGCGATTCCAGTAGGTCAAAATAGCAGGTCAATGTACATCACAGTGCCAATATGTGACCATCTCCGATCTCCAGAATGGCAACATCACGCATGTCAACCTCACTGAGTGTGCACACCCGGGGCTGTACACATACACAGAAACGCCTGGAAGGTCACGCACCAACTCAGCAACAGTGGGGCAGGGAGAACCGGAGGCTAAGTTCTGTTTTCTTCTCTGTGCTTCTCTGAACTTTCCAAGTGTTGGCCCGTGAACATGTTACGTTTGTAAAGTAAAAAGACCTTTTCTCACAAAAGAAAGCAGGGCTGGGGGGAGGGAACCTTCATGCTTTTCCTTCTACACATTATTTTAACCATTTCTTGACGTTGATGTCTTTTAATGTCTCCTTGACATTATTTTAATCCCTAACTTCCTGAGAAGATCAATGCTTATTTTCTTTCTTTTTTCTTTGGTTATTTATTTATGTAGATGATCAATGCTTTAACTATCAGAAGGCGATTTTTTTCAGTGTTAAAAAGAGTCACCCATGGCTTCTCACGGGGTTGCCACTCTTGTGTCCATTTGGCAGAGAGGAAAACAAAGCTGAGAAGGTCAAGTCTGCTGCCCAGGGTACACCGTCAGCCCATGTGAAGCAGGGCCCAGAACACAGAGCCACCAAGCCAGAAAAGCCAGAGGCCGTCCTCACACCTGCCGCGGAGCGCCACTGGGGCTGGGAGCCCACCTGGCGACAAGCCCCCCAGCCCTTTCCGAGGCACTTGGCCCCAAGTCCAGTCCTGCGTGGCTGAGACAGCAACAGGGCTCTTGTGCCCAGGCTTTTCTGCAACTGTGTGCCAGGGGTGCCTTCCCAGCCCCAAAGCAGGGGCGATGGGAGAGGCTCCTGGCTCCACAGAGGAGAGGCTGAGCTGACACAGCCCAGAGGCTGTGCTGGGAACCGGCCCCCAGCCCCGCCCCTCGACCGCGTGGCTCGCCCCCAGCCTCTCCCGGTTGGGACCTCTTACCTCCTGCAGCGTGTCCACCATGGTCTGCAGGTTCACGCGCTTGGCGAGCTCCTCCTCCCACCTGCAACAGCCAAGAGGGAGAGGCGGTCAGAGGGTGGCCTCCCCCGGGCAGCCCACCCCCAGGCACAGTGCCAGCACCCACCCTGGATGGCCCCGCGCTGGCTGAGGAAGGTGCAGCAGGGGCTCCAGCCCTGCCTGTGTCCCGGAGCTCCCAGGCAGGGGGCGGTGGGTGGATGCACGATGCCAGGGGAGGAGAGCCAGGCTCCGGGGCGTGAGCACAGCCCTGCGGGAGACGTGGCAGGAGGGGCCCCCGCCCCGCCCCTGCTCGCACACAGTGGAAGGTGCTGCCCAAATGCCGCTGCCCCTTCCGTTCCCGTGAGACGCGGTCCTGAGGCTGTTCTCAGGTGCCGGGCTACACCCAACACTGCTTTCAGGCTCTCCTTTGCACCCACAAGAAACAAACTTTTTTCATGCCAACCATTGCAATCTCAGAGTCAATCTGTCCTGCCACCTACCCTAACCAACAAAGACATCTCCCACGTAGCTGTTATCATCCCTTTCTTACAGATGAGGAAACTGAGGCTCAGAGAGGTTACATATCTTGCCCAAAGACACACAGCTAGTTAGGGGATGGGGTTGGACTTCAAACCCAGGTCTGTTTTATTACATTAAAACAAAAAAGAGATATAAGTCTCACTTATTTAATGCCTGGGCTTCACTGCCGGCTCAGATGGTAAAGAATTGGCCTGCAAAGCGGGAGACCTGGGTTCGATCCCTGGGTGGGGAAGATCCTCTGGAGGAGGGCATGGCAACCCACTCCAGTATTTGTGCCTGGAGAATCCCCATGGACAGAAGAGCCTGGTGGGCTACAGTCCATGGGGTCGGACACAAGCACATTTCATGCCTAAGTGAGGGTGAGGGCAGGCAGGGCCAGAACTCAGACTCGCTGGGGGCTCCAGATCGGGTGCTGGTGACCCTGCTGGGCTCCCCGTGGACCGTGGACCCCGGGGAGCCCTGACCCCCTCCCCACCTGCTGCCCCAGAGAGGCGGGCCCTTCTCCAACTGCAGGACAAACAGACCGGGGCTTCTCTCTTTCTTCACCCTGGGGCTCCCTCCCTACATAGCCTCAGAACAGGCAGGTCTGAAGCCTTGAGGATGCTGTCGGGGCCAGCTAAAAATAGGCCAGAGGGGAGGGATGGCTGAAGAGCGGGTTACGTCACTGGCTTTTGGAAACAAGAGAAAACAGATACTGTTTGCACACACAGAGGAAAATTCCTCCCCTTTCCCACACGAGACACAGACGGCCCCGGGCAGGGCTCCCAGAGGACACACACACTCCCCACCTCCCTTTGGTCTTCACCAGCCCCCGCAGTGGTGGCCGGGCCTCAATCGGCAGTGGATGGCAGAGTTCAGAATCCCGTGGGCAGCGGGGCTGGGTGGGCGTCCTGGTGTGGATGAGAGATACAGAGGGACCCAAGGAGGGGCAGGGAGAGAGTCTAAGAGTCTGACCCGGGCAGGATTGTCTCATGGAACAGTCCCGTGGTACAAACGGAGACACCAAGGCCCTGTGTGTGAAAGGAGCCTGCCCAAGGTTACCCAGCATGTCGTGGGCGGGGCCATGAGTCCAGGGAACAGCAGGGGAACAGGAACCCCAGGTGGGGAGAAGCTCAAGGCTGCCCCCGGCTCGCCCAGCCGCACAGGGTGTCCAGGGCTGCCCTCGAGCGAGGCCGAGGCCCAGAATACAGGGCCCGAGCTGAATCATCCCTCCTGGCCACGCTGCCCCGAGGGGGGCAGGGGACTGGCTTCCAAAGCTGCTGAGCAGAGCGGGGCCAAGGGAGGGCGCTGACCACAGCCTGGCCCCCAGGGCCAGCCTCGCTACTGCGTTCCTGCAGCAACAGAAAGATAAGGGGGGTGGCGAGGGATGGGATGTGGGCACCCGGGGGCATCTCACCCCCACATACACACCAGCTTCTCAGAGGAGCCTCTGGGATGAGGCCAGCCCCCTCTCACTTTTCCTTTTCCTGGAAGCAACCTTCTCGTGAGGAAGGTGGGGCAGCGGGTCAACAGACCCATTGAACAGACAGGAAAAGTGAGACCCAGCAAAGGAGAGCAATTTGTCTCAGGTCAATGCAGAGCGAAGACACAAGCCACGTCTTTGGATCCTCAGACACAGGAGTCGAAGTAGCAGCAGCCACTGATTGGCGAGCACCACTCGAGTCCCCTGCACTGGGCTCAGTGCCCTGGACACATCTCATTGCCTTGCATCTGACCTCTTAACCCTCTCCTGTAAAGACATTTTCCCCAAACCCATTTTGCAGATGAGAGAGCTGAGGTTCAGAGAGGTGTGACCTGTCTAAGGCCACAGACAACCAGTCAGCAGGGATGGGACTCCAGCCAAGCTCACGCTCTCACTGGGACGAGCGTGGGCGTCACCCGGGGACCGCGCTCACGTGCAGAGTCGGCTCAGCAGGTCTGGGGCGGGGCTCGTTTCTCACGCGCTCCCCAGCAGAAGGCGCTTTGGGGGCCCCCTCACCTCGCTAAGCTGCAGCCCAGGTGAGCCTGCACAAGCGATGTCCAGAGCTGGATGGGTGCACGGCCCGTGCGCCTGCCCCCAGGAGACCCAGGAAGGACCCCTGCGTGCGGACAGCAGCTGGCTTGACAGACCGAGCCTGCTGCCCGCGCTGACCTCCCCCCCGGCCCGCGGCGGGAAAGCTTGGCTCTGCCCGCTTCCACGTTGACAGTGCAGAAACGCTTTGCCCTTCAGCTGCTCCGGCCGACTGGAGTGAGAGGATGGGTGAGCGATGCTTCTTGAGGAGCCCCAGATGCCCTGCATTCACGGCAACTCAGCCAAGGGGGAGGGAGCGCCAAGCTGAGCCAGAAACTGGTCAACCAAGCTGTGGGCTCCAGGACATTCCAACACCTGCTTCCCAGGCCCGTCCCCTCCCCTGCCCTGGATCTGCTCACAGGAGCTCGGTTTCAGCAGGAGGGGAGTTTCAGGCATCAGGACCAACATAAGCAAAGACAGGCCCGCAGGAAGCCAGGGACAAACCAGCTGCCACCAGGAGGGGACACACGTACGGTGGGCCGGGGGCTGCTGAGGGACCGCCTCCCCATGGGAAAGGTGGGAAAAGGAAGGCCCAGCGCACCCAGGCAACGCTAGCCAAGGCAGGGCAGCCCGAATCATTTGGATCCACCTCTGCCTTCCCTGACCCACCAGCTCATAAAACTTCCAAACTCTTTTTTCTCTTGAAAGGAGTGGAGAAAGGGACATGTAATTGGTGACTTTCGGGGTGGTGAACACCATGCTGGGCCTTCATACACATAAAAGATAAACTATCACTTAATCCTGCCCTAAGGGTGGTCTCCCTTTTACAGGCAGAGGAGACAGAATCAGAGGTAACCCGATTCCCTTTTCCCACCCGCCACTTCAGCCTCCTGAAATCTATCCATTCTCCCAGGCCTGTCTCACATGTCATCTCTCCTCCAAACCGAGGCAGCCACTCCCCTGGCTTTCCCTCCTTGAGCCCAGGCTTGACCTGGCAGGCCACAGGATGCCATCGTCCCCAGGGCCGCTTAGCAGCGGTGTCTCATCCACGGAGCCAGCCCACGATGCCAGGGACAGCAGCAGACCACCCTCCGTCTCCTCCACGCCGAGGCGTGCTCAGGCCCAGGTCTGGCTCACGCTCCCACCAGCCCACAGGGACCCTCTCTGGCCCCCAGCATCCTCCGGCTCTCTCCCCACCTGCAGACGCCCTCCAGCCACGGCTCTCACAGCGGTCTAGGCTGTGGATGCTCACGAAGCAGGCAGGATGGATGACGGCGGTGCTGATGCTGGCGTGACCGGGCGGCCCCCACGGACGGGGCGCTGACGGTGTGCCCGGCACCACCCGCAGAGCCTGCCTTCAGCTTCACAGGAACCTCTAGGCCGGGTTAGATCATCTCCACGGGACTGATGAAAACACTGCAGTCCACAAGCATGAGGCACCTCCCCCAGAATCACACGGTGGGCCGCGGGGCTGGGGAGGGGGAGGGTGCTACTCTACAGAAACAAGAGACTCAGAATTTCCAGAAACAAAGGCTGAAAGGGCCCAGAGTCCACCTAGAGCACACCTCTGAGTACACAGATAAGCAAAGTGAGGTATAGGGGCGCCCAGGGCGTAGACAGCGGGGCGGGCGCCCTCCCCTGCCCCGGCTGAAGGGCTTCAGTCTGAACCCTGGCATCTGCTTCCACCGCTCGGAGCCTCAGTCTCTCCATCTATAAAGGAGATGGAGTGTGAGCCCAGCACCCCCCGGGGACGCTCAAGAAGAGCCATTCTGCCCCTACACTCCGGGCCCAGACCGGGGAGCCCACAGGGGTAGACATGCGTGCAGACAGCACGGCCACCTCCTCCAACACCCACCTCCAGAAGTCTCGGGCACCCTGCGCCTGGCTTGTCGGGGCCCAGAGCCGGGGAGAACCCGGTTCTAGGTGGGGAAGCAGGTACAGAGGGGCGCTGCAGGGGTCAGGTCTAAAGCGGGGGTCTGGCCCCTCCCCAGCAGTTCATGATGACTACTTCTATGCTCCCTGCACTAACCCCAGCCTCACTTGTAAGGAGTCAGACAGTTGTTGAATGGATTTGCTGAATGAATGGATGGATGACCCAGGTGGCAAGCGCCCTCCCCAGCTGGGGCCCCTTGGACGGCGTCCTCAGTCTGAGCCCCAGCCTGGGGGTCTCGCCACTCAGCTCCGACCGTCCACTTGGCTCCAGAGCCTCCCCCGGGAGAGGCCGCGCGCTGCGGGGCGGGCTGGCAAGGCCAGAAGCGGGCCAGGAGAAGGAGAAAGCATGTCTGTCCCGCTCTCCACAGCTCCAGGCCGGGGCAGGAGAGCAGGGAGGTCAGGGCGGCGGGTGAGGGGAAGAGATGCCTTCCCGGCGTCCACACGGGCTCAGCCGCTGTCTTAGCAGAAGGAGCGGAGGCAGCCGCCCCCCCAGCCCCCCAGCCCTGGCCAGACGTGGTCGCCTGCATTCCTGCGGAGGCACCGCTGGACCACGTGATGGACGGGAAGTCTGGGCAGGCTGCTGGGGGGAGGGGAGGCACTGAGGGGCCAGCCCCCCACCCCCACCCCCAGCCAACAACAGGGCCAGGGTATCCCTGCCCCCACGAGCTCGGGGTGACAGACTCGCAGGAAAGGGGCCACAAAGCCCGGCTTCGGAGGGGCGGAAGGCTGCGCTGAAGTCACTGGCAGAGGGACTGACTCATAGCTGCTTCACTTCCTGTGGGTCACAGAAAGAGGCTCTGGGGCTCCAGCTCTGGAGAAAAGCGGGTACAGCCCCGCAAAACCATTGCAGTCCCGGGGACAGCCCGGAGGGCCTCTGGGGAGAAAGTCCTGGGGACCCCAGGGCCAGGGGCAGTGGGAGACCAGGTTAGCATGATGTCCCTGCTGCTGGCTGGCTGTGTGACTCTGGGTAAGTCAGCCATCCTCTCTGGGCGGGAAGCGCAGCCCCTGTGAGGCTGTGAGAACACACGGGGTCCAGTGGTGGGGGTGTAGACGCCCAGCCCCTCCCCTGGCACAGACAGCACACCGCAGACACTCCGAGGCTCAGTTCCGGCTGCGGGACCCCACGGCTCCAGCGGCCAGGCCTCGGGGGCTGGGAGGTGCCGCAGGAATGGTCCACACCTTGCCAGGGAGGGCGAGCCACCGGCACGCCCAAGCCAGCTCACTCAGGTGATGGGAAGCAAACTCAGGTGAGGCTGCGCCAGAGCCATGGGTGGAAAACTTCATTCGGGGCCAAGCATGGGCCCTGCCTCCGGTGGTGGGCAGGTGGGCAGAGGACAGTTTGCACCCGGGGCCCAGGGAGCTCACCCCATATAATGTGACTCTGGCCGGGGGCCTGCTGGAGCCCTGCTGCCCACCTGCCCGCCTGCCTGTGGGCCTCTATGCTGCCCAACCACCCACAGACGCAGAGAGGTGCCGCTGGCCTACCCATGCGGGCGTGCCTTGCCCCAGCCTCACGGCAGAGCCGGGGCCCCGGGTGCCAGCTCCTTGTCTAGACTAACGTCTGAGCTGGAGGACCAGGCAGACCAGGGCGACCCTTCCTCAAATGCAGTTTCGCAGAAGCCAGAAGGCTACAGATCAGAGCGGGCACTCGGCAGGCCCCTACCCGCTGACTTCTGCTGAGCCCCCTAGAGAGCTGGAAATTCACAGACGGGTCAACTGCCCTCTTCCACGCTGCCCTCCTTGTCCAAGACCACAAACAGTTCATGGCAGAGGCAGAGAAAGAAACACAGATGAGCAAGAGCGTGGCGGGAGTGGGTGGGCAGCCCAGCAGGGACGCGCGTGGGCCTCCGTGGCCCCTGACTCCCCGCTCTCGTCGGTACACGGCACCTTCTCTCTCCAGTCATCGGGGGGGCCGGGCCCCCAGCCTGTGCATGGACAGACCCCCGGCCCCCCGAGCCCCACTCGCATGGGTACCTCCCAGCCCTGCCTCCCCCGCTCACCATCTCCTTCCCCGTGGACTCCGGTGCTCCCGTCCGCACCCAGCCCCTGATCCGGGCAAAAAGGACGCCTCCCAGACGTGCCCATCAGAAGCCCAGCTGCCCAGCTGCACTCTGCTGCTCAGAGGGAAACACAAATTAAATGCCAACTGATTGTCTCCGCGGAGGAGGTATTAATTTAATGTGAACACTTAACCAGGGCAGCCGATTCCATTACAGCTGGTGGTAATGGCCCAGGCAGGCAGGAGCACAATCTGGGAGCTGGTGATAGGTTGGGTGGAGCAGCCACGTTATCAAGTGTGCGCCTCTTCCCAGCAAGCGGGCACCACACACACACGCACACGCGTACACTCTCTCTCAACCTGAAACAGCAGCTGCTTCCAGGGCTTCCCAAAAGAGTGGTCTGTGCAAGGCTACTCAGGGTGGGTGGGGATCTCAGGTCTGCTGGGGAGCACCCTGTGGAGGAGAGGGTTCTGGGCTAGAAGGGACGGGAGACCCTGGCTCAAGTCCAGCTCTGTCGCTAATTCACTGCACCAACCCAGCAAGCCCTTCCTCCGCCGGAGCCTCTGAGTCCTGCTAGATAAAACCTGCACACCCTGGCTGTGGCCCTTCCTCGGAGCCGGAAAGAGGAGACAGCCTCAGGGACATCACTGCCGCCCAGAGTCACCCACGGTGATGGCATCGAGCCACTCACTGGCCCCTGCCCTCAGCACCCGTGGCCAGCAAGCCAGGACTGGGGTGGCAGCACGTGTTTCTAGAGCTGATTTTTACTGGAGAACAGCTGCCTCGCGATGTCGTGTTGGTGTCTCCTGCACAGCAGAGATCAGCTATCTGTACACACAGGTGCCCCCTCGGGCCTCCATCCCATTCAGGTCGCCACAGTGTGTTAAGCAGAGCTCCCTGCGCTACACGGTACCTTCTCCTTAGTTATCTGTCTCATTCACAGCGTCAGCAGCGTATGGGCTTCCCTGGTGGCTCGGGGATAAAGAACCCGGGAGACCCAGGCTCAGTCCCTGGGCTGGGAAGATCCCCTGGAGGAGGAAGTGGCAGCCCACTCCAGGATTCTTGTCTGGAGAATCCCACAGGCAGAGGAGCCTGGAGGGCTGCAGTCCACGGGGTCACAAAAGAGCCGGACACGACTGAGCACCAGCACACGCACACATCGATCCTTCTCCAGTTCCTCCCACTCCCTTTTCCCCTTTGGTATCCACATATTTGTTCTACATGCATCTATTTCTGCTTTGCAAATAAGATCATTTATCCATGTTTCTAGAGTCCACACATAGGCGCCAATACACAATATTTGTTCCTCTTCCTGTGCATTGGTTCAGCCTTTGTCCACTCATTCATTCCATGCTCGGTTCTGGAGTGCGTGCCATGAGCTGCTCAGGCCTGACAGAATCAAAGATGACGTGAGCCTCCACCAGGCCCTCTGAGCGGGACAGCAAACCGAGAAGGCCGCCCACCCAGCAGCGTCCCCAGAGCGCCCGCTGGTCCCTGGCCAGAAAGCTCAGTTTCCTCCTCTGTGAAAAGGCGGCAGCAGCCCTACCTTGCAGGCTTCACGGATGTTAAAAGCACTCAAGGGAAGGTACACAGGCGCCCTTCTGGACGAGGGCCATTCTCACCGCTGGCGTGGCCCAGCCTGGCCCTGTCTGGGAGAGGCAGCGACAGGTGGGTGTGCGAGGCCCAGACCACCCAAGCAGGGACACGTCTTCACCCTGCCCCGACCCTCTGTGGATCTAGAAGCAACTGAGAGGGGCTGGCAAGTGAATTTTCCCAGCCAGGCGGTGAAAGCAAGCCCGGCCAATGGACGGCAGGGCTGAGCTGCGTGGAGTCATTTCCACTCTCCCTGCCTGTTCCGGTGACCACGGCTACCCTCCACCGGGCAGCTGGCAGGCCTCCGGGGCACTCCGCGGGTAGTCACCAGGCCTTGAGAGAGGCGGGGAGGAAGAGACTGGCGAGTCTGTCACTGGACCGCAGCCCCCAGGCCCGCACCCCCTCGGGCAACGAGGCAGCCAGCGTCAGCGCAAGCTACCCGGTACCAGGTCCTTTCTCTCTCTTTAAAAAAAAAATTATTTGGTCGCACCAGGTCTTGGGTGCAGCATGCAGGATCTTTACTTGCAGCACGTGAACTCTGAGCTGCAGCATGTGAGATCTAGTTCCCCGACCAGGGATCGAGCCCAGGCCCCTGCACTGGGAACGTGGAGTCTTAGCCACTGGACTCCCAGGAAAGTCCCAGTATATCGGCCCCGTCTCTGCCCAGGCTTACTGTGTGATCTCGGGCAAGTCCCTTCTCCTCCTCTAGCCTCACTTTCCCGTTCTTGATGCAATGGTGTCAGACTGGGTAAGGCCAAAGGGCTCCCCTAGTCAGGCCAAGAAACAACTTCCACAGTGCCTGGACAGACACCCCATGCCATCAGGAAAGCCATCTGATGAACCACAGAGAGTCAAAGCCAGCCAGGACATCAGCCTTTGGGTTCAAACCAGTGTGTCTGGTGGAGAGGGGGGCAGGGGTTCTGCAGTCAGAGGTCCTGGGGTCAAACCCCAGCTATATACACACCTTGCCCCTCTGTGACCTGCCAGAGACTGCCAACCCTCTCTGAGCTTTGCTAAGACCACCCACCTCGCAGAGCTGTTTGCAACTAGTCAATGGACCCGGGATGACAGGTGCAGTCCGCGGCTTCACCCTCGTGACCTCCCAGCTGCCGGTGGTCAGAGCGACTGGGAGCGTGGGCCCAGGCCACACTGCAAGTGACGGGGCCGGGCCTGGACCCAGGACTGGCTGACCCCACAGCCCCTATGCGCCTAGTCATCACGTGGACACGATGGGGAGAATGAGTCAGACACCGCCGTCACCTGGCTGGGGACGGGGGCACGTGGCGGGGCGGGGGGCGGCCGAGGGAACGGAGCCAGATGCTGACACGGCGGCTTCCACGGCCGGCAAAACCCAGCCAGCGACCTGCTTCTGCCCTCCTCGCCCCTCGACATGCCCCAGGAAGGAATGGGTACTGCTCAGGCTTAGAGGTCTGTCCTGACGAGGACCACCATGGCAGCAGGCAAGGCTAAGGCAGGAGGGGTCCCCTGGTCTTGTGGGGTCACCCTGGCAGGCACTGAATATCATTCTCCCAGGTCCAGACGCCCCTGCTCATGTGCCCCCATGTCCATCCCACGCTCCAACTGTTTACACCAGCCTTCCATTCCAGTTACCCAGCATACATATCTACCAGGTGGCCAGCGTCACTCCCACTTTGGTGCCGTTTATTGAAAGCCCCTTTGGAGACCCAGCAGCTCTGTGGATGCCAGTCATCCAGAGCTGACGGTTGGGGGGCAGTGCCCTCCTTCCAGTGCCTCTGTCTACAAACCACACCCAAGTGGCACTGACCCCCTCTCCCCAGGCAAGCAGGCCACTACGAGAAGTGGCTCAGTGACCACCTCCTGGGGAGAAGGAATCTGCTTCCCAGAGCAGGCCCCCGTCAAGTTTCTGGGACACCACTTCCAACCTCTTCCAGGCTTGCAACACCTTCATCACCTCCTCCAGGAAGCCCTTCAGGACTTCCCCAGAAGGAGTCACTTCACCCACCTAAGCGTCTCCAGCCCTAGCACGTGCATTCCTCACAACATCTGGGGTACTGTAAGTGTTCACTTCTCTGCCTCTCTCATCAGACTCTGCTCTCCTGGAGAAAGGGAGGACTTGCTTTCATTGTAAAATGCTTATTTCCTGCTAGACTATTCACTTACTCTCACCCTGGCTCTGTGAGGCAGGCATTACCCTTCCCACTTTACAGGTGAGTAAACCGAGGCCCAGGGGAACCGCCTTGCTCCAGGCCAGGCCCAGGTCCACCCGACTCCCACGTCTGAGCAGCCTGGCAGTGGTAAGAATGTTCCACTGGTTCTGTAAACCCCACTCCCTACCGTGTCTCCCCAGCACACTGCTCGGGAAACACCCCCAAATGACCCTGCCAGGGTCAGCACTGGCGTGCAGCCCTGGGTCACGGCCATTGACTTGGAAGCCGGCCGCTTAGTCTGTTGACTCACTTCCTGGGCCCCCGGGTGGAGAAAGGCCCTAGGGTTCCCCCTCCACCGGCCAAGATGGACCTGCCCACAGCCTGCTGCCCATCCCGCCCCCAGAGCCGGCTGGAGCAAAGCCCCGAACCTGCCGTGCGCCTGGTTCCCGTCTCAGGGCAGGGGCTAGCGGGAGCACCTGCCTTGGGGAGCTGGTATATTAAATGAGTCAGCATCCACCACGCGCTCAGCCCAGAGCTTGGCTCCCAGTAAACGAGCCCTCAGCTCAATGGATAGGCACTGACGAGCTGCAGAATGCGGGCTCTACGCTGTCTCTGCTGCCGTGAAGAACGGCTGGCTCACCCCAGGGTGGCAGGTCTGCGGGGTGGGGGTGGCCAGGGCCCCAGGCACCAGGCAGGACCCCCAGGCACCAAACCAGACTCCCCGCTCCAACGCCCGGTGACACGTGGGACTGTCAAACAAGCCTCTGGGGGCTTGCCTCATCTCAGAAGGACGTCTCACTGCCCTCGTGCCCAAGCTAGTGCCACACCCTGGGGCTGGCACGAGTCAGGCGCCGAGGACACCCTGGCGAGTGGGTGTGGGTGCTTCTGTGAAGCCCAGAGCAGCAGCCTCAGCGTCTGCTGCAGCCCAACCCCTCCGGCTGTTGCTTTAGATTCCATCTCCTTTTCCCCACGACAGATTCAACAAACATTTCCCAAGTGCCCACTTAGGAGCACAGGAATGAATTAACAGGACTCTCCTCCCCCTGCAAGAGGAGCGATGAGTCTCGAGGCTCCCCCCAAGTGGGACCTCAGCCCTGCTCCCCAGTCGTGGGTCCTCAGTCCCCCCAACCCATCAAGGGCCAGAAGATCAGGGCACTGCTGCCTCATGCCCTGAGAGTGGGGACGGAAGAGGGTGCACACCCTGGGCTCTTGGAGAGGCACCTTCGCTCTGCCCGTGAGTGAAGGGGCCCCGTCAGGGCGGCCCCTGCCCACTGGAACCCAGGGCGGGAGGGAGGAAGGCACGGCTCCACCAGCACACGGGAACACCGGTGGTCTCCAGAGACAGGCTTGCGGCTGGGGACGGGGTGGGGGAGACCTGTCCCTGTCCCCTTCTGTACCTTTTTCTTTAATGATAGTAAATACTCAGAAAATTTACCATCCTGACCATTTTTTACATTTTCTTTCTTTCTTTAGGCTGCTCTGGGTCTCTGTTGCGGCGTGGGCTCTTCTCTAGCAGCAGAGAGTGGGGACGACTCTCCAGCTGTGGTGCTCAGCCTGGTCGCCGCGGTGGCTTCTCTTGCTGTGGAGCACGGGCTTACCTGCTTTGAAGCAGGTGGGGTCTTCCTGGACTAGGGATCAAACCCGCATCTCCAGTATTGGCAGGCAGATTCTTTACTGCTGAGCCACCAGGGAAGCCCCCATCTCAACCACTGTTAAGTGAACAGGTGAGTGGCATCCAGCACATTCCCACTGCTGTGTAGCCCTCCCCCCCGCCCCTCTCCAGAACTCTTCATCTTGCAAAACCAAAACTCTGCCCCCATTAAACGATAACTCCCTGGTCCCCCTCCCCCAGCCCCTGGCAACCACAATTCTACTTCCTGTCTCCAGGAATCTGACTGCCCTTAGGTCCGTCACATTAGTGGAATCATACAGTATTTGTCTTATCGAGACTGGCTTATTGCACTTAGGATAATGTTCTCAAGGTTCATCTCTGTTGTAGCATGGGTCTGAATTTCTTCTCTTGTATCTTTCAATCATGTAATGCATCAACTAGTCAAGAAAATCAAAGTCATTAAGACAAAAATACCCGCTTATTTTCCCTTTGTTTTAAACTGCCCGTGTATTTTACAATGATTACACAAGAAACAGAAAAAAAAAACAAACAGGTAAGCCAACAAACAAACAAAGGAAAACCAAGAACCGTGTGCTTTTCCTACTTAACACACAGCAAGCACCCTTCCCAGCAGGTAATACAGTGGGTGACCGTGTATCTCCTGGGTCCTGCATCTTGGTACACACAGATTTGCGTATTTGTCCAGTTATCTCCATGGAGTGGGTTGCTGGGTCAAGGCTTCCAGTGTAGAAAAGACTTCTCTGCCCCTCAAAAGTGCTGGGTGTGACAAGGCTGTTCTCTCACGGGGCTCAGCAGCTGCCCATGGAGCCAAGGAAAAAGCTGGGTCCTCACCCCAGCTCAGCAGCAAGACTGTTGTGTGCCTCAGTTTCCCGATTAGTCAAAGAGTCCAAGGGTTGCCTCTCCGTTGGATGGAGGAAGACCCCATCGTAGATACTGTCCTTCTTCACCCTCACGGGGTGGTACTCTGCCTTCGCCAAGGAGCCAGGGCCGGGCGATCAGGCTTGCATGAGAAACAGGCCCCATCGCCTCTCTTCCGAAAGGGCAGACGTGCCAACCTTGCGTGTGATGAGCCCCGGAGCAAGCGGCCGCGTGCTAGGGTGGGGAAGACATGCCCCCGGTGCCTCCAGCCCCAGGCGTGCCATGCCGCATCACACCTCGAAGCCTTTGCCCGTGCCCGTCTACTCGGCCCGGAAGCCTCCCTCTACACGCCCGCTTCGTCATTTGCCAACTTCAGGACTCAGCTTGTATACCCCCTCCTCCAGAAAGCCTTCCTTGGCTCCTTGGTCAGGATCAAGTGCCCCTCGTCTGTGTTCCAGAGACCCTGGTCACTCACTACTGAGGCTGTCTCCACCTGTTGGTTTCCCCTACTTAACTCAGCCCTTGTAAGATGAGACTCTGGCTCCCAGCTGCAACCCCAGAGTGCAGCATGGAGCCTGGCACACAGTAGGCACCAGATACATGTTCGCTGGGTAAGGGGCCCCTGGAAAGGTCGCCTCCAGGGCCTTCCCTAAGAGGCCCACTCTCGGGTCGGTGCAGCTCCTGCTCGGTGGGGCCCTGGACACGACCGCCCTGCCCAGCCTGCACCCCCAGCCTCAGCTTCCCCGCGTGACTCTGCAGTCCCCATCAGCTCTCCTGCTCTCCTCCAGCGGTCCTGCTCCCTCGCCGGGACGCTGGGCCCACCCCTCCTGGGGCAGACAGCCGGCAGGTTAGTGCTCACAGCTCTCCAACCCTAGCACTTGGCCTCTCTGCCTGGGCCTGGCAGAGCGGACCCCCACCCACCCCCCACCACTAGGGTCAGCAGCTCTCGGCCTCAGGGACTCCATCTCTTGTCCAAGTCCAGGAGCCAGGAGGGGATCCAGGCACCCAGACCAAGAAGCGGGAGGCCCCAGGGGTCTGTGACCCGGGAGGCCAGGGGAGCCCCACCCGAGGACGTGTTTATAGCTTGGAGGAAAAGCAGCAACTCCCAAGGCTATTTTGGAAACCTAATGTGCACTTTGGGTCTCTGTGTTTATGTCGACTGCCCGTGCCGCCCTGCAGGTAAATGCATGGCCCTGCGGGCCTGCAGCTCAGTCGCCCCGCCAGGCTCGCGTCACTACTCACTCCACGCTGAGCACACTCCGGCCAGCGAGCGGCGGGCAGCCAAGAGGAGCCCAGGGGCAGCAGTTGGCACACACCCCATTCTGGGTTCAAACCAAGGCCCTGCAGCCTTGAGCAAGTTGCCTCTCCGGGCCTCAGTGTTCTCTTCTGTGAAATGGGAAGGGATGACCCCCTCTTGGATTAAATGAGGACTGGCAAGCATAAACAGCCTCCAGGTGTAACAATTAAAAAACACAAAAAGCGCAGAACACGGGTCCCCAGCACCTCAGAATGGGAACATACAGAAGCCCAGGCCTTTGCACACGAGGAGCCCGGAGCTCAGAGGAGTGAAGCGGCGTGCCAAGGTCACACAGCCAGGGGTGCCGGGGGTGCCGGGGGTGCTGGAACTCAGAACCCGCGCTTCCTGCCAAGCCCCTGCTGAGGGGAGCACAGCCCCAAGCAATCCCCGGGGACGGAGGAAGGAAGAGCGACAAGGACCCAGGGAACCGGACACAGGCCCACGCGAGGCTGGTGCCACAGTGGGCGGAGCGTGGCCCACCGCCTGGGCCTCCCTGCGGGGCGGTGTGCTTGTCATGGCTGCCGGGGAGGCTGCAGGCACCAGCGGGACAGGCAATGAGACCCGGTTCCCCGCGCCGAACGGGATTAGTGACCACACACCGCTCAGGGGACGGACTCCTGGCTTAATGCCAGCCGCCAGCCACCTTGCAGCCTGACATTCAACTTTTTTTTTTTAAATTTTACTGTACTGCTCAGCATGAGGGATCTCAGCTCCCCGGACAGAGACTGAACCCCCTGCAGGAGGAGCATGGAGTCTTCACCACTGGACCACCAGGGAAGTGCCCCTGACATTCAACTTGATGTGAACCAGTGGGCAGGACACTGGGGCTCCCCCAACACACACACACACACACACACACACACACACACACAGCATTCCTCCCACCCATCCACAAGGCTGGGGTATGCCTCTCAGAGGAGAGAGGTCAAAAAGAGCAGAGAAGCTTCTGTGACAGTAACACCCCAGCAGAGCACCTTATAGGAGCTCCTAGCCTCCTCATCCCCATTCTGCCGATGGGGACACTGAGGCTCGGAGAGGTAAGGTGACTTGTCCAGGTCTCATAATCGTTAATAATTAACAATATGAAGAGTTAGGATGTGACGTGCACTATCAAGTCATTTAATCCTCACAGGAGCCTTATGAGGTAGATGCTACTAAGTATGGCCATTTTACAGATGAGGAAACTGAGGCACCGGAAGTGAAGCCACGTGTGCAAGGCCACAGAGCTCAGAAGTGGTCCAGGCAGTCTGGCTCCAGAGCCCAAACTCATACCCACCAGACGCACCTGCCTCTGCCCTCTGCACAGAGCCGCAGATGCTGCGGGAGAACACGGGTCTCTCTGATCCCAGGGTCCAGCTGCCCTTCTCTGGGCCACGTGGCCTCATGACAAGAAGAAGGTCAGGGAGTGGGACCTCAGTCTCCCAGGGGTCAGTGAGTGAGTGTGAGTGCTTGGTCATGGCCGACTCTTTGCTACCCCACGGACTGTGGCCCACCAGGCTCCTCTGTCCATGGAATTCTCCATGCAAGAATACTGGAGTAGGTTGTCATGCCTTCCTCCAGGGGATCTTCCCGACCCAGGGATTGAACCCGCATCTCTTGTGTTTCCTTCATTGACAGGTGGATCCTTTACCACTAGTGGGAAGCCCCCCTCAGGGGTCAGAACAGATCCCAAATGGCATCCCCTCCAAACTGTAAGAGCAAAGCACAGAGACCCCCACCCTGGGCCCCGCTGGGTCCTGACAGAGTGGCCCCTGAAGTGAGGGTCTCCTAGACCTGACCCAGCCCCCAGGACTCTCAGATGGGCAGGGCTAAAGAGCCTCCAGTCCCCCAAGCTGCCCAAATCCTGCCCAGTGCCCAGCCCAGGGGGGAGGCAGAGGGTCACCAATCCCAGCCCTGCCAAGGTACCAGCAGAGATTCCCTTCTCAACTCAAACCCATCTGGGGCTTCTGTTCCCCCCAGACTTGGTCCTCCAGCCACACGGCACCTGGACTCAACAAGAAGCCAAGAAGGAGGTGGTCCAAGGCTGAGGGATGAGGAGCAGGAGCCTGGGGGTGGGGGTGGCAGGAGAGACCCCTCACACAGCTCCACTGCTGCCCCTTATCTCAAACCCTGATGTCAACAGACAGACTCAGCCACACCCCAGCGGGTGGCCTGGTAGAAGTGACTCTGCTTCTCAGAGCCTCAGTCCCTCATCCATAAAATGGGGGAACAACAGTACCTGCCCCACTGGGCTGTGAATATACAAGATCACGAACACCGAGCAGCTCACGTTACTTCTCACTTTAGCGAGTAGACCTCAATTCCAGCTGCTGGGGCTGGGGTGGGGCCAGGGGGTTGTTGTTTCAGGGTCCAGGGTTCTGGGCTTGACTGAGATGCACCATTCTGCCCTCAGAGGCTTCATTCTCTGGGTCCTTCTCCCCAGTGCCGGGGCTGGGGCGCTTGGTATCCAAGTAGCCAGCACGTGCAGGCCCTTTACCCACTGGATGAATCAATGAGCTTGTGGGCTAGCAGCAAGCAGGCCTGGGTGTATGTCCCACTCTGCCTTCATCCCAGATGGTCCCGGGACCCATTCACTCAAGGAAGCTCTGACCACCCCTGGGTGCTCAGGCTCTCCCTCTGCCAGCCACCCCCTCCAGGCAGCCTGCCAGGGGTGGGCCCTTTCCCAACCTGCTGGCCTCCCAGGGACAGACGGCTGGTCCACGCCCACCCCAGCAGGCCCACAAAGGCAGCAGGCAGCCTCCTCCTGGTGACTTGGCCTTGGGACAGATGGATCTTGGTGTGACGTCTGCCAAGCCAGCTGGCCTGGCTGCTTTAAGGGGCCAGGACACCAGCTGGGAGTCCTGCCCCAGCAGGCAGGGCTCTTAACCCCTTCCTGCCCCTGCCATGAGACTCGGCGTCCCCCTGACCCCTTCACTGTCCATAACGGTCAGGCCTCCTGCCCTCCACCCTTGGAGGTGAGGGGCCTCCCAGGGAGAGGCTCGCTAAACGGGAGTCAGAGAGGCTGTGGAGTGAAAGGGAGCCGCAGGGCAGACGGGAGTGGAGGAGGTCCCACGGCTCTGCTCTGAGGCAGGCCCGGCCCGCCAGGAGTCTGCAAATCCAGAGGGCAGGCAGGAGGCTGCTGGATCCTGGCTGGGGAGCCCCATGGAGCCAGCTGCCTTGCTTCCAGGATGCCCATCCAGGCAGAGACTGCCAGGTCCAAAGGCCGTCAGCTACCTTTATCCGGCGCAAAAACCCACTCCCCAACCCAATCGCCCAGAAAGAGCACTGGCCTGTGAAGGAGGAGACCCGACCCCAGCGTCTGAGCGAAGGCGAAGGAGGAGACCCGACCCCAGCGTCTGAGCGAAGGCGAAGGAGGAGACCCGACCCCAGCGTCTGAGCGAAGGCGAAGGAGGAGACCCGACCCCAGCGTCTGACCGAAGGCGACAGACACACTGCTCAGCCTCTCTGGGTCTCGGTCTCCCCATCAGGAAAGCTAGGCCTGGGAGATCCCTGGGCTCCAGGGCCACTTTCCGTCAGAGGGTGCGATGACTCCAGGAGAAGGAATGTGCTTCCTCCCCTCCCCACCCCCAGGAACTCGTGGAATCCTAGAGGGACCAGTCAAATCCTTTCTCCACCAAGAGCATGTCCCAACCACGACTGGAGCGCGGGCATGAGTCAAGAGGACTTCAGACAGGAAGAAAGGAAGCTTCTGGGATCCAGAAGGAGACTGATGAGGCCTGCAGAAGGCGGGGAGGGTCTTCACCAGGCAGTGCCCCACCCAACCCCCTACTGGACAGAAGGCTAAACAAAGGGAAATGCAGCACGCGGGATCCAGGCCAGAGACCAGGAAGGGTTTCCCAACAGAAGAGGCTACAGAAGAATTACAGAGGATTACAGAAGATGCCTCGAGGGGAAAGCTCTGGAATGTCCTTCCCAGGCAGTAAAATCTCTAATGGGATTTGCAGAGGTCCTACCCTCAAGGCCAGAGAGGAACAGATGACCGCAAGAGACCCTCTGCAGACAGCAAGCCAGTCTCCACAGCAAAGCAGGGCCTCAGAGTCTCTGCACTTGGGTGTCCAGCCAATCTGATGTCCCAAATGGACAATGGAGTCATCTCAGGGCACAGCACAGCCAGGTTCAGCTGTGGCCTGGGGCCTGCATGCCAGTCCAACCAGCATCTCAAGACAGAAGCTGCAGAGGACTTGAGAAAAGCCCAAGAACACATCAAAACAACCAAGGAGGGAAGGACAGGGCCAGAGGACTGCCAGCCAGGAGTGGAGCTTCCTGTCAGCCCAGCAGAGATGCAAGAACATGGGACTGGGTTCCAAAGACGTGGCCTGAGTCCCAAGTCTGCCACTAATGCTGGGTATAACCTTCAGCAAGTGACTACCCCTCTGAAAAGTGCGTGTTGGGGGAGAAATCAAGCATCTCTAAGGACTCTTGCAGCTCTGATTTAACAGTCATTTGGTGAACTCCCTAGGGATAGGAGTCTGTCATCATCCCCAGGAGCCAAGCATAGGGCCAAGCACAAGCACTCTAAAAATGGTGGATGGATGGATGAAGGGATGGATAATAGAGAGGAGGGTGGATGGATGGAGGGAAGAAGGGATGTATGGATGAATACAGGGATGTATGGATGGATGGATGAATAGAGAAACAGATGATGGATAGATGGAGGGATAAATGGATGGATAGATGGATGGATGGGTAAATGGATGGATGGATGGATGAATAAATAGAGAGACAGATGATAGATGGATGAATGGATAAATGGATGATGGATGGATGGATGGGTAAATGGATGGACGGATGGAAGGGTGGATGGATGGATGGATGGATGGATAAATGGATGGTGGATGGATGGGTGGGTAAATGGATGGTTGGATGGAAGGGTGGATGGATTGATAGATGGATGAATAGATGATGGATGGATGGATGGATGGATAAATGGATGATGGATGGATGGATGGGTAAATGGATGGATGGATGGATGAATAAATAGACAGATGATGAATAAATAGATGGATGGATGAATAAATAGATGATAGATGGATGGATAAATGGATGATGGATGGATGGGTAAATGGATGGATAGATGGATAAATAGATGATGGATGGATGGATGGGTAAACGGATGGTGGATGGATGAATAAATAGATGATAGATAAATAGATGGATGGATGGATGAATAAATAGACAGATGATGGATAAATAGATGGATGGATGGGTGAATAAATAGACAGATGATGGATGGATGGATAAATGGATGATGGATGGATGGATGGGTAAATGGATGAATAGATGGATAAATAGATGATAGGTGGATGGATGGGTAAATGGATGATGGATGGATAGATGGATGGGTAAATGGATAGATGGATAGATGAATAAATAGATGATGGATAAATAGATGGATGGATGAATAAATAGACATGATGGATGGATGGATAAATGGATGATGGATGGATGGATGGGTAAATGGATGGATAGATGGATAAATAGATGATGGGTGGATAGATGGGTAAATGGATGGATGGATGGGTAAATGGATGGATGGATGGATGGATGGATAGATGGATGAATAAATAGATGATGGATGGATGGATGGGTAAATGGATGATGGATGGATGGATGGATGGAAGGGTGGATGGATGGATGAATAGAGAAGTGATGGATAGATGGATAAATGGATGGATGGAAGGGCAGATGGAAGGGTGGATGAATGGATGATTAAGTGGAGGAGTTTCTGAAAAAGAAGAGCAGAAGGTCTTCAGCATCTGCTGGAACGATTCCTTACTCTTGCCCTCAAGGCCTCCCTGGCACCACCTTCCCAGGATACAGACCTCCCAGCATCCAACCCCCCTTCTCTAATTTGTACACAGAGGTGCACACACCTACGCACACATACTTAAATATGCAACAGGCTCCAAGAACTGTGACCCAACTCTGAATCCTGAGAATGGAGGCTCTGGTTCCCAAAAGCCGTCAGACCTATCTGCTCCAGTCTCCCCCCGGAGCGCCTCCACCTCCTGAAGCACCGTCCCAAAGCTGGGTCTGGAATGAGGCTGGACAGTGGTGGAAGCCCAGTGACAATCCTCTAAGACCCAAGTTCACACGCCAGCTCTGCCCCTTTTCCGGCCACGGCAAGTGACAAGTCGCTTCACCTGTGGAGACTCGGTTTCCCCATCTGCACAGTGGGCATACCACATCCACCCTTCAAGAGTCTTGTGAGGTTTAAGAATCTTGTGCAGTAAAAAAAAAATGGCTGTGAAGTCTTAAACTGTATCAGCCACACGGGATGCTCTCGGGGAACCATGAGGGGAATATTACGGGGTTCCAAGATCCTGGCTTCCTTCTGGGAGGAGGTGAGGGCGACCCGAGCCTCCCAGGGCTTCTCTGCTTGGGCCCTGTGATCCCTTCCACCTTGCTTCCCACCTTGGGGGCAGGTGATAGCCAGGACTTAAGCCCAGCAGAAGCTACAAAGCAGCCTTTGTCTCGGAGACGAAACCCTAAACCGGCTGCCTTGGCGTCAACCGTGGGCAACCGGTGCCAGGACAGCCTTCAGCGTCACCCCTCTGCCGAGGTCTGGGAGTGAGGGCTTCACCCACAAGCCCCGGCAGAGACAGCCTGTGGGCTCACAAGAACCTGGAAGCCACCTGCCCGTGGCTGTAAGAAGGAACAGCTGCCCCAGTGACCCCCGAGGTGCAAGACAGGACTTGACCCCCGTCCCCTGTATCTGAGGCCAAGGGCCGGGGCCAGGAACATGTACCCATTCCTCAGCCTGGGAGACTGAGTCAGGGCTGAGACCAGAAGAGTCCACCAGGTTCAGGTTCGAATTCCAGCTCTGCCCCGCCACATGACGAGACCTCAGGACAGGGCTGAGACCTCCTGAGGCCGCCTCCGCATCAAGCTGCTGGGACTTGGGAGGCAGGGACAGAGAGAGACTCCCCGTTCAAGACCACCCTCCAACAAGGCCCCTGGGAGCCTCAGGGTCCAGGGGACACAGCGCGCTGGCCGCAGCCTTGGGGGCCAGGTCTTGCCCTACAGTGACCCTCTGCCGACAGCCTGCTGGGGAGGACGGGGGATGTGACCTCCTCTTGGCCGGTCAAGAGGGTGGCTGGGCTGGGGAAGGGAAGTGCTCTGAACACAAAGGCCACTCTGCAGCCGGAAGCGGAAGCGGGAGGGCCGAGTCTCTGCTCACTGTGTGGGGCCTGGGGGCTGGGGAGGCAGGGCCGGGCTGAGACAGGCACAGAGCAATAGCAGCTCAGGCCTGCACCACACTTGGCCCTCGGTGTGCCCGTCTCACTGAAGCCTCATTGCAACCATGAGCCAAGGCGTCAGCCCCGTTTTACAGATGAGAAAACTGAGGCCTGGGGTGGTGATGCGAAACCCAGGGAGTCCCACTCCAGGGTCAGAGCTCCCACCCAAGTGAACGCCCTGATGGCAGGCAGACAGTATAACCAAGGAAGAGGGAACAAATCGTTTCTTTTTAAAGCCCCATGTATCAACCCTGAGTATTCATTGGAAGGACTGATGCTGAAGCTGAAGCTCCAATACTTTGGTCGCCTGATAGGAAGAGCCGAGTCACTGGAAAAGACCCTGATGCTGGGAAAGATTGAAGGTGGGAGGAGAAGGGGACGACAGAGGATGAGATGGTTGGATGCCACCACTGAGCAAACTCCAGGAGACCGTGAAGGACAGGGAAGCCTGGTATGCTGCAGTCCATGGGGTCACAAGGAGTCAGACATGACTTAACGACTGAAGGACGACGACGACAATGGATGTATTATGCCTTAAGGCCCAGAAAGGAACAACCTATAAATTAGGGGTCCCCTGAACTCAGCCTCAGGTTAATCCTGGCTTGTCTGTAGCCTGGTGAGCGTCAGCCTGTCTCCCAACATGAAAGAGTCCTAATGTTGTAAACGTCAGTATTTTATTTAAAGGCAAGTGTAAAACCAGTTGCAATGTAATATTAAGATTTTCCATAGCTAATTGTATAAACGTCCAAACACACTACTTGCCAGGGCACAGCCCCAGACTGCGGACTCGAGAAACACGGTCTTTGTGGGGACTGGGGGTCAGCCTTTCTAGTTCACCCAGCTCCTCACTATGGGCAAAGTCCTCAGACCTCCAACTCCAGGGCTCACCCCAGAGAAGATGGGATGGGAATGGCCCTCACTGGGCCAGGCTCGTCAATAGTGCTGTGGGTCTCGCCGTCCCGTTTTATACCAGAGGAAACCGAGGCACAGAGAAATGCACAGCTGAGCACACAGCTGGCAGACAGGGTCGGCCAGTCAGCCAACATCCCAAGACGCAAACGTCAGGCCGAGTTTAGGGAGGTGCGTCCTGTGACAAGGAGACGAACCCAAGACGATCTCCGACATCTCCTGTGCAGCTCTGCAGCACTGGGGACCCAGCTGTCTGGCCAAGAGGCAGGGTTCACTCGGTCCCTGTGGGCGCCACCTCGACAGGCCCCAAGACCTCTTCACTCTAGGCTCTCTGACCTCTGGGAGTTTTCCAAGCCCCTCCTTAAAGGACCAGCAGCCTCCGGAAGGATCCCTTAGCTCAAGGGTTTCAAAGGAACCCTGTTTAGGGGACTGGGCCCTAGCCCCTACTGTGCTATGTGACCTCAGGAGAGCTGCTCTCCTTCTCCGGGCCTCAGTTTTCTCTAACCTGCAGGGTTAGAGGGCCGTGCCGTCCCGGGGGCCTCAGCTTCCCCAGCCGCCATCAAGGTCCAGGCCTAGGATTCGACGCGGTAAAATCTGTAAAATGGCCGTGGGTATTTAAGTGGGAGTAGAAAGCGATGGCACCGCACTCCAGTACTCTTGCCTGGAAAATCCCATGGACGGAGGAGCCTGGGAGGCTGCAGTCCATGGGGTCACTAAGAGTCGGACACGATTGAGCGACTTCACTTTCCCTTTTCACTTTCATGCATTGGAGAAGGAAATGGCAACCCACTCCAGTGTTCTTGCCTGGAGAATCCCAGGGACAGGGGAGCCTGGTGGGCTGCCGTCTATGTGGTCGCACAGAGTCGGACACGACTGAAGCGACTTAACAGCAGTAGCAGCAGCAGCAGAGAGCAAAAGATACAACACTGAGGGATGAACTCGCAGGTCTTCTTCAAAAGACAGCAGGCACATCTAGGTATCTGGGATGACAGGAGAACGATGTCTCCTGGAAGCAGGGGAGGGACTAGATGATCTCAGAGAAAGCCTCAAACCCTCTGGGCCCACCAGGAGGTCAGAGGAAGGTGTGCAGGCGGGCAGTCAGCTGGGAGAGTGATGGTGAACCGCCTAGTCCCCGCAGCCCCGAACCGCATCTAGAACCGCGTCGAATCCTAGGTCTGGACCTTGATGGCGTCTGGGGAAGCTGAGGCCCCCGGGACGGCACGGCCCTCTAACCCTGCAGGTTCCTCTCTCACCAACCTCCTCTGCCCCCACCACGATGTCAAGACCCTAGCCCCATAGTGCAAGGGGTGTGGGGTAAGCAGAGATGGGGTCCTGACCCCAGGGTGCTCCACGTCCACAGGGAAGAGACACAGGCTCCCGGCCCCACGCTCACAGACACACGGGGTCATGGAGCCTCACAGGAGGCAAAGAGCCCCCACCCAGGCCTGGCATCGGGCAGGGGTGAGAGACCAAAACAAGGAAGAAGAGAGAGGGAGAGAGGATGAGAGACAGCAAAACTGAACAAAGGGAGCCCAGAAGGCCCCAAGCAGGGAGGGAGGGGCAGAAGGGGGAAGGAAAGAGCAGGCAGGCCTGGCGGTGTCTCGACTCCGGCGGCCGCCCGGGAGCCACCAGTCCAGCCCTTTCAGCTCCTGGCCTCTGCACAAACTGCTCTCTCCACCTGCAGCACCCTGTGCCCCCTCTCTTCCACTCTTACTCGACCTTCCGAACATAACTCAGCTGCTGTCTCCTCCAGGAAGCCTTCCTTGACTGGCCTTAAGCTGGCTCAGCTGCCTTCCAGAATCACTGGGTTTCAGGCACTACAGAGTCCCACCAGGGTCCTCTCCGGTCCAGCATTCTGACTTTGCAACGGGCTTTCCCCAAATCGATTCCGGTCTCAGTCTCCCCCGCTTCCCCGGATGGCCTTCTACCCATTACTACAGCTGGCCAGGGCAAGTCGGGGGGGTACCCACGGGTCCTGGGAAGATGTCCTGACCCTGCCCAGAGAGGAGCCTGTCTGCCGGGGAATTTCACAAGGTCCACTTAGACCAGCAGCTCTTCCCCTCCCCCCAGACAGCCAACAGGCGGCAGTGAGCCAGGAAGCTTCTTAAATAACCCAAGTAATAAAAGTGGCCAATTAAGAGGGTGGAAGGCAGTGTCTCCACTGCGGGGGTGTCTCTCCATTGAGCTGCAGACGCGCAGGGGGCTGTGTGCAGGAGCACATTCCGAAGTCGGAGCACGGAGGCCGGAGAGCGCTGAGCAAGCATCTCGGAGCCAGCTCAGAGCCAGCCCCTGCCCGGCGCGGCCCAGGCCAGGGCCCCAGCAGCCCCCGCCCCTCCCCACGGAGCCCGCGGCCTCGCTGAGCGTCGTCACGACAGCTGCCCGGCCTCAGCGCTGTCCTCCCCTTTCTCTCGCCGCTCATGCAACAGGGCTGGTGGTCCTCAGGCCGCAGATAAGAAATCAAGGTCTCCCTCAAGGTCACGGGGCTGATAAGCGGTGGAAACACTCTTGGACTCCTCTCTCCCTGACCTCCAAGTCACGCACAAAGGCTCTGCTCTGAGCTGTTTCTTTTCAAAGGTTTTGTCCAGCACCCCATCCCAGCTTGACTTGTGACCAAGGGAAGATGTGCTATTAAGGCAAGGTGGGGACAAGACCTTTCCTGGAACTTCAGGCGGCCCCTGGTTGCCCGGGAAGCTGGAGAAGAAGCATGTGTGTGGGTTTGGGCCCAGGGCCTCTGAGCGTGGTCATCACACGCGCGTGGTCATCACCCGCGCGTGGTCATCACCGGCGCGTGGTCATCACCCGCGCGTGGTCATCACCCGCGCGTGGTCATCACAGGCGCGGCACGCGACAATTTGTAAAATGCTGCCCCAGGCATCACTTGGTTTAATCTGCCAAACAGCCTCATGAAGCCAGCTTTATTACCCCCATTTCACAGCAGGGAAAACTGAGGCTCAGAGCAAGAAAACTGCCTGCAATTGATATGCCCCTTCCTGGGTACCACAAAGCGTAAGAGGTTGGGTCTGGAGCCTGACTTCCTGGGTTTGAATCTTGGCTTGCTGCTTCCTGTCTTGGCCCTCAAGGTCTCAGTTTTGGCATCTCTAAAATGGGCCACTGATAGTATGCAACTCATAGGGCTATTGTGAGGTTCCACGAATTAAACTGCTTTGAATAGCACCTGGCAGAATGTAAATGGTATAGAAACATTTTTTAGCTAATTAATTACTGTTTACTGTGCCCGTAGTCTGCACAGGCACTATTTGGGCAGGGATTGTCACGTGGTATTGTCCCATTTGCCTGGTTCCCCAGACCCTGGGCTGCTGAGGGCAGGGGCTGTGCATGCTTCTCCCTAGTGCCCAGCACGGGGCCTGGCACAAGCTGGGTGCCCAGCCACTGTCCAGAGAACACAACTCCAGCTTCTCGGACACCCATACCCAGCAGTCTCATCTTCCCCACCAAGAGACACAGGATGACTGTAACAAGTTCCCCATTCCCTGGCGAAGTTCACAGCACCCACCAAAAGCAGAAGTCAGACCTGAGCCCAGGGCGCAGGCCGGCTTCCCTCCAGCCACCGGAATGCCCGCTGCCCTCTCCTGCTTATCATCAGGCAGGGAGGGCCCCTGACCACTGCCCGGGGGGCCCTCGGTGCTGGGCATGACAAAGGAGCATTAACTTGGAGTGTGAGCCCCAGATCCTGCCCTGGCTCGGCAAGTGAATTTTCCTTTCTGGTCTAAATCAGACCACATGGAAAGTGCTCGGCAGGTAATGATTCGTGTTCCCTGTTCACTCTCCCTCCCTCCTTCCCCACCCACTTGGATATGCCAGCTAGGAACTCTCCCCTACCCAGAGCTCGGTCCTCAGCGAGCAGCGGGGCTGGACCGCCCTCCAAAGCCACCTGGAAAGCTCATCTGCTTGCCCCTGGCACTGATTCATCGGCTTCACAAGAAAATAATTACTTTAAAGTCACAGCAGGAAGTCCTCCTGCGTGGCAGCCACCTCCTATTCTGCCACCCGCCTCAGCAACACTGTGAGGCGGGGAGACCCACCCCTCAGCCTGCCTCCCGCCTGCCTCCCACCCTTTGCCAGCTTCACGCACCTTCAGCATCTTCCCAGGGAGGAGCCTGAACCTGGGGTCTGGAGACCCAGGCTGCCCTCCTTTGAGATCTGGAGCAGATGTCTTCACCCTTCTGAACCTCTCATCCGTAAAATGAACAGTAATCAATTCCCACTTCTTGGGATGGCTCTAATAAATAAATCTCACTTATTTAAAGATTTCCTCACAAGGCCTAGCACATAGTAGGTATCAATGATGGCAATTAACCCATTATGATTTATTTTAAACCTTTTGGCCAATGTTTCCACATCCCACTGTTTCAACTGATTTTTATATCAACCCTGGGAAGCAGAACTCATAAGAAACTTCATCCCCATTTTACAGAGCAATTCATCAAGGTACAAGAGATTAAACAGCATGCACAGAATCCAGGTCACTCTAGGAAAGTTACAGAGACACCAGTCTTTCCATGGTCCCCACTGCCAGGTGGGCAACGGGAAGCTTAGCCCACAGCACAGGCAAACCAGGGCCATGACCAGGGTGCCCCCTGGGCCCCTGGGCAGCTCTAGCTGCCCCCTGCCACACCCTGGGGGGCTCAGCCAGGCCACAGCCCCCGGAGGGAACCCGCGGCATTTGCCAGGCTTAAGTACCGAATGACAACTATTCTTGTACCAGGAACTAGGGTAGAAACCACATCCTGCCCAGGGAGCCAAGCAGGGTGCCCACTGGGGGTGGGAGGGCACTGCCCTGGCAGGCATCAGCAACCTTCACCAGCCTTGTTTCTGGCCTAGCATCTTCTAAGCACCTCACGGCCAGTCATGCCCAGAGGCTGCACCACCCCCAGATGCTGCCAGCAAGGTCAGGGGCCACCCTCTCCCCAGGGCCCAGCCTGGTTCTTGACTTCTGCCCACCTCACAAAGCCGGCACTATCCAGCCCTTAGGGTGCCCACCCTTCCGCCCTGTGAAATCTGGCCATGTAACTCTTAGAACTTCACGGTCTACAACGTGCTGTAGCCATGTGAGCCCATGGCCTGTCCTTCGGTGTCGGGACACAGATTTCAGCAACCCCCTTTTCCAGATGAGAAAACTGAGACTCAGGGAGACAAAGGGAAAGCCATCTGTATATCCTGTGCTGGGGGCCTAGCGTTTGGCATCAGTAGATGGGTTTTCATTCAAACTTGTTGAAATGATGTGTCAGGACCAGAGTCCTGGTCTCCCGACTCCAGATCCAGACCTTTCGCTCGACAAGCCGCAGGTCGGCCAGATGTAGAGTCCACGTGTGTCGGTCACCCATGGCCACGCAGGCCCACTGGGGCCTGCCAGCATGCAGCAGCCAGGCACACAGAGCCTCCCTCACTGCACAAGTACTTGCTCAGCATGCACGCCGGCCAGACCCTGGCTTGGCTCTGTGTGTACAAGATGAAGAGGGCAGACCCAGAGCCGGCCCCCGCAGAGCTTACAGTCGGAGGAAGGGGCAGACACGTCCCAGGCAGCTACGTACAGGGTGGAGGGTGCTGTGCCAGGGGAGGCAGTGGGCGCTCAGGAATGCCCGACGGAAGGTCAGGGGAGAGCCCAGGGAACAACAGGGCTGCCTCCCTCCCTGCCGTGCGCCTGCAGCCATCTGTGACCTGGGAAATAACCCGAGCGTCCGGCCGCAGCACATCGATAGGATCAAAAGCCAGGACTCCGCAGGCAACGTCCACAGCCTCCGCTATCACTGACTCATGGCACGGTTCAGATGAATTCCCCTGGAAGTCCACGCATCTCCTGGCGGCACAGGACGTGTGCAAGCTCTGCGTCTACCCTTCTGTGTCCTTCAAATCCTGACACGTGTGCAGATGCGGGCATGGGCTTGGAGAGAGAGCCTGACGGCGCATGTGTACATGAGCGTGCGCGCACGCGTGTGTGTGTGTGTGTGTGTGTGTGTGTGTGTGGCTCCGCATCCGGTGGCCAAGGAAAAAGCCCCGCCTCGAATTCCTGGGAGAAGGAATCTTTAGTGTCAGCTGTCTCCCTGCTTCCTGCTTCCTTTACTTTTCTGGGACCTCATTCCCTTCCTTCTAGCGTAAGGCTCTGAAAATCCCTCCCAAATTTGTCCCTAGAGAGCCTGCCAGACAAACCAAGAGATGCTGGAAGACGAAGGAGCTAAATGGAGTGGGGTTTGTGTGTTTCTTTTAAAGGAGGCTGGGAGAAAGGGCAGGGGGTGACCGGAGATTTCCGGAGACACAAATCAACCACTAAGAGTAGGAAGAACAGCCTCCTTAGATGCTGGACAAAGAAGCAGCCCTTTCTCCCTCCGCCCCCAGCACCATCTCCGGCGCCTTACAGGGGACAGAGAGCGACGACGTGTCCTGAAATGGATGTGCCCAGCGTCCAGTGCCGTGCCGAGAAACCCTTGTAGAATGAAAGGAACAGATATAGCGGGGGTGGGAGGCGGGGGTGCTCTGGGATGGGGGATGTTCCGGGAGCCTGCCTCGTGTGCTTGCCCCAGGCGCTGACTTACCCCCTTCTGACCTCTAGGGGAGTTAGTCTCCCTCTTTCACAGATAGCAGTGGGCCAGTCAGCTCAGAGAGGCCACGCAACTGCCCACAGTCACGCAGAGACTGGGAGAGCTGGGATTCGATCCATGCTTCCTCCAGCCAAAGCTGCCCCCTCCCCCACCAGGACAATCAGAAATAAAGAAGCTGTATCTTCAGCGGCTTCAGAAACAATGGAAGTGCGGGGAAAGAAGCCCTCTGAGCAGCTTTCTGGGGAAGTCTTGTGGCTTTGGGGCACTCGGGGGCCAACACCCTCCTGCCCGGGGCATGATGGCAAAAAGACAAGGGACAGTCCAGTGGGCAGCCCCCCAGCCCCTTTCTGGAGCTCTGCATTCGGGCTGACAGCCCAGCCCCTTCCGGCTCAAGATCAGAAATAGCTGCTACAAAAGTCCCTCCCATCCCCAAAAGTAGCTTTTTAAAAAATGCTTAAAGGCAGACACATAAAAAGGTGGAGAGCGTTCTGCCAAGTCCCGACAGAAGGCAAATGGTGCAGGCATCGCCTCGGGGCAGGAAACAAAACTTTCCATGACAGACGGATGTTCTGCCCATCTTTGTGGGTCAGCTCCCTCTGGGCCTCAGTTTCCCTGTCTCTAAAGTGAAAGTATTCTGCTGAATCAGCAATTTCTTTCTTTTCCGCTAAACTGTAAAATGCTTGGTTTCCAAACGACTCTCCCTCAGAATATCAATTTGAGAGCCACGAAAATGGAGCTGCTGTGGTTGATGGGGGTGAAATCCTAGGTGGTCTGCCCCCAGCTGTTCCCCAAATCACCTCACAGCACCCTACTCCAGATCCCAGGGCTCCAAAGAGCCCACCTGAAAACCACCAGGCTGAAGGATCACCATGGTCCTCCAGGACCTCAAACAGAGCTCCAGTGAAAACAAACCGAGACCTCCAGGCAGACTGGAGTCGGAGCACAGACACTCAGCAACATGCAAGGGCTGGGAACAAAACCAGCCCGGTCCAAACCATGCTGGGCCTGGGGCCGGAGAGGGGGCAG
This sequence comes from Bubalus bubalis, assembly GCF_019923935.1. Taxonomy (NCBI): domain Eukaryota; kingdom Metazoa; phylum Chordata; class Mammalia; order Artiodactyla; family Bovidae; genus Bubalus; species Bubalus bubalis. Next base: position 185,700,974 of record NC_059158.1, on the reverse strand, counting down.
CCGGGGACAGAGAAAGGCCCCCCTGCCCTCCCAGGAGGCAGACAGAGCAGCCCTGACTTGGACCCTCCAAGTCACAGACAGAAACGCAGAGCGAGCTGGGAGGGAGGGCCTAAGGAAGCCTGTTGGGTATAGAAGACCTTCGGCTCAGAAAGAGCAGCGCCTGGCCCGAGGTTACACAGTGCCTCATGGCAGGGTCGGGTCTGGAGACTCCAGGTGCTGGAGTCTGGGTCCCTAGGATGCCCATTCTGAAAACATTCCGCCTGTCTAAAGTTCAGCTACATTCGGCAGGAATCTCCCAGGGAAAGGCCCCCAGCCTGCAAGCTCATAACAGGATATTTCGGTGACACTGTGTGGCGACAGGGTGCTGATGTTTGTTTTGGTTTCCAAATCAACGCTTGACAACCTTGTCAGCTATGGTTTCAGTGACCACACTTCCCGCATGGTAAAGAGCTCGGAGCTGATTGGCCCAAGGGGAAATCAAAGCAGGAGTGAACAGGGTGAGCCCAGGCGTCCCAGGCCAGGGGCTCTGGTTTGGGTAAGCGTTTCCAAAACATGGATCCTATACCAATGATGCACATGAGATGATGTGCGGTGGTACACAGAAGGTGACTTTTTAAACTTACATTTTATTGCCTATGTGAGTGGGTAAACAAAATGTGGTCTACCCACATGGAGGAATATTATTCAGCATTACAAAGGGATGTACTGCTGGTATAAGCTACAGCGTGGACGAATCTCACAAACATCATCTGAGTGAAAGAAGCCAGGCAGAAGCGACAACATGCTGCTGGACCCCGTTTATATGACAAGTCTACAGAGACAGGAAGCAGGTCCGTGGTTGCCTGGGCTGGAGGAGAAGTGCGGATTCACTGCAGAAGTACAAGAAAGATCTTTTGGAGATGATGCGAGTGTTCTAAAACTGGTTGTGCTGATTGTTGCACAGCTCAATGGATTGACTAAAAATCATTGAACTGTATGTGTAAAACGGGAGAATTTTGCGATATGCAAATTATACCTCAATAAAGCTGGCTGAGATGGCTGGATGGCATCACTGACTCAATGGACGTGAGTCTGAGTGAACTCCGGGAGCTGGTGATGGACAGGGAGGCCTGGCGTGCTGCGATTCATGGGGTCGCAAAGAGTTGAACACAACTGAGCGACTGAACTGAACTGAACGCTGGCTGAAAATTTAACGTTCAAAAAACTAAGATCACAGCATCTCTGGTCCCATTATTTCATGGCAAATAGACAGGGAAAATGCGGAAGCAATGGCAGATTTTATTTTCCTAGAGTCCAAAATCACTGCAGACGGTGACTGCAGTCATGAAGTTAAAAGACACTTGCTCCTTGGAAGAAAAGCTATGACAAACCTAGACAGCATATTAAAAAGCAGAGACATCACTTTGCTGACAAAGGTCCATCTAGTCAAAGCTATGGTTTTTCCAGTAGTCATGTATGGATATGAGAGTTGGACCATAAAGAAGGCCTGAGCACTGAAGAATTGATGCTTTTGAACTGTGGTGCTGGAGAAGACTCTTGCGGGTCCCTTGGAGAGCAAGATCAAACTAGTCAACCCTAAAAGAAATCAATTCTGAATATTCATTAGAAGGACTGAGACTGAAGCTGGAGCGCCAATATTTTGGCCACCCGGTGGGAAAAGCCAACTCATTGGAAAAGACCCTGATTCTGTGAAAGACTGAAGGGGCAAAAGGAGAAAGGGAGGACAGAGGATGAGATGGTTGGATGGCATCACCGACTCAATGGACATGAATCTGAGCAAATGCCAGGAGATAGTGAAGGCCAGGGAAGCCTGGCGTGCTGCAGTCCATGGGGTCGCAGAGTCAGAAACGACTTAGCAACTGAACAGCAACAACAAAGCTGTTTAAAACATTTTACAAAAATAATAATATAGATGGTGATATGTGACTATGGCCACGGTTCATGGAGGTAGAACCCCAAAAGTTCCCAGCTTGGAAAACACTGAGCTACACAACCAAGGTTGTCCTTTGGAGAGGCAGAAGAGCATCTCCAAGGCAGCGAGTTCCTCCAGGTGGACAGGGGAAACTCTGGAAACTTTCCTTCCCCAGGACAGGCTCTTTCTTTTGGTCACCTCTTGGGACCCCATGCTAGATATCCTGGAAGGATCTGAAGCCTTCAGTGGCCAAGAGCCCAGGTAAACACCCTGGTCTCATTCTCTTATGAGCATAAGATTAGAAGCGGCCTAGGAGTTCAAACTCAGATTTACATATTGCCAAGGCTGGGAAGACTCTTTGAGATCATCTAGTCCAGTGCTTCTTACGCTTTTCAAAAAGGTTGATCATACGCCTGCCCTCTTCCCAAAAGAAAATCCTATGAGAAACCCAAATAAAGAAACAAATAAATACAGAATATTATTTGTATGAATCTGTATTGTAGGCTCAGTGAGAAAACAGTCACCAGTCCTTGAGGTTGACGAGCCCATTTTGGTCTGTTAACACTTAGAACTAGGATTATGGTTGACAGGTCCACCTTCAGTTTAATTCTATCTCTGGTTTGGGCCACAGAGTATCAGGAAAATCCTGACTCACACAGATTAGTAGCTACAAACGGGACCAGCTTTTAGCAGTTTGCTTTCTGATCTCAGAATATTCTTCCGACGAAGAGAAGGCGGGGGTGGCTCTAACTTGACTCTGAACCAACAAATCAACGTTAAGTCGACTTCCAAGAGTTAACAGTGAGAACTCAAAAGTGAGTGAGCATATTTTCATGACCATTTGACATTTTTTTAAACATCAGTTTTTACTTAACATTCAAGGAATGCCTATGGCATCTCTGAGGCAGCCTGGAGCTTCAGGGGCACTTCTAGCCCACCCTCTTCTCTCCTTTACAGACAGGGCAACTGAGGCTCGCTCAGAGGAGGAGGCAGACGTGCTTTGGCAAAAATCCCACTTGAGCCCTGAATCAACTTCAGAAAAGATGCATCTCCCCAATTCACCAAAAAAAAAAAAAAAAAAATTGGGGGAAGAGAAGGTGCACACGCCCCCTACAAGGGCGGGAAGAGAGACACACTCACCCTCCACCTGTCTCAGCAGCGCCCATGCCATTCCAGGGCAGCACCAGAAGCTGACATCACACCCCACACCCTGGGTGCAACTTGAACTGGGCATTGCTCAATGCCCATCCATCTCCCTCTAGGACTGGGCACAGTGTTTCCATCTCCTTAGTAGCCAGGTCCAAAAAGTGCGCGCACACACACACACACAATAAAACAAACACCCCGCAAGCCAGGGGCATGACGACACCATCAGCAGTGGCAGACCAAAGGGCCCTCCCAGTTTCACCAGCAAGAGCAAGAGCCTGTTTCCCTGCCCCACCCCAACAAAGCTGCCCACACAGGGCAGAGGGGTGGCCTCCCCATGGCGAGGCACCAGGCCATTCTCGAGTCCTGCAGAGAGACAACCAGCCCAGGAGAGTAGCTTGTCTCCCCCTGGGGTCCAAAACATTTCTCCAGGAAGCCAGGCTCTGCATGGGAGACCAGAGACTGGACAAAACTGCCCCCTCACAGCTTGACAAAGAGTCTCTCATCTTTAATAATGTCAATCTGATTACTTCACACCTTCCAAAGAGCATCACCGGCCTACTCGCCCCTTGTACAGCTGTGGGTGGATTTTATCATTCCCATTTCTCTGATGAGTAAACAGGCTTCCGAGTAGTTCAGTGACCACTCAGTTCAGCCAGAGGTTCTCACTGGCAGGTTCTGGAGGTGGCACTTGAATCCTGCCCAGTGGCCAGCCCATCCAGGTGAGACGAAAAGGGAGGAGACCCATGGCCAGCTGTCTGTGCTCTCGTGAGCACTAGGACACAGGAGCGGAAGGAAAGATGCTTCTCAGGGCATCCTCCAAGCCCTGGGGGTCAGAGCCACAGTTCCCAACGCAGAGATGCCCATGCCTGGGACAGCAAAGGGCCCTGCTCCCTTCCTGAGATGCTACAGACAAACCCCTCTCCTCTTATCAGTAGGCCGATTAGGTAAAACTGACAGCCAGGTTGCGGGTAGGAGAAAATGTCAGTTTCCCAGCTGGGAATCCAGGCTGGGCAGAAATGTGCTAGCCAGTTCAGCAGGCAGTCTGCGCCGCACTCCAGCCAGATCTGGTGGTCTGGGTCCATTCACTGTCCAGACTTCCAGCCTAAGGTTATCTTTGCTTGTGTAGATAACTCAGTCTTTAGGGCTGAGTTTGTTGGGGGTCCAAAAAAACCATGAAAATTTGGGGTAGGGAGAAGAGAGGTGAAGAGAGGTGTTTCTAAAACTCGTGGCCAGTCTGATGTAGGTCTGGTTATCCAGTCCAGCCAACCGGACGTGACAGAGCTGGAGCAAGACAGCGGACCCTGGCCTCAGTGGACAGACCCAAGCATTCTGAAACACTTGACTTTTTTTTAATTCAAGGAAAAACAGAAAGTTAGTGGATTACTTAAGAGTTGTTTCTTTTCACCCATTGACAGAGGGGAGCCCACTTTCTACATCCTTGGGGAAAACACCTAAGTTGAAAGACAGACTGGCCAGGAGTATCTCACATCCCAGCTTCACCACCTATTAGCCAAGACCCCTTAGGCAAGTCACTAGCATCCGTGCCTCGGTTTTCTCATCAACAAAGCTAGGATAAGAATGTCCCATACTTTGTGTTGCCATGAGGATTAGGTGACATCACATAAAACACCTACGGTCATTATGTCACCTAGAAAACAAAGTGCCTGGTCCAGTGACGGAGCGGAGGTGTCCCCCACGGTAGTCAGCGCCAGTCCCCATCCTCGGAACTAGAAAACCGAGTTTTCCAAGTCTGCAAACACAGCTTCCAGCCCCACCTGCTAGGACCAGCTGGCCGCCCACCCCCTACCCCGGCCCCTCCGGAACGCACACATTCAGGGGCCGCCAGACCCCCAACCCCCAACCAGGGACGCCCAACCCCCCACCAGGGAGTGCAGGGGGGCAGGGCGGGGTCCCACTCACCTCCGCTTGTACTCGTCGCGCTCGCGCTTCACCTTGGAGAGCACGTTGTAGAGCGCGCGGATCTCGGGCGTGATGGTGTCGATCTGCACGCCCACGCCGTCGGGATGCACCCACGACACTCCGGGGCCCTGCACGGTCTCCACGCCGCCGCCGCCCGTGCGCCGCACCTGCGTGTAGCTCCAGATGGTCCCGGGCAGGCGGCCGTAGTACTGCGGGTGCGAGCCGCCACCGGGAGGCAGGCCACCCAGGGCCGCGGCGTGGTTGGCGTTGGCGCCGGCCGCCGCGCCGCTGCCCGGCCCGCCGCCGGGAGCGGGGGGCCTCAGTAGATCCGGCCCGGTCTGCACGGCCTGCTCGCGGGAGAAGGTCTTGTAGCGCAGCCGCCGATCGCGCTCGCTCTGCTGCTGCTCCAGCTGCTTCTCCAGCAGCCGGTTGCGCCGCTCCAGTTCGTGCACCTTGGCCAGGAAGCAGCGGAAGCGCACGTTGAGCCCCTTGAGTAGGTGGATGTTGGAGCCCAGGTCGTCCCGCAGCGCCGCCGTCACCGGCGACGGCCCGGGCCCGGCCCCGCCGCCGCCGCCGCCCCCGGCGGGGCAGCCCCCAGGCCCGCCGCCGCCGCCACCCGGCGGGCAGCCGAAGGCCAAGGCCATCTCCCCAAACAGCAGCGAGTTCACCATGCGCCGGCCGCGCGGCTCAGGGCCCAGGGCCCGCGGCTCTAGGTGCGGCTCCAGCTCCGGGCAGGGCTCCCGGCGCGGCCGGGCCAGGGCGGGCGCGGGATCCAGCGCGGCCGGCCGGGCGGTTCCAGATGCGCGCCAGACGCGGCCTCCGAGATGTCGGCGAGCCGGGCCGCTCCCGGGTGTGGGCGCCTCGGCAAGGGAAGGGACTCGGGCAGCAGTGGAGGCCGCGGCGGCTCGCAAGGGGCGGCGAGGGTCCAAGTCCCGGCGCCGGGGGCTGTCGGAGACACTGTGGAAGCGCCGCGGCAGCCGCGCTCAGAGGACTCTCCGCGGGCACTGCCCCTCTGCGGCGGGCCCCGCCCACTGCAGACCTAGGCTCCGCCCCCGTCCGCGCCCCGCCCACCGCGCCTTCCTCTGCGGCGCTCCCGGAGCCGGAGGCCCCGCCCCAGGCCCCGCCCAGCCCACCACTGCAGGGCTCACGGAGCTGGACGCCCCGCCCACCCTGGTCTCGTCCCGCCCACCGCGCCTTCCACTGCGGCGCTCCGAGAACCGGAGGCCCCGCCCAGCTCCGGACTGGACCCCTCCCTCCCCTGCGCCGGGTCTTGTGGCCCGGCCCGGCTCCGATCTTTCGCCCGGGGACACGGCCCGCAGAACTGCACCAGGCTGGCGGTCAGGTGGGATCGCCGCAGAGCCAGCCCGGCCTCTTAAAGGGACCAGCGGCCTCGGCAGCGCTCGCTTCCCCCGCCAGAGAGTCTCCTCCCCCGCGGTCTTTGCCAAGGAGGCTACCCTTTTCTTCCAGCCACCCTAGCTCCCGCGGTCCCCGATTCCCGCGGAGTGAGGGGGACCTCGGTCCAGAAGGGCTGGGAACCAGAGCATCCAAAGGTGCATTCGCACCCACCCCCAGTCCAGCGTGGCGCGGCCTCGATCGACCTTCCCCGGATGAGGCGGCGCTTGCACCGGCACGTCGTCCACGCAGTGGACCCAGGAGGGCTCCTCCACCGCTTACCCCAGCCACTCGTTCCGAGATCGGCCTGGGCTATGCCGAGCCGGCTGGTCCTCGGGCCCAAAGACGCACCGCGCAGAGGCTGGGACCTGCGTAGGGAAACTGAGCTGAGATCCTCCGGCATGTGACACCTGCAAGCTCAGCCTGGGCTGCTACCACTCCCCAGCCCCGAATGATCACCTCCCCACCACCGCACAGGCTGAGATGCAGCTGGCCCCAGAGTGGGGGTCCATTTCATCAACCGCGTGGGGGGCACTTGAGGGCAGAACAGATCTAGAGGGCGGCGCCGACCCAAAGCCGCATTCATTCATTCATTCAAATCTGTTTTCAGATTTACCACCCTAAAAAGACAAGTTCTCCAGTCTCCTGGTGTCTCTTAAGGTGTTGGTCGTTCAGTCGTCTCTGACTTTTTGCGACCCCACGGACTGTAGCCTGCCAGGCTCCTCTGTCCATGGGATTCTGCAGACAAGGATACTGGAATGGGTGGCCCCTCCCTTCTCCAAGGGATAGTCCCCTCCCAGGGATCGAACCCCTCTCCTGCATTGCAGGCAGATGCTTTACCACTGAGCCACCAGGGAAACCTGGTGTCTCTTAAACCAGTTTGCAAACATCTCTGATTATTTTTTGAATACTGACAGTAGTTCCCATTATTGAATGCTAAGTATATATCAGGTGCCATACTTGGTATCCCAATATTACAGAGGTCGCTGAGAGCAGTGGAGCAGTGATCCACCCCTAAACACACACTGTAACCTGCCTATGCAATGCTGCTGGCCTCTTGTCCATCTCCCCAGTCGAAACCTCAGGGGGAGGTGACCCCCACATTTGAACGCCTGTGGCTGGCGCTGTATGCATTTAACCAGATACGTGGCATGTTCCACATTCTTTCGGCTGCATGTTTTGAATTGCAATTAAATTTTTGTCCTATTAACTTAATGTGTTTGTTCTCTCTCTTTGTGTGTAAGCTTGAGGGCAGGCCCCCTTTCTCAGAGGGACAAAGGCTTTATGTTCTCAATGACAGAAGAGACATAAAGGAAACACGGGCATGCTCTGGGGTGAGGTCGTAGCTGTGATGTTAGTTGGCTATTTTTGATTCAGTCACAAGAGCAAACCCCAGGTCTCCTTCCCTCAACCCCGGCTCCTTGCTCCATTCCAAAAATAGGCTCACCTTTCCAACACCCCCAGCAGACACTCACCTGTCTTAAAATCTTTCTTTGCCTCACCCAACCAGATGTGATCACTGCTCTTCGGTCTTTGTTCTCTCCTCTCTTGGTAATTTTCTTGTTTATTTAACCTAAAGAATCAAAGCCGTTTGCCTTACAGCAGGAGTTCACGGATTCCCCAGGGTGGGGTGGGGATTGCTAAGGATAGAATTCCACAAAGTCCATGATATAGACAAAAGTTACATTTTTATTTTCACTAGTACCTGAATCTGGTAAAGCATCTGCCTGCAATGCAGGAGACCCGGATTCGATCCCTGGGTTGGGAAGATCTCCTGGAGAAGGAAATGGCAACCCACTCAGTATTCTTGCCAGGAGAATCCCACAGATGGAGGAGCATGATAGGCTACAGTCCATGGGGTCGCAAAAAGTCGGACACGACTGAGCGAGCTTCACTTCACAGTTCAGTTCAGTCGCTCAGTCATGTCCAACTCTTTGCCTGAATGGTACGTAGTATTTCCTTTGATCATGAATGCAGGCAACAAGAAGTCCCTGTGATGTTATTACTAATAGAAATCACAGATATTTTCACATCACCTTCAGTTTTTATATATCTCAAAGTATCATTTAAGCTACCACACTCTTAATATCATATTCAATTCACCAGTAAATCTTACTTAATGTATTAATAAACATGTTACTATATCACACATTTCTTTAGTATTTTGATAGTTGTATTTTAGTAAAATTGTCACTGGTGTCTGAATGCAATATTTTAAAAATTATTATGAGATGGATTCACAGGCTTCCCCAGATGCCCAAAGGGCCTTAACCCACAGAAAGGGTTAAGAAGCCACACCTGGGGAGCGGTTCCCTGCCACCTTTTCTCAGACAGATCTGTCCTGCTAACCGCAATGCCCTGGAATCAGGGTGTGAAGCCCTCCTGGAGGGGCCGGGTGGGGTGGGGGCACCTAACTCTGTTCTGGACCTGGAGAGACCCAAACAGTCCAAGATCATTTACTGACCTCCTGATTCAGCACAGACCTTGCGCTAATTCTGGGGAAACAGCCATAAACAATGCAAGAGCTCCAGAAACCCTGGGGGAGCTCGTGGAGACAGACAACACCTCACCCCCAACAGTTGCTAGTCTATACCTTCCATTAGCTCAAGGATCTTGCGCCAATACTAGGTCAAGTTCAGCACTGTACCTCCATATCCCAACATGATGCCTGGCACGTAATAGGTGGTCAACAAAGATGAGTTTAGGTAAACAACTGGATGAGCTGTTGGCACTGGAAAAAATCCCTGTGAAGTACCTAAGAGGTATTCAATACGTATTAGGGTTTCACAGTTTAATTACATTTCTTTGTCTGATAACTTTATTGAGGCATTTTTTGCACATCATGTAATCCACCCATTTCAATGGTTTTTAGTACATTAACCAAATTGTACAACTGCCACTATAAATCAGTTTCAGAAGATGTCATCCCTCCCAGTAAGATCTCTTTTACTGTTACTGTTTCCGCCTCCCACCCCAGGCAACTGCTGATTGTCTCTCCGTCTCTGTAGATTCGCCTTTTATGGACATTTCCTATAAATGGAATCATACAATATGTGATCCCTCACACCTGGCTTCTTCCATCAAGTTTCGTGTTTTTCAAATTCACATTATAGCATCCGTAGGACCTTCCTTTCTATTGCCAACCGCTTCTAAAATTTGGTAGTTTGAATTTTGCATTACCTTATTTACTTTTCTGCACATCAATTCCTCATCTGGAAATGGGCCTAATAAAAATATCTACCCGGGGACTTTCCTGGTGGCCCAGAGGTGAAGACTTCGCCTTCCAGGGCAGGGGGTGCAGGCTCAGTCCCTAGTAAGGGAGTTAAGATCCCACATGCCTTGGGCCACAAAAGCAAAACATAAAGTGAGCAATATTATAACAAAAATTCAATAAAGACTTAAAAAAAAAAAGAATATCTACCTGGGAGGGTGGTTAAGGGTTAAATGACTTAATGCATATAAAGCCGGCATGCAGTAAATGCTCAGTAAAATGTTAGCTATTATCACCATTATTTCTTTTTCATTCTTTTTGCTTATGCCAGTGTGAAAAGCCCATAAATGTCTCAAGAAGCAGGGCAAAAAATAAGCCTCTCCCACGATCCCACACCCAGTGGCCCTCCCTGTCATCTGAGCCCAGTTCTGTTGCCAGGAAGAATGAACTGCCCTCTCCCTTGCGTCCCCCATTCCCACCCCCAGGCTGCAGTTTCTAGAACATTCCCATCAGGTGTCTTCACGGGGAAATGAAAGACAGCAGTAAAACATGGCGGCACGGAGAAAAGGGAGTGGTTATTAGTCCCACATGGAGCTCCAGGTGAAAATTAATCCTTTAAAAGGCACAGGCAAATTCTTGAGAGGGCCCATCTCTCCTCCCCCCAGACAATAACAACAGCCAGAAAAAAAAAAAAGAGCTGGCAGAAAGGGTGATCCTCGCCCATCCCAGCAGCCACGGCACGCTGCCCAGCCTCGTCCCTCCTGGGCACCTCCAGGCTTACAGGCGGCTTAAGCTACCTGTTGGCTCAACAATTATTCTGGGTGGGTTTGGCCTTCCTCGAAAAGGGCGTGGGTTTCACCGACGTCAGGGCGCCAGAGTGTCCCACTGGCTGCCCAGACAGCCCTCTTCTTGGTCAGCAGAAGTCTGGTTGCTCCCAGCGCCTTCTCCGGGCCTCTCTCACGCAGGCCAGCCGGGTATGGCAGTGTGGTTACGAGCAGGGCGTGCAGGGCCAGGCTCGATCGATTCACTGTGTGGCTGTGGGCAAGTTACTCACCTGTTCTGGGTCTCAGTTTCTCCCTCTGTAAAATGGGATGGTAGCAGTTTATGGGGTTACCGTGAGGACGAAACAAGTCCACATGGCTGAGAGCAGTGCCTGGCATGCTTTAAGTGCCAGTTATCATGAATCAACATTCCTCAACCCCCTGCCAGGAACCGTTCTGGGGGCGGGGGGTCTTTGAGCTCCATGTGACAGGAAGTAAAGGCTGAGGGTTGCAGAAGCCTAACCAGGGCCATGCTGGATCATTCTAGGGGGAGCCACAATTTTGGAGAGGCCCTTGCTTTTAGGCCTTCTTCCGTCATTTCCAAATGACTGCGCCTGTTAAACATCTTCTTTGCATGGGTGCCAAGTCGCTTCATTTGTGTCTGATTCTTTGCAACCACATGGACCGTAGCCTGCCCGGCTCCTCCATCCATGGGGATTCTCCAGGCAAGATTACTAGAGTGGGTTGCCGTGCCCTCCTCCAGGGGATATTCCTCACCCAGGGATCAAACTCATATCTCTTATGTCTCCTGTGTTGGCAGGTGGGTTCTTTACTACCTGGGAAGCCCAGTATCTTCTTTACCCCCACTCGATCACTAAACCTCTGCATGTTAAAGACCCTTCTTACAGATGGGGAGCCTGAGGCTCAGGGGGTAAAGAGCCTATCCCAAAACACACAATTCACAGCACAGTTGAACTCTGAACCCAACTTTGAACTCCAAGTCCCATCCATTCTGCTCCTGCTCTAGCCTCTTCCTCGACCACCCAAAAATGGAACATTCAAGCATTGATCTGAGAAGTGAGCCCCTGAAGTGATTTCTACCATCCTGTCCCATGGTGTTGGCCTTCAAGTGAGTAGAACCGGGCATGGAGAAGTGACGGGCAGGGGCATCGTCAGACGAGCCCAGAGCCACGATGAGAAGCAACACCGCACCCTCCCACCTCCGGGTCTTTACACATGCTGGTCCCACCTCCAGGGACACCAGTCCCCTTCTCGCTGGCTAGCTCTCACTTACCCTCCAGATCCGGCTGTAGCAGCAGTTCTTCATTTGCTGTCTTGTTTTGACCTTGCATTAAGGAATGATGTACATTCAACAAATATGTGTACAGCTTGATGAATTCCTACACATGCACACCCTAGGGTACTCCACACCCAGTTTATTTCCCTCAAACAGAAATCTCCCTGGTGACCCCTTCCAGTGACACCTCCCAAAGGTGATTGGGCTCTGACGTTTCTCACCATGGATTCCTTTCTAGCCTCATGGACAACAGAATCGGACAGTACGTTTTTTCACTTCTTTCGCTCAGTCTTATCTGTGGGAGATCCACCCACATAGTTTGTGCTGCTTTGCTGGGTCATATCACGTGCTATGAACACATCACAGTGTATTTCTCCATTCTACCACGGATGGACATGTGGGTGGTTTCCAGTTTGGGGCTATTTGAAGTAAAGCTGCTAAGAGCCTTCTCATCTCTGTCTTTAGGTGAACATAAGCATTTGCTCTTCTTGAGTAGAAACTGGGGGATGGGATTGCTGTGTGGCAGGGGTTGTGTATGTTTAGAGTTAGGAGATATAGCCAGACAGTTTTCCAAGTTGGCCATCTAAATGTATACCCCCAGCAGCAACATATGAGAATTCAGATTGCTCCAAATCCCAGCTAATTGTCTTGTTGTTTGGTCACTAAGTTGTGTCCGACTCTTTGCAACCCCATGGACTGTGACCCGCCAGGCTCCTCCATCCATGGGATTTCCCAGACAAGGATACTGTAGTGGGTTGCCATTTTCTTCTCCAGTGGATCTTCCTGACCCAGAGCTTGAACCCCATCTCCTGAGTCTCCTGCTGGGCCACCAGCTGTTTCCTTGTTCAATCGCTCAGTTGTGTCTGACTGTGACCCCATGGACTGAAGCGCGCCAGGCTTCCCTGTCCTTCACTATCTCCCAGGGTTTGCTCAAACTCATGTCCATTGAGTCGATCATGCCATTCAACTATCTCATCTTCTGTTGCCCGCTCCTCCTCCTGCCCTCAATATTTCCCAGTGTCAGGGTCTTTTCCAATTAGTCATTGGAGCTTCAGCTTCAGCACCAGTCCTTCCAATGAATATTCAGGGTTGACCAGGGAAGTCCAATATTTAGTACAGTCAGAGATAAACACTAGGATTTACTGTATAACATAGGGAACTATATTCAATATCTTGTAATAAGCTACAACAGAAAATCATCTGAAAAAATATATCAAAAAATCACTTTTCTGGATACCTGATACCAACACGATCTTGTAAATCAACTCTACTTCCATAAACATATTTAGCGTAATCAGTGCTTTTTTATTTTAAGGGTAGCACTTCCCCTAGAACCTCTCTGCACCCTCAGAACCAGGGTAGGTAGGGACCTCTTGTCGCTCTTCCCTATTGTAGATTCATTTGTCCGTAGCATTCCCACTAATTCCTTGTCTCCCTCATGGCAGGAAGCGAGGGCTCCTTAAGGGAGGGAAGGAAACCATCTATCTCCTTGGAAGGGAGAAGCCAGGCCCTGTCACCCCAGCCCCAGGCCACTCGCCCTCTGCCAGTGCAGCCGGAAGTCCAGGCCCAAGGATGCAGGGCCCTCTCTCTGATGCGCCCTACGCAATTTCAAGCCCTGAGCTTAATGAGATGGCTCCTACTGGATGTGTGATGTGGGCCCTCTGAGCCTCAGTTTCTCTGTCTATAAAGCAGCTACGATGCCTCTGCCCCATGGGGTCGCGTTGTGCGTTGTGCGTGCTCAGTCTGTCCGACTCTTTGCAACCCCATGGACTGTAACCCACCAGGCTCCTCCATCCATGGGATTTTTCCAAACAAGAATATTGAACTGGGTTGCCATTTCCTCCTCCAGGGGATCTTTCAAATCCAGGGATTGAACCCACGTCTCCTGCAGCTCCGGCACTGAAGGTAGATTCTTTACCCACCGAGCCATTTGGAGGAGCCCCTATGAGGCTGTGGTAGGGGCTAAATGAAACACTATTACGTTCCTGGAAGGGAGCCTGACAGAGGTGGGTGGCTCTTTGCAGTCACTCGAAAGCCTGTCACCCTCTGTCAGAGATGACCTCCCAGGCTTCCTTGTTCTCGTTGTCAGAAAGCTCTACAAAGTGCCCGGCTGCATGATGCAACACGTCCATCTCTGCCCGAAGAGACAGGCCTCTGACCCCAAGAACCAACAGGTACTTCTCTCTGCTCCGTGCCCAGCATTTCGCTCATTCCTCATGCTGTCCTTCTCAGATCCGTCCCGGTAGAACTAGTCTATGGGCCAGGCATCATTTCACATGGATCACCTCATTCTCTCCAAACCTCATCAATCTGAGGAAAGGCTCTCATTCCGCTTTTACAGATGGAGAAACTGAGGCTTGGAGAGGAAAAGCTAGATTCTTTCCCCTGTCCCAGGGCCTGGCAATCTTAGGTCCAAAACCTTAAGCCAGGTCCTGCCTGGACACTGCAATGTCCACATCGACCTCAGGATGAGCAAGGACCCTGCAGCTGCAGGGTGTGGGTTGTTGCCAGGGACGCCCTGGGAGTTCCAGGAGCAAGATGGGGCAGGACAGGGGCGTCTTCACCCCGTGGGGACCCTCCTGTCTCCTCCACTGGCTTGCTTTGCTCCCATTAAGAGATGAGCTGGGTAAATTCCCACATAACCCACCTCCGATTTCTGGTTTGCAAACAGCTTTTCACTTGCCAGGGAAAGCACTCAGAGGAGGCAGGTCCTCTGTGGCCTCGTGGTCCTGTTTCTGCTGAAACAGACACCCCAGTCATGGGGCCACCTCGCGGGAGGTTAGCCAGCAAGGAATGAGTCAAAGCCCTTCTTCCCGGAGGCCTGCCTCTTCCAGGGCCATGAAAAGGAGGAATGCGTCTGAACTCATCCCAGACCCTGATGACAGGACCGGCTCCCTAATTGTCCTGAACGCAAGTTTGAAATGACTCGCCGCAGAAGTCACCATGTCAGCTTTGGTGACTTTCCCGATGGCTATTTCGTAACTGCAGAGTTTTCAGCCAGCCAGAGGCTTCCTTGGTCCACAACCTGCCCTACACCTTCCCGCATAGCTCAGATGAGAGGCGTCACATCCGTGTCCAGCAACGGGGATTGACTGCTTAAGTCGTGACATGTCCATAAGAAGTCATACTCAAGAAATCCTGAGGATAACACACACATCTGTATTGGCACGAAGGAGGTCCTCCAGTTATCACTGAAGGGAAAAGGCACCACTGTAAAACACTATAAAACCATATCATTTGTACGTGGGATCTAAAAACTAAAACTAGTGAATATAACAAAAAATAAACAGATTCACAGATACAGAGAACAAACTAGTGGTTACCAGTGGGGGAGAGAGCAGAGGGGAGGGACGAGACGCGGGTTGGGGGGCCACAGGTACCCTATTGTGTATATAAGGATACATTGTACAGCCAGGGAATACAGCCAATATTGTGTAGGAACCATAAACTTTAAAAATTGTGAATCACTGTGCCGTACATCTGTAATTTATGTAATACTGCACATCAACTATACTTCAATTAAACATGAATACAACTATAAAATCCCACTTTTAAAGTATTCATCTTTGGTCTGTGGCTCTGTCCACGTGTATATACATGGGGAAAAATTCTGTAAGGACATCCCAAAGGTCAGCTGACGGTTTTTGTTCTTTTACACGCCTTTCAGTGTTTTCTGAATAAGAACATATACAGATAAAGAACTAAAAGAATCTCTTGATGAAACTGAAAGAGGAGAGTGAAAAAGTTGGCTTAAAACTCAACATTCAGAAAACTAAGGTCATGGCATCTGGTCCCATCACTTCATGGCAAATAGATGGGGAAACAGTGGAAACAGTGACAGACTTTATCTTTGGGGGCTCCAAAATCACTGCAGATGTTGACTGCAGCCATGATATTAAAAGACGTTTGCTCCTTGGAAGAAAAGTTATGACCAACCTAGACAGCATATTAAAAAGTAGAGACATTACTTTGTCAACAAATGTCCATCTAGTCAAAGCTATAATTTTTCCAGTGGTCATGTATGGATGTGAGAGTTGGACTATAAAGAAAGCTGAGCACCAAAGAACTGATGCTTTTGAACTATGGTGTTGGAGAAGACTCTTGAGAGTCCCTTGGACAGCAAGGAAATCAAACCAGTCCATCCTAAAGGAGATCAGTCCTGAATATTCATTGGAACGACTGATGCTGAAGGTGAAACTCCTATACTTTGGCCACCTGATACGAAGAACTAACTTGTTTGAAAAGACCCTGATGATGGGAGAGATTGACAGCAGGAGGAAAAGGGGACGACAGAGGATGAGATGGTTGGATGGCATCACCGATTTGCTGGATATGAGTCTGAGCAAGATCCGGGAGCTGGTGATGGACAGGGAGGCCTGGTGTGCTGCTGTCCATGAGGTCGCAAAGAGTCGGACATGACTGAGCGACTGAACTGAACTAATATATATGTGCGTGCGTGTGTGTGTGTGTGTGTGCGTGCGTGTGTGTGTGCGCGCGTGTGTGTGTGCGTGCGTGTGTGTGTGCGTGTGTGTGTGCATGTGTGTGTGCGTGTGTGTGTGTGTGCGTGTGCGTGGCGTGTGTGTGCGCGTGTGTGTGTGTGCGTGCGTGTGTGTGTGCATGTGTGTGTGCGTGCGTGTGTGTGCGTGTGTGTGTGCGTGTGCGTGGCGTGTGTGTGCGCGTGTGTGTGTGTGTGTAACACATATAAAAGCAGTTGCAAGTCACCACAGTGGTAAGGATATCAACACCATTATCTCACTTAAACCTCACGTCATTTGACAAAGCTGGTCAAATTCTACCTGAATTTTAAAATGAGCCCTTATTACATTTAAAAGGGAGCTTCTCAGGTGGTACAAAGTGGTAAAGAAACTGCCTGCCAATGCAGGAGACATAAGAGACAGGGGTTCGGTCCCTGGGTCGGGAAGATCCCCTGGAGGAGGAAATGGCAACCCACTCCAGTATCCTTGCCTGAAAAATCCCATGGACGGAGGCGCCTGGCAGGCTACAGGCAATAGGGTCACAGAGAGTCGGACATGACTTAGCACAGCACAGACTTTTAAAAGGAGAGAAATAGAAAAGCTATTTTCACTTCGAGGAAAAAAAAACCAAGATTATTGTGTAAAATAAAAAGCACTGGGCCAAGTGGGAGATCTAAAGATGTGTGGGGTGTGGACTTTGACTTCAAGAACTTTGCAGCCCCAGGTCCTGGAAGAACTAGACACGAGTTCACCTCTAGTAAGCAGGACCAAGACAGGCAGCTGGCATAGTGTTATAAGGACACGGAGCAAAACATGTCACTTCAGGGGCAATGAAACAATTTACTGAGCACCTACTATGTGCCTTCTGCCCAGAGCATCTTCTATTTCAGGCTCACAACAGCCCTTGCGATGGGCACAACTCCCACCGCTGTGCTCACGAGAACAGCCAGGCTCTACAAGGCTCGGATTTTCCCAGAGCTGCGAAGCTGGCAGCGGCACAGGTGGGAATCTGAAATTCTGTCTCCAAAGCCAATGCCTTCTCTCCCACTCCCCACACTCCCCCCATCCCCAGGGGACTGCGGTCAGGACAAGGCAGCTTCTGAGGGCATCCTGCAACAGCAGAAGAGGCAACAGCAGCCATTCTCTCTCCAGGTCTCCGCTGTCTCACCTTTAAATTGGGGGGCAATATACTCCACAGGGCTCGTGTGAGGGTTAAAAGAGAAACCCAACATATTGCCAGGTACAGACACCAGAGACAGTCATGCCTATAAGGCGTCTGGAACACAGGCCTGATGCATACCGAGTGCTCGGTTAAATAGAGGCTGCAGTGGACTCTGGAGTCAGGTTGCCTGCACTTGCGTCCCTTCTCTGCCCTGTCTCTATCTTACCGTGTGATAGTTGGACAGGTTACGAATGGTCTCTGTGCCTCACTTTCTCCATTTATAAAATGGGGTGATAATAAAAGTCCCAACCTCGGGCTTTTGTTAGGACAAAGGAAGGGAAGGCATATAAGAGATTCAGACCAATGGTGGGTAATGAATGGTCGGTATTGTTATTCATATTACTTTGCACTGCAAAGACTTCTGAAGCCAACAGCCTGATCCTTGCTGGTAAGGGTTTTAAAGGACCGCCCCCAGCCTTGAAATGTAAACATCCCTGGGAAGAACAGTAACACCGCTGGTTTCCGTCTGCCAACCTTTGGAAAGATGAAGGCGATGGTGTCGTAGGTAACGATGAGAGATGGAGATCCAGGGATCAGGCCTCAGAGGGAGGGGAAAGAACCTCTTCCAGAAGAACCTGAACTGGGACGAAAGGTCACTTCGGACACAACCCTAACATTTAGCTTCTCACCCAGCCCAATGCTGGTAGCTCAAGATGAGGCAGAAAATGGCGATTAATTGTAGCTCACGTCGCTGAGTAGTTGTTATGGATCAGGCGCTTACCTGCCTCCGCTTTATTCACACAGGCAGTCATCTGACCCTCAGCCGATGATATGAGCACATGCTCACATCCCCATTTTACAGATGAGGAAACGGAGGCCCAGGAATCTCAAATGACTTGTGAACATCTCACAACTAGCATGTGGCCCAGCCAGGGCTGCCCTGCGACTCGCATGCCCCCCGATTCTGCGGGTGGACAGACGCCTCCCTTTACTCCCTGGTTCCCCACCTCCCAGGCAGCCAAGAAAAGCCTCTGCCATTGGGTTGGAATTCATCCTCGGGACCTCCTGGCCTCCTCTGGAGACGACCACCGAGGTTGTCTGGGGGAAAGAGCTTGTCTGGCCGGTGGTCAGGAGTCCTCAGACCTCAGCCCTCCTCTGGGGGTCCCATTCGAGGTTAGCCACCGTCCTCACCTGTCAGGGGAAAGTCAGGCCCCCCGGCCCACAGTCAGGGCTGACGTCTGTTTTGGAGGAGGCTTTGGGGAGGCACAGTTCACCCCCTGTGACCTGGATGGACTTTGGTCCCCTGACCTGGAGTCCAGGCCAGCCTCCCAGTGCCCAGCCATGCCATGGCTCAGATAGGAGAGTGGCGAGCAGCTGGAGAGGCAACCCTCGAATGGCAACGCTGTGGGCCCAGGGTCGCGGCCCAGGGCCAGTGACGCCTGTCCCTGTCCTGCTGCTCACTCAGGTGTGAGTCACCCTCTCAGAGCCTCAGACTTCCCAGCTAAAACATGGTGGGGGGCTCGGGAGAGACAGTCTCGCGGGGCCGTTCAGCTCCCCCCAGATTAGGTAGTTCTAGGATAGAGTTCTCTTCCTTCTTGGCACTCAAAAAGGAACAGGAAGACACGGTCCTTACCCTCAAGGAATTCGAGTGGGGCGGCGGGGACAGTCACCTCCCAACCCTGTCCACACCCCAGCGCCAAGTGTTACCAAGTCCAAGCTGGCACTGCCCACCACACGGCAGACCGATAAACTGAGAGACAAGTTACTGGGGCAAAGAATAGCGACTTTAGCAGACCGAGAAGATGGTAGACTCGTGCCCCAGAGAACCATCAGGCCTCCTTTATATAAAAGGGATGGGAGTCAAGTCAAACATTTCCTGGTCCCGGTCAGCCGCCAGAGTCTTTCACAGGTGGGCCTGGTCAGGATGCAATCTGTGAGCTAAACAAAGGTATTTTGGCTTAATGTCATTACCTGGGAGGCAGGGTTCCCAGAGACGGACCATTATGTATAATTTAAGTTTATGGGTAACATCCATTTCGTGATTAACTTGTAATAGCATCTGAAGGTCCTTCCCTATTACACAAGTGTGTGACGTCAAGTTATTTTTCTCTGAGCCTCAGTTTCCCTCACTGTAAAGTGGGCCTCTAAGAGCCACCCTTAAAATTATAGTGTTACCACATGAGACACCACTTCATACCCACGAGGATGGCTATCATCCAAAAAAAAGGGGGGGGACTGGAAATAACAAGTGTTGACCAGAATGCAGAGAATTTGGAACCCTCGTGCACCGCTTCTGAGAATATAAAAGGTGCAGACATGATGGGAAACAGTTCAGCAATTTCTCAAGAAGTTAAACATAGAACTACCAGCAGTTCCGTTCCTAGGAGTATGTACCCAGGAATTGAAAGCAGGGACTAAAAGACATCCTCACCAGCGCTCAGAGCAGTGTTATTCACAGTAGCCAAGACCTGGAAACAAGCAAAGTGTCTGTCTACGGATGAATGAGTAAACAAAATGCGGCAAAGACGCCCAATGGGCTGTTACTCAGCCATAAAAAGAAGGGAAACTCTGACACACGCTGTCACACGGAGGAATCTAGAAGACATTATGCCAAGTGAAATAAGCCAGACACGAAAGGATAAACATTGCCCGATTCCACTTATGTAAGGTATCTAGAACAGGCTTCAGAGACAGAAAGTGGAAGAGCGAGTACCAGGGACTGGAGGCAGGGGGAGCAGGGAATTAGTATTTAATGGGTCCAGGGTATCGGTTTGGGATGATGACAAATTCTGGAAACAGTTAGTGGTAACAGGTGCTCAGTACTATGAATGAATTAAATACCACTGAGCTGTACACTTAAAATGGTTCAAACGGTAAATCACATGTTATGTATAGTTTACCAAAATAAAACTATACATCGTTTTTTGTGTTTTTTTTTTTTTTTTTACCATTAGGAAAAAAAAAAAACCTTGGGGGCTGTTAAACGAGACAGGTGTGCAACCCCCAGTTATATTCTTTGGCAAAAGAAAAGTCATCCCCTTATATTTACTTGCCAAGAAGGGACAAGAGACAGACCAAAGTCCACCACCAGCAAGGCATGCCCTCTGCTGAGCCCTGGAGCAGGCGTGGGGTGGGAGAGGGTCTGCAGGACCTGTAGACCCTACCGTCTACTCTCCCAGAACCCCGCCCCCAAGGAGGCTCCGCGGCCCAGCGATACTCATAGAGCATCAAAAGTGATGCATGACAAGGGGCAGAGTGCTCCCGGAGGATGGCAGGAGCAGCAGTGGCAGGAGGGGATGCTGTCCATAAACCAAAGTCCTGGGGAATTCGAAAGCAAAGACAAGGACAGTGGGGCCGCTGGGAACCCGGGGAGGCTTCCTGAAGGAGGTGGCCTTGAACTTGGTTTTGAAGGAGGCAGAGATGGGACACCCCTGTTTTCTTGCCACCCCTCTGCTTAGGCTGGATGCAGTGACAACCATTTATGGAGCTTCTACTCAGCACTTACTCAGTCCTAACAGTGACCCTGTGAGGCGGCAGTCATTCTGCCCAAGTTAGAGAGAGGGAACCTGAGGCCCAGAAGACTGCACTTGTCCGGGGTGGCCTAAAGGTTGAAAGCCAGGCTTGTCTGGCCCCCAGATCCGTGCTGCCCCCACAATACAAAGCTTCTCCCCCAGGATTCGAGCGGGTCCCACTCCCCTCACGACCCCACCCCACCCTGAGGAGGAGGCTGTGGATTTAAACCCGGATTTATACCTGGTTGGGGAGAAGTGCAGGTGGCCCCTGGAACTCGTGATTGTTCCCTGAAATGGGGGCAGTCTTGGGCGGTCCGTGCCCTGAACTTGTGGAGTCTGTGCTAATCCCAATGTCAGAACTGAACAGAATTGTGGGACGCTTAGCTGGTTGAAGAATTGTAAACTTGGTATGGGAGAAAAGCACACAGTATGGTGTCAGAAAAAAACAGTACCACACAGTCATTTAAAGAATTTCTTTAAATGGTGCCAAGCGATTGGAGGGGACCCAGGGGTGTCCCGGGCGCCTGCGGGGCTCTAGCTCTCAGCCTGGCCAGTGCTTGCAGCTGTTTGGTGTGTGACAGTTCATGAGCTATAAAGGTATGTGCCGTGTATGATTCTGTCTGCTATTGTTACTTCATAATATGTAATAAATCCCAAAGGCTGTTTTCTAAATTTTAACTTTACCGGTGAGAAAAAAACACATCTCAGGGCTAGATCTGGCCCCCAGGGAGCAAGTTTGCAACCCCTGAGTTAAGTGTTTTCTCCCAGGTGGAGAGCACCCGGCCAGTGAAATGACCAGGGTGCCAGGATCCGTCTCCCAGCTGAGAAGAGCTGGCAGCAGGGGACGAGGACTGCCAGGGCTCTTGTGGTCCAGCCCCTCCTCCTGCACATAAGGTGTCATTATCTGCATTACTCAGATGAGCCCCGCAAGGCCCAGGAGCCCCCCACGAGAGGCCCTGCATCAAGTCATCATCCTGGGGCTTCCCTGGTGGCCCGGCGGTTAAGGATCTGCCTGCCAGTGCCGTGGACAGTGAGTTCAGTCCCTGGTCCAGGAAGATCCTACGTGCCACGGAGCAATGAAGTCTGTGCACCACGGCTACTGAGCCCGCACTGTAGACCACGTGCCACAGCTATAGAAATTGTAGAGAGCCTGTTCTCCAGAACAAGGGAACAGGGCACCCTAGAGCCTGTTCTCCACAACAAGGGAAGCCCCTGAAATGCGAAACCCATGTGTGGCATCAAAGAGCAGCCCCTGCTCCCCGTAACTAGAGAGAGTCCAAGCACAGCAACAGAGATCGAGCACCGCAGTTAATTAATCTTTAAAAGTCATCATCTCATTAGGGGCCTCAGCACCTCCAACAAATTTCCAACTCTGTTTATCTCATCTTCAAGAGCCTCCTGCAGGCCTCAGCCTGGAGCAGGGCAGGTAGGACCCCAAGACTTTCTCTGCGGCCTCCTCCACAGGGCCTCAGCTGCTTTCATGACCCTGACTCACTCTTGCTGCAATTTTAATGATTATTTTAACGATGCTTTTCAAAGATCCTTGGCGGCCTTCAGGCACTAAGGTCTCATCAGCCCAAATTCATCCCCATTACCGTGATTAGTATTTTATTAACGGTAATAATTCCCTGCACAGGCCATCAACTTGTCATTAGGCGATTTCAAAACACTTGTCGAGGCCGGCTCACAGCAGGTCGGAGGCAACTCAGCACACGCCATGAGTGGTCTCCATGACCAGGGCCGGGCACAGTGATGGCACCTCCATGGCTCCTCCCACAAGAGGATGTTAGGCCGTGCAGGATGCGGCATTCAACCGTGAGATGACCTCTTATTCATTCTTTTCCCACATGCTTTTCTTTGCATTTGACCAGGAGAAAGTCTATCTCACTGTATTTGTCCCTGGAACTTTTCCATGTCTCTTTAGTACAGACAGAACAGACCCCAGGCTTGGACCCTTGGGCTGGACCTGGTGAAAATTTAATGATGCCAGTTTGCTTTTCTAGGTTATTTTCACGGTCATCTTCTATTAAGGGATGTAAATTTTCCTTTTCAAATGAATTTATTTAAGTAATACAAGGTGAATCTAAAGAAAATATTTTTTTTAGTTAGAGGAGAATTGCTTTATAATGTTGTGTTGGTTTCTGCCACACAACAACTCAAAATCAGTCATAATTATATATATATATATATAAATATATATATCCCCTTCCTCTTGAGCCTCCCTGCCCCCCTCCCAATTCCACCCCTCTAGGTCATCACAGAGCCCCAGACTGTGTGCCCTGTGTTATATAGCAGCTACCCACTAGCTATCTATTACTATATATATGTCAATGATACTAAAGAAAATATTAAAGAAATAATAATCTGAGTCAGAGGTCAGCAAACTGTGGCCTGCATGCCAAATCTGTTGCACTGCCCATCTTTGTATAGTTCATGAACTAAAAATGTTTTTAATAAATGTAGAAGCTGCTCTATAACACAGGGAGCCCAGTCTGGGGGAAAGGAGTGGAGAATAAAACATGAAGAATATTTTGTGATATGTGACAAATATATGAAATTCAAACTTCAGGGTCCAGAAACAAACCCTTGAATTGGCACACATCCGTGTTTATTGATTTACATTTTACCTACAGCGGCCCTCATGCCACAGTGGCAGAGTTAAGTAGTTGCAACAGAGACCAAATAGCCCACAATGTTTAAAATATTTATTATTTGATCCTTTACAGAAAAAGTTTTCTGACCCCTGGTTAAGGTAGTTGGCTGACATGGCCAAGATCTTATGATGGTAACAGAGTGAGTCAATCCCTCCTCAGAACTCTAGGAGGTTCTCATCATTTGTTTCCACCCAGTTTACAGGTGAGAAGGAAACTGTGGCTCAGAGAGGTTTAGTGACTTGCACAAGGTCACACAGCCAGTCAGCAAAAAGTCAGAATTTGAACCAAGGTCAGACTCCAAAGGGGCATTTGGTGGGCAGGGTTGAACATCACGTATGCTTTGCTTATCTTTCTTGTGACCCATTCATTTTCTTCATGTGCCTCAAATACACCTAGTACTTTCTTTCAAACCTCTATACCTTTGTTCAGATGCCTCTTCTTCCTGTTAACCCCAGCAGGATAGCCCCTCCTCCAGGAAGTCTCTGCTATGGCCCATCCCTCCTGGACCCAAGGCAGACCTCCCTCCTCTCCCCTCCCAACACTGGTACCTGCGTGTCGGCAGATTTTTCATCATTATTTTTTTTTTCTTTTTTTTGCCTCATTGCACAGCATATGGGACCTTAGTTCCCCGACCAGGGATAGAATCTGTGCCTCCTGCATTGGAAGTGCAGAATCTTAATTGCTGGACTGCCAGAGAAGTTCCCATCATCATTTCTTGATGACATGGCTCATCTGCACAGCTCAGGAAACGCCCTGGAGGGCGGGGATGGTGTCGTGTACAGAGTCCTAATAATTTAGCAGAACAAGACATGCCTTCCTTGCCCTGCGTCTCGTCTCTGGTCACCTCACCTCTCCCCTGCTTCTGCTTTCTGCTCCTGCAGGACTGAACCACCTGTAATTCCCCAAACCCTTCGAGTTAGCTCAGGCCTCTCTGCCTTTGCATGGCTGTTCCTTCTGCTGGAACAACCTCCCTGCCCCTTCTGCACCTAACTCCTACGCATCCTTCAAAGCCCCAACCAGGCATCAGTATGGAGACTGCTGCATACCCCACTCCCCCCCTCCAACAGAGCAGACCCTTCCCTCCCTTTGGCTCTCCCATGCCCCCCGGCCCTGGTGAGGCAGCAGGAAGGGAGGCTTAGCCTGCAGGCTCCGGACAGTCTGGGGTCCAGTCTGGCTCTTCTCAGCTCTAGTTCTCTGTCATTGCCCCAGTGACTGAGCCTTGCTCTGCCTCAGCTGCTTTGCCTATAAAACGGGGGCGGTAACAGAAGGCTGCACCTGGTATCACTATGAGGCTTAGATGCAAGAACGCCGGGGAAGCCCTTACCTAGAGAGAGGCTCCATTACTGTCTGCTGTTTTCTTTCTTTTCCTCACTTCTTTTCTTTTATCTGGCTGTGCCAGGCCTCAGTCATGGCACACAGGATTTTCAGTCTTCACAGCGGCGTGTGGGATCTAGTTCCCTGACCAGGGATGGAACCTGGGCCCCGAAATTGGGGGCACGGAGTCTTAACCACTGGACCACCAGGGAAGTCCAACCTCTCCTGTTACTACTGCACCGTGATTCTGATTGTCAGTTTCTGATTGTCAGCCCTCCAAGTGCTGGGGGTTCTGCGAGAGCCGGGAAATGGCTCTTGTCTCCATGACTCCCCTGTGTCCCGTTCAGCAGATTGGGGTGAGATACTCAGGAAACGATTTCCCTCCTCCTTGCTCCTCCTCAGCTCCACCCCCACCCCTACTGCCCTCTGGACAAAGCAAACGGGCCCCAGGATGGCACTCAGCCTGCCTAAGTACAAGCCCACTTTCTCACGGGGGTCCCCAGCACAAATCCAGGGCTGCAGGTTCCAGGCTCCCCCGGGCTACCCTGAGAGCTGCCTCCACAGCAGCCCTTCCAGCCCATTGCAAATCCGAAGAGAGTACCCCATAAACTTGGTTTATGAGCCAGGAAAAAGATCAAGACGCCTACCTTGTTCCTGAGTCACTAAGACCTCAAAGAAGGCCACACCAGCGTCCTTGTTCCCTGTCCAGCCACCAGGCCCTCTCCTGAGAGTGGATCCCCCTCAACCCCATAAATCAGTTAAAAAAAAAAAAAAAAACTGCCTAGCCAAAGACACACCTAAATGCTGTCCTTAACAGCTGGGCTCAGGGCCAGTATGGCAGCAGGCAGAGCAAACCAAAGCTTCCCCAAACCAGAGTCCCCATAAACCTAAATGCAAAGGAGGTGGGTCAGCTGCCTGGCTGATCTTAATGACCCAGATAACCATGATGGTGTAATCACTCACCTAGAGCCAGACATCCTGGAATGAGAAGTCAAGTGGGCCTTGGAAGCATCACTACGAACAAAGCTAGTGGAGGTGATGGAATTCCAGTTGAGCTATTTTCAAATCCTACAAGATGATGCTGTGAAAGTGCTGCACTCAATATGCCAGCAAATTTGGAAAACTCGGCAGTGGCCACAGGACTGGGAAAGGTCAGTTTTCATTCCAATCCCAAAGAAAGGCAATGCCAAAGAATGTTCAAACTACCGCATAATTGCACTCATCTCACATGATAGCAAAGTAATGCTCAAAGTTCTCCAAGCCAGGCTTCAGCAATATGCAAACCATGAACTTCCAGATGTTCAAGCTGGATTTAGAAAAGGCAGAGGAACCAGAGATCAAATTGCCAACATCTGTTGGATCATTGAAAAAGCAAGAGAGTTCCAGAAAAGCATCTACTTCTGCTTAATTGATTACTCCAAAGCCTTTGACCTTGTGGATCACAACAAACTGTGGAAAATTCTTCAAGAGATGGGAATACCAGACCACCTGACCTGTCTCTTGAGAAATCTGTATGCAGATCAGGAAGTAACAGAACTGGACATGGAACAACAGACTGGTTCCAAATTGGAAAGAAGTACGTCAAGGCTGTATATTGTCACCCTGCTTATTTAACTTATATGCAGAGTACATCATGAGAAATGCTGGGCTGGAAGAAGCACAAGCTGGAATCAAGATTGCCAGGAGAAATATCATAACCTCAGATATGCAGATGACACCACCCTTATGGCAGAAAGTGAAGAGGAACTAAAGAGCCTCTTGATGAAAGTGAAAGAGGAGAGTGAAAATGTTGGCTTAAAACTCAACATTCAAAAAAACTAAGATCGTGGCTTCTGGTCTGATCACTTCATGGTAAATAGATGGGGAAACAATGGAAACAGTGAGAGACTTTATTTTTTTGGCTCCAAAATCACTGCAGATGGTGACTGCAGCCATGAAATTAAAAGACGGTTACTCCTTGGAAGAAAAGTTATGACCAACCCAGACAGCATGCTAAAAAGTAGAGACATTTCTTTGCCAACAAAGGTCCATCTAATCAAAGCTATAGTTTTTCCAGTAGTCATGTATAGATGTGAGAGTTGGACTATAAAGAAAACTGAGCACCGAAGAATTGATGCTTTTGAACTGTGGTGTTGGATAAGACTCTTGAGAGTCCCTTGGACTGCAAGGAGATCCAACCAGGCCATCCTAAAGGAAATCAGTCCTGAATATTCACTGGAAGGACTGATACTGAAGCTGAAACTCCAATACTTTGGGCACCCAATGTGAAGAACTGACTCATTGGGAAAGACCCTGATGCTGGGAAAGATTGAAGGTGGAAGGAGAAAGGGAGGACAGAGGATGAGATGGTTGGATGGCATCACCGACTCAATGGACATGAGTTTGAGTAAACTCCAGGAGTTGATGATGGACAGGGAGGCCTGGCGTGCTGCAGTCCATGGGGTCGCAAAGAGTCGGACACGACCGAGCGACTGAACTGAACTGAGATGTAATTTACATACCACAAGATTCACCCATCCATAGGGAGTAATTCAGTGTGCTTTATTATATTTTACAGAGTCGGGCCACCATCACCACAATCCAACATTAGAATGTTGCCCGTTTACAGTCACTCTCCATTTCCCCACAGCAGCACCCCCACCAGCCCCAGGCATTCTTGGAACTGTTTCACGTCGGTATACATTTGTCTATTCTGGGCGTTTCATGTAAATGGAATCATACAACATGCGGTCATCTGAGGCTAGCTTCTTGCATTTAGCATGCTTTTGAGTTCATTCATTTTGTAGAGGTTTCAATATTTCCATCTTGTCTGTATTCTATGGAGTGGAAATACCAGGTTTTGCTTCTCCATCCGCCAGCCGATGGACGTTTGCATTGATGGTTTGGGACCATCATGAATAACCCTTCGATGAGCATTTGCGTGTGAGTTTGGGGTGGAAACAGGCTCTCATTTTTCTGAAGTGGGTGACCAAGGGTGGAGTCACTGGGTCATAGGCTCACCCTATGTTTACTATTTCGGGAAATTGCTTTTCCAAAGCAACAGCACCATCTCACATTCCCACCAGCCATGCACGCGGATGCCATCTCTGCACACCCTTGTTCACCCTTGTTATTGTCTGGTGGGTGTGAGTCGTGTCTCACTGTGGTTGTGACCTGCATTTCCCTGACAACTAACGGTGTAGAGCAGCTTTTTGTTTGCTTATTGGCTGTCTGTCTATCTTCTTTGGACGTATATCTATTCAGATTCCTTTGCCCATTTTTTAATTGGGTTATGTGTCTTCTTCATCAGTCCCCTTTTACAGATTAAAGGACTGAGGCTCAAGGAGGCAGAGCAGCGAGCCCATAGCACCACAGCTTGTGGGGGGACCGGGAGCCTGACCCCTAAGTGCTGCCCTCGGCACCACTGCGGGCCACCTGCAGATCCCCATTTGACCTTATTCCCTGTGGGCATGTTTGGAGCTTGTTAGGAGTTGAATGGCTCTTTGGAACTGGGGGACTTGAGGGGGACTGGGGGACATCTCTCTACCTTTAGAAGTCTGTGATGCCCAGAAAGAAAAGCGCTTGGCCCCTCCCCAGCAGCCTGCGCCCCTCCACAGCACCAGGACCCGGTGAGAGCAGCGTCACTCTCTCAGGCCCTCAGTGTTGGAGGACCGTGTCCCGGACCACGTGGATGCACCCTGCCCTCTCCCCTGGCTCCCAAAGCCTCTCCATCCGCCTCCCTCTCTGCCCTGCACTTGGGAGCCCGGCCTGCTTTCTCCTGACCTCAGGCCTTGGCTCGGCTTCCTGGCCCCTGTTCTGGTTTTTTCTCCATGGTCCAGTGACTCCCCTGATGGCGCTGGGGCCCAGCCCGCCAGCCTGAGCCAGCTCTCCTCCAGAAGCCCCCTCGATCAGTCCTCTCAGCAGACAGCGTCTGGGCGCATGCTCAGAGAAGGACAGCAGGGGCCGGAACAGACGGGATATGGTCCGTGCCCTTGACAGGCGGACGAGGCAGAATCATAAAGGGTTGAGAGCCGGTGACGGTTTTGCTTTTTAGCTTGTTTTGGCTGTGCTGGGTCTTCACTGCTGCTCGAGGGCTTTTGTCTGGTCGTGGTGAGCAGGGGCTACTGCTCTCTGGTCGCAGTGCAAAAACTCCTTGTTACAGTGGCTTCTCCTGTTGTGGGGCAGAGGCTCTGTGGTGCATGGGCTTAGCAGTTGGGCACACGGGCTCAGCTGCCCCACAGCACGTAGGATCCCCAGAGCAGGGACTGAACCCAGGTCCCCTGCACTGGCAGGCAGATTCTTAACCCCTGGACCACCAGGGAAGTGCCGCCAGTGACGTTTTACAGGAGCCGTAACAGAGGAGAGAAGTCCGTACGAGGAATCGCGGGGTGAGGGCCGGGAGGCAGAGGGAAACATGGACAGACTCCGCATCGGAGGGCAGAGGCAGGAAGGGCGTGCCGGGCAGCAGGAACAGCAAGAGCCGTGGCGGAGAGGCGCGAAATCTGCGGAACTGCAAGCAGCTCAGGCTGTTGGTGTGAAGTTCGTACCCGGGATCTGGTAAAGCTGGAGTCATGGAGGACCTTGCCATACAGAGGAATTTAGAGCAGTGGGAGTGAATAAGGGTTTTAAGATGGGGATGGACTTGGTCAAATCTGTGCTTTAGGAAAATACCAGCTGGTGATCGATGTCATCAAGTGTAACCCACGACTCTCCACGAGGTATTCTGTGGCTGCCGGCCCATCACATCCCACTTCCCAGCCCGTTCACTCTCCTGCTCTCCTAGAAGAGCATTTCATACCTCCTCTCTCTCAAAGCTCAGACACCTCTTCCCCATCCTCCTCCTTAGCTAATGGCCTTCCTTCCTATACGCTAAGGAAGCAGAAGCAACCAAAAGAGACGGCTCACATCCATCCGTCACTTCATTCCAATCTAGGTGACTCTGCTCTGCACTCCCACCGTGGTGTTAAGTGAACTCTCCAGCTTGCACCTGAGTCCCTTTTCTCCATCTGTGCAACGGAGCTGTATCCTCCCCTATACAAGGACATCGCCCTGTCAGCTGGCCCCTGTCTGCTGGGTCATTCTCATCACCATACAAATCTCTATCTCACCGTAAAGTCATATCTCAACAGTTTATTTTTATTTTTTTGACCCTGCATCCCCTCCAGCAGTGGACCCATTTCTCTGATCATTTTCACGGTACAATTTCTCAGAAGAGTTTTGGATGTTTCTTTAGACACATTCAGTTTAAAGAACGGAATCAATTCAAAGAATCAAACTGAACGTGGAGCGGGAGATTATAAAAAATACCGTGGCTTTCAGCTCTCGGCTGGGAGGAGGCAAAGGTGCAACTTTCTTCAGTCATCCTGAATCCGGGTTCATCTGACACCAGCCGCCTCCACCACGCCACCTAAAAATAATAATAATAATAAAAATGACCATGGACGTTTGAAAAAGAACCAAACAGAACTTCTAGGAGTGAAAAATATATCAAGTGAAATTTAAAAATCAATGGCTGGATGAAATAGCAGATCATGTAGAACTGAACAGATAATTGGGAAAACTAAAGATACATTTGAAGAAGCTTACCTAGAATGTGGAACAGAGAAAATTATCAGATCAGATCAGATCAGATCAGTCACTCAGTCGTGTCTGACTCTTTGCGACCACATGAATCACAGCACACCAGGCCTCCCTGTCCATCACCAACACCCGGAGTTTACCCAAACTCATGTCCATCAAGTTGGTGATGCCATCCAGCCATCTCATCCTCTGTCGTCCCCTTCTCCTCCTGCCCCCAGTCCCTCCCAGCATCAGAGTCTTTTCCAATGAGTCAACTCTTCGCATGAGGTGGCCAAAGTACTGGAGTTTCAGCTTTAGCATCATTCCTTCCAAAGAAATCCCAGGGCTGAGCTCCTTCAGAATGGACTGGCTGGATCTCCTTGCAGTCCAAGGGACTCTCAAGAGTCTTCTCCAACACCACAGTTCAAAAGCATCAATTCTTCGGCGCTCAGCCTTCTTCACAGTCCAACTCTCACATCCATACATGACCACTGGAAAAACCATAGCCTTGACTAGACGGACCTTTGTTGGCAAAGTAATGTCTCTGCTTTTCAATATGCTATCTAGGTTGGTCATAACTTTCCTTCCAAGGCAGGAAATTAATTTCATGACTGCAGTCACCATCTGCAGTGATTTTGGAGCCCAGAAAAATAAAGTCTAACACTGTTTCCACTGTTTCGCCATCTATTTCCCATGAAATGATGGTACCGGATGCCATGATCTTCGTTTTCTGAATGTATTATAAAGTACAGGAAAAAAAAAAAACTAAAGACATGGAGGATATAATGAGAGGGCATGACACACATCTCTTTGGAGTTCAATGAAGAGGCTGAAAAGCAGTCCTGCAAAAGATACCCATGTCCTAAGGCCTGGGACTTGTACATGTTACCATATAGGGAATCTTTGCAGATGCGATGAAGAGCCAGAGGACAGGGAGGTTAGTATAGATTATCCTGAGCCCCTGAATGCTATCACTTGTATTCTTATGAGACGGAGGCAGAGGGAAATTGGACAACACACAGAGAAGTCTACAGGAAGACAAAACAGAGCGGTTTGAAGACACCAGCCTTGAAGACTGGAGTGATGCTGCTACAAACCAAGGGGCTTGGCAGCCACCAGGACCTGTAAGAGACAAGGAAGGTCTTCCCCCTACAGCCTCCAGAGAAAGCATGGCCCCGCCGACACCATGGTTTCAGCCCAATCATATTAGTTAGGACTTTTGGTCTCCAGAACTGTGAAAGAATAAATGTCTGTTGTTTTAAGTCACCAAGTTTGTGGTCACTTGTTAACAGCAACCGGAGAACACTCATACAGTGGGAGAGAAGCTTAGCTGAAAAGATAACAGCTAAGAATTTTTTACAATTGAGGAAATACATGAATGATATGTATTGTAATACATGAAGCACAGTAAAGCTAAATAAAGGTCAAAGTTTAAATTCACACGTACACATAACATAATGCACCTGCAGAATACCATTGTCAAAGAGAAGATACAGTCAGGGGGGAAACAACAGATGATTAACCAAGAAACACGGCTGCTTGGACAGCTAACTTTTCAGTATTAACACCTGTAGCCAGAGGACAGTGGAATAAGGTTTTCAAAAGGTCAAATAATTGTCCTATAGTGAAAATAATTGCCCCTAAGATTGTATACCCAGCAAAACTGTCTTTCAAGAACAAAGACAAAATCTTCAAACAAATAAATTGGGTGTCTTGACCACCAATAAACTTTCATCAAGAGTAAGTCAGACAGAGAAAGACAAATATAAGATATCACTTGTGGAATCGAATAAAAAATGACACAAATGAACTTATTTACAAAACAGAAATAGACTCACAGATCTCAAAATCAAATTTATGGTTACCAAAAGGGAAAAGTAGGGGGACATGATAAATTAGAAGATTGAGATTAACATACATACTGAGCTGTCCTGTGCTACACTGTGCTAAGTCATTTCAGTCGTATCTGACTCTGCAACCCTCTGGACTGTAGCCTGCCAAGCTCCTCTGTTCATGGGATCCTCCAGGCAAGCATACTGGGGCAGGTTGTGGTATCCTACCTTCAGGAGATCTTTCTGACCCAGGGGTCAAACCTGCGTCTCCTGCATTGGCAGGCAGGTTCTTTACCACTAGCACTGCCTGGGAAGCCCCACCACGCATACAATATATACCTACTATATATATACCTACCATATATACAATAAATAACTAATTTGGACGTACTATATAGCACAGGGAATTCTACTCAATTGCTAAGTCGCTTCAGTCGTGTCCGACTCTTAGTGACCCCATGGACTGCAGCCCACCAGGCTCCTCCGTCTATGGGATTTTCCAGGCAAGAGTACTGGAGTGGGGTGCCATTGCCTTCTCCAATTCTACTCAATACTCTGTCATAATTTATATGGGAAAAGAACCTGAAAAGAATGAAAAAATATATACGTACAACTGATTCACTTTTCCGTATATCTGAAACTAACACAACATAGTAAACCAATTATGCACCAATTAAAATTTTTAAAGCAACTTTCACCCAGGGAACTTTAAAAAATGTATATCAGGTTGAAGGAAAATGATCCTAGATGTAAGGTTCGAAATATAAAATAGAACAATGGAAAAAAGGGCAACCATGCAGGGAAATATAAACCAATGTTAACTAAATAAAATATAATACCTGCACAAATTAATTTATCACTCAAAGCAGTTTCAAATAAACTCCCAACCAGGTGTTCATGACATGGGACAATCTCTTTCTATAATTTATAAAGAAGGACAAAGGGCCAAAAGGAGCTGAGACATTTCTGAAGAATTACAAGGAGTAGGGCTTGGCCTCCCAGGTATCAGCACACACGACATCCAGGGACCTCTAAGCCTTGGTTTAAAGCTCTAGTCATTGGAGTAGCGTGGCCTTGGCTCAGAGACAGACACATAGGCCGGGGATCAGACGAGCACGTCCAGAAACAGACTCAAGCGTAATGAAAATGTGATCTAGAGAAGATGTGGTTTTCAAAAATAATACAGAAGATGAACTGTTCAATACAGAGAGCTAGAACGGCTGCTTATCCGAAAGGGAAAAACTGAAATTAGATCCTTATTTATATAAAATCAATTCCTTTGGCTAAAGACCTAAACATGCAAGGCAAAATTTTAGAAGAAAGTAGAGGAAACTATGTTCTCAGGGGAGGAAAGGACTTTTTTAAAAGCACACCAAAAGCACAGACCTCATCAATAAGTTCCACTACATTAAGAACAAGAATTTCTATTCACCAAGACACACCATTTAGAAAGCGAACAGGTAAGCCATAGACTGGGAAACGACTAGTTGAAATGCATGTACTTTACAAAAGATCAAGATCAGAATATATGAAAAGCTCCTAAAGAATCAATGAGAAAAAGATGACACAGCTGAAAAAGACTAGAAATGTAGCCTAGCATTGCACACACAAGGAGACAAGTGCTGCCAATAAACATTCGATCTCGTCACGAATCAGGGAAATGCAAACCTAAAACCTCCACCATATGCCAATTTACACCCACCAGGTTGGCACCTGCATCAAAGTCTGACAACACCAAGTGTCGCCAGGGTTGTGGGACAATGCAAGCTCTGTTCACCGCTTTGGGAGTGTTCATTCATGCAACCACCTTAGAGAGAAACTTGGCGTGGTCTGGTCAAGTTCAGATGCGTGTATCTTTCAACCCAGCATTTCTATTCCGTGTGCCTCACCTAGAAACTCTTACACATGTGCATCGGGGGTGCAATAAATATTAACGGCAGCAGCCCTATGTCCACCAAGAGAAGAACGGAGGCACGACCTGCAGCTTGTTTGTACACTAGAGTGCATTACGGGGGTGAAAATGCACGCACGGCAGCTCTACTCAACCGTATGAATGAGTTTCATAAACAAAACGTAGATCAAAAACATGCGTGCTGTAGGAAAATGCAGACAGCCCAATTCCGTTTCTCCAAAGTTCAAAGGCAAGCAAAACTAGACAATATGCTTCTTAGGACTGCATCAATCTGTGAGAAAACTATAAATAAAGGGGCAAAGAAGTGATAAATCTAAAACTCAAGGTAGTTATTGCCTCCGGATGAGAGGAAGAGGCAGATCAAGGAGAGGCGTGGGGAAGCTTCAGGAGTTAATAATGTCAGCTCTCCTAAGTTGCAAGGTGGGTATATGCATTTATAATTATTATCTAATTTATATGTTTACGTGGCTCAGTTCAGTTTAGTCACTACGTCCGACTCTCTGCAACACCATGGACCACAGCACGCCAGGCCTCCCTGTCCATCACCAACTCCCGGAGTTCACGCAGACTCATGTCCATCGAGTCCGTGATACCATCCAACCATCTCATCCTCTGTCGTCCCCTTCTCCTCCTGCCTTCAATCTTTCCCAGCATCTGAGTCTTTTCCAATGAGCCAGTTCTTCGTACTGAGTGGCCAAAGTATTGGAGTTTCAGCTTCAGCATCAGTCCTTCCAATGAATATTCAGGGTTGATTTCCTTTAGGATGGACTGGTTGGATCTCCCTGCAGTCCAAGGGGCTCTCAAGAGTCTTCTCCAACACCACAGTTCAAAAGCATCAATTCTTCGGTGCTGAGCTTTCTTTACAGTCCAACTCTCATACGTGAGTGTCCAACATCTATACATGACCACTGGAAAAACCATAACTTTGACTAGACAGATCTTTGTTGGCAAAGTAATGTCTCTGCTTTTTAATATGCTGTCTAGGTTGGTCATAACTTTTCTTCCAAGAAGCAAACGTCTTTTGATTTCAAGCCTGCAGTCACCATCTGCAATGATTTTGGAGCCCAAAAACAAAGTTTCTCACAGTTTCCATTGTTTCCCCATCTATTTGCCATGAAGTGATGGGACCAGATTCCATGGTCTTAGTTTTCTGAATGTTGAGCTTTAAGCTAACTTTTTCACTCTCCTCTTTCACTGTCATCAAGAGGCTCTTTAGTTCCTTTTCACTTTCTGCCATAAGGGTGGTGTCATCTGCATATCTGAGGTTATTGGTATTTCTCCCAACAATCTTGATTTCAGCTTGTGCTTCATCCAGCCCAGCGTTTCATGTTATGTACTCTGCATATAAGTTAAATAAGCTTGGTGACAATATACAGCCTTGACATACTCCTTTCCCAATCTGGAACCAGTCTGTTGTTCCATGTCCAGTTCTAACTGTTGCTTCTTGACCTGCATACAGATTTCTCAGGAGGCAGGTCAGGAGGTCTGATATTCCCATCTCTTGAAGAATTTCCCACAGTTTATTGTGATCCACACAGTCAAAGGCTTTGGCATAGTCAATAAAGCAGAAGTAGATGCTTTTCTGGAGCTCTCTTGCTTTTTCAATGATACAACAGATGTTGGCAATTTGATCTCTGGTTCCTCTGCCTTTTCTAAAACCAGCTTGAACATCTGGAAGTTCACGGTTCACATATTTCTGAAGCCTGGCTTGGAGAATTTTGAGCATTATTTTACTAGCATGTGAGATGAGTGCAAGTATGCGGTAGTTTGAGCATTCTTTGACGTTGCCTTTCTTTGGGATTGGAATGAAAACCGACCTTTTCCAGTCCTGTGGCCACTGCTGAGTTTTCCAAATTTGCTGGCATATTGAGTGCAGCACTTTCACAGCATCATCTTTCACGATTTTAAATAGCTCAACTGAAACTCCATCACCTCCACTAGCTTTGTTCGTAGTGATGCTTCCTAAGGCCCACTTGACTTCACATTCCAGGATGTCTGGCTCTAGGTGAGTGATCACACCATCGTGGTTATCTGAGTCATGAAGATCTTTTTTGTACAGTTCTTCTGTGTATTCTTGGCAGCTCTTCTTAATATCTTCTGCTTCTGTTAGGTCCATACCATTTCTGTCCTTTATTGTGCCCATCTTTGCATGAAATGTTCCCTTGGTACCCCTAATTTTCTTGAAGAGATCTCTAGTCTTTCCCATTCTATTGTTTTCCTCTATTTCTTTGCATTGATCATTGAGGAAGGCTTTCTTATCTCTCCTTGCTATTCTTTGGAACGCTGCATTCAAATGGGTATATCTTTCCTTTTCCCCTTTGCCTTTAGCGTCTCTTCTTTTCTCAGCTATTTATAAGGTCTCCTCAAACAACCATTTTGCTTTTTTGCATTTCTTTTTCTTGAGGATGGTCTTGATCACAGCCTCCTGTACAATGTCACGAACTTCCGTCCGTAGTTCCTCAGGCACGCTGTCTATCAGATCTAATCCCTTGAATGTATTTGTCACTTCTACTGTATAATCGTAAGGGATTTGATTTATTGGCTGAATGTCCTTTAAAAAAGGAAACGCAGGGTATTCCCTGGCAGCCCATTGGTTAGGGCTCCTCGCTTCTACTGCAGGGGACATGGGTTCGATCCCTGGTCAGGCAACTAAGATGCTACATGCCAAACAACATAGCCAAAACAAACAAACAAAACTGTAAAAAAATAAAACAGGAAATGCGACTACCACACACAGGCACCCATACTCTCTGGCAACCGTGAGGATGGTGCGGAGTCCAGAGAGAGACTGGAGAGGGGAGCCCGGCCACGAGGCTTTGCCCCTCTGGGCGCTTGTGAGTATCAAACAAAATCACGAGTGTTAAAATGCTGAAGAACGATGCCTGGCCCATGATAATAAGGTCTGTGTAAGTGTGGATGATGGTCGTGGGGACAGGAGGAAAGGAATGTATTGAGAGATCTGTGCAGCTTGGGATGATTGAATCGGGGGAGGGGGTGCGAGTCAGTAACGACACCATCATTTCACTGTGTGCATTTCATAGCAGTGAGAGCTCTGAGTCCTAACTGCTGAACTGCCAGGGAATTCCTTGTTGTATTTCTTAATACACTTAGTATTTGCAGAAAGCCACACAGGGACCAATAGAGGAGAAGCAGAGGGGGCTTGCAGACCTGGTGGCGGTTGCTCATGCCGTGACTGGGTTACTTGGGTGAGTCCTTCTGTTTTGGCTGCCCTGGGTCTTCATTGCTGCCGGTGGACTTTCTCTCATTACAATGAGCCAGGGCTCCTCTCTGGCGGCAGGGCGTGAGCGTCTCACTCCAGGGCCCTTCCCGCGGCAGAGCACACACTCTAGGGTGTGTGTGTACCGCAGTAGTGATGCTCAGGCTTAGTTGATCCACAACATGTGAAATCTTCCTGATCCAGTGATTGAACCTGTGTCCCCTGCATTGGCAGGTGGATCCCCAACTACTGGACCACCAGGGAAGTCCAATGGTTAGGTGTGTGTGCACTGCCCTGAGAAAAGTGGATTGGAAAGGTTGTCTAAAGGATGGAAATCAAGGATTTGCTGGAGGTGTCTTCCCCAAGCCTGTCCTTGGAGCCCTGGGCAGACGCCAGAGCTCATGGTCAAGGCTGCTCCAGCCCTTGAGAAAACTCAGAGTCTAACTGGTCCTCTTTGGGGCTCACTGCAGAACCCTTCCTCCCTGCCCCTTCAAAATGGCCCTCCCTTATTTGGGGAGGTATACACACCTTTGGGGGCTTTCCAGGTCACTCAGTGGTAAAGAATCCACCTGCCAATGCAGGAGATGAGGGTTCAGTCCCTGGTCTGGGAAGATCCCCTGGAGAAGGAAATGACAACCCAGTCCAGTATGCTTGCCTGGAGAATTTCACAGACCGAGGAGCCTGGTGGGTACAGCCCATGTGGTTGCAGAGTTGGACACAGCTTAGTGACTAAACAACAACATACCTTTTGAGGTGGCTACCCTTGGAAGTGAGATTCTCTGGTAGCTCAGCGGTTAAAGCGTCTAAGCACATTCGTGTCAGAACCCTGTCTCTGTGGGCCTCAGGGGAACCTGACTCCTGAACTGGGATCTCCAAGGACGGGGTCTTTGAAGATGCTCCCAGGGGCCTTGGCCCTTCCAGCCACACGTCAAAGCTAACCTTGACGCAGGCTGCACGGTCCGTCCCTTCTCCCACCCACCCCCACTCAGACAGCATTCCCTCCCTCTTACCCTCCCAAAGGAAGAGAAGAAATGATCATCAAAGGTCAGTGGCCGCTGGAGAGGCAGCACCAAGAGCCGCTGCACGCTCGGGAGAGAACGCTGCATCTCCTCCTTGTGGCTTCAGGTGGTCTACATGGTCAGAGAAACTTCTCCAGTAACCAACTATAGACGTGATGCCTGAAAGCATAGTCTTATGGTTTGTCTTCCTGTTACTGCAACCGTAGATCAGTTCCGGAAGGGACTTCAAAAGGTCATCTGGGCAACTCTGCCTCTGAAGAGCAACCTGGACCAGACACATCTCCTCTGTCTCTGAAGGTTCCTATGAGGGAAACGCCGCTGATGCTCTCTGGATAAGAAGCTGCTCTTGCAAAACCTTGAGGCAAAGGGGACCTGTCGGAAACATCCTGCCTTGGGCAGCCTGCAGTGGGTTCCCATTTATGGAAGGCGACGGGCACTGCAAATCAAAGGCTTTAAAACAGCTTCAGCCCGCATAGTTTCCGAATAAAGTGATCCTAAATAAACAACCGGACAGCTGAATTAAGACACACTTACAAGGTTGTAGATAACAAAGAAAGAATATAAATGAGCTATGTGAGGATTTAAATGCATGGCGGTAAATGCAAGCAGCACAGACCATTAAATACACCCATTAGAAAAAAACTTGGTTTGACAGAGAAAGACAAATATCATATGATATCATCTACATATAGAATCTTAAAGCGATACAAATAAATTTTTTTATAAAACAGAAACAGACCCACAGACATTGCAAAGCAACTCATGGGGGAAAAGAGGGGGAGGGATAAATCAGGAGTTTGAGATTAACATATACACACTACTGAACATGAGGTAGGTAACCAGCAAGGACCTACTGTGCAGAACAGGAAACAACAGTCAGTGTTTCGTAATAACCTGTAAGGGAAAAGAATATTAAAAAAAGTATATATGTATGTATGCTAAATCACCTAACGCCAGAAACTAACACAATATTGTCAATCAGTTATACTTTGGTATTAATTAATGAAAATAAAAATATGTAAAAAGTGGAAAAAAACTTGGCTTGAGAGAATATTGATCACATGGAGAGACACTCAAAGCATAGCATTAAAAAGCAGGTCATAAAATAGTATGTTTCATAGTTAACTTTTTATTTATAGAAAAAACGAGAAGCATGTGTAGTAAGATCTTAATAACGGCTATCTTTGGGAGGTAATATAGGTATTTTACCCTTCATCTGCATAGCTGTACTTTCAGAGGCTTTGCAATGAATACAGATTAGTTTTAACTTTTTAATTATACCAGTAACGCACAAATGTGGAATTCAAACGAAACATGTAAGGTCAGCCGATCTCTAACCACCACCCGCTCCAGGGCCCATCCTGCTCCATCAGCGACCACGTGAGGAGTTTAGTGTCCTTCCTTTGAATCTTTTCCCTATGCGTTTTGCACAAGTGTATGTGCATTTAACACATTTAGAAATAGGCAGCATTCTTTCAGGGTTTTGCTTTCACAGATTAGATGCTATAATGTATGCACTGTGCTGATACGTAACTTGTTTTGCTTTTTCACTTACCCACAGACCTAGGAGATCTTTCCGTGTTGGTATAAGGAGACCTGTGCAGTTATTTTAACTGCTGCATAGTATCTCCGTGGCTGGATCGCACTTGTCTACCCATCCATAACTGATGGATATGTAGGTTGTTTACAGTCTCCGACATACAAACACTGGGGCCCTGAAATCCTCACTCAAGCTGACATACGTGCAGGTACATACTCACTTCTCTAGAGGAGATTTCTTTTTTTTAATTTATTTTAATTGGAGGCTGATTACTTTACAATATTGTAGTGGTTTTTGCCATACATTGACATGAATCAGCCATGGGTGTACATGTGTCCCCCATCCTGAGCCCCCCTCCCACTTCCCTCTAGAGGAGATTTCTAAGGAACCAAAGCTATAGTCATGCACATTTTAAATTTAAATAGGTAACCCTAAAGTATGGTTTTTCCTGTGGTCATGTATAGATGTAAGAGTTGGACTGTAAAGAAAGCTCAGCACCAAAGATTTGATGCTTTTGAATTGTGGTGTTGGAGAAGACTCTTGAGAGTCCCTTGGACTGCAAGGAGATCCAACCAGTCTATTCTAAAGGAGATCAGTTGTGGGATTTCTTTGGAAGGACTGATGCTAAAGCTGAAACTCCAGTACTTTGGCCACCTCATGTGAAGAGTTGACTCATTGGAAAAGACTCTGATGCTGGGAGGGATTGGGGGCAGGAGGAGAAGGGGACGACAGAGGGTGAGATGGCTGGATGGCATCACTGACTTTATGGACGTGAGTCTGAGTGAACTCCGGCAGTTGGTAATGGACAGGGAGGCCTTGCGTGCTGCGATTCATGGGGTTGCAAAGAGTCGGACACAACTGAGCAACTGAACTGAACTGAACTGAAAGTACATTCCAAAAATAAGATTTGCCTGTGGATTTTCCCACTAATGGTATTTAAGATACCTGCTCCTTGCCAATACACGACCTCATCATCAATCTTTTAAATTTTTTGTAAGAAAATAGGATTATTAAAGGTTGTCCTGTTTGGCCTCCACCTCTGACACTTGACTGGGTCTTTACTGTCCTCCAAGGGTCCAGCAGGCTTTCTCCCTCACAGTTCTGCGCTCAGTGCCCTGGGTGGCTGGGGTCATGTGTCTAAAGGCTGGGCAAGGAGTGCGAGTGGGCGGTAGGTGAGAGGGGAGGTCCCAGAAATGCAGGAATCATTTTCCAGCACCAAGCACCACACACAGACTACTGGTCTACCTCCAGAATAAATGTCAGCTCCATCTGCCTCTTCTGACTTTGTCACCACCATTCGAGACCCAGGCATCCTCATCCATCACATAAGCCCTGAAACTCTCTGCCATTGTCCCCCTCTTCCACTCTTGCCCTTTCAATCCTGTTCATTTACCACCTGACAGCCAGATGAAGCTTTCCTGAAATGCAATTCAGATCCTGTCACTCCCACGCTCAGAGGCTTCCGATCGCTTCCTGCTGAACCGGGAATTACACCCCAGCCCTTTTCCAGGGCTGCAGAACCCTGCACCCTCTGCCCTCCCTGCCCCCACTGGCTTCTTCTCTGCTCTCCCCCTTGCTCACTACCTACCAGACATCCGGGTTGCCCTTCTACTCCACAAAAACCCCCCAACTTCCCCAGGGACTCCAGGGTCCCTGTCCACCTTGCTCCCTCTATCAGGGACATGCTTCCCATGCTGATGCCCACTCACCTTTCAGATCTCAGCTTAAATGCCATGCAGTCTAAAATGGGTCTTCCCAGCTTGTTCTAATTTTTCACCTTTTGCTTTCATGGCACCCATCACAACTAAAATGCAGAAGCTTATCTGTGTGCTCGTTTCTGATATTTCAGGTCCGTGGGGGTAGAGTCTTGTCCACCGTTTCTTTCCTGTATCTAAGCACCTAACGCAGTGCCTGGCACATACTATTAATAGATGGCTTGATGAGCAGCGAATGCACGGATGGAAGGATGCACAAGAAAGGGGGAGGGAAGGCATCCTAGGAGCTGGGGAGGAAAGGGGGGGAAGTCAGGAGGTGCTCAAGGGAACCCTCGATCAGGAAGGAGCCCAGGAGGAAGGAGGCCTGGAGGTGGCTAAGAGGATGAGCATCCAATAGCACCTTCCGGCTGTCTGCTTTTCTGGGATGCAGTTCCCTCTGTGACCCCAAATCTCAGTAAAAGCCTGTGCTGCTCAGATGAGTGGCACCTTGGGAAGAAGTTAAAGGAAGATGAGTTGCTTCTGAGTCCAGGTGGGGCTACAGAGACAAGGACAGCTGCAGGAGGCGAGTCAGAGACACACACCCCTGGGAATCCTTAGTGATTCAGTCCAGGTGGGGACACCATGGGTCCCCATGGTGGGGACTCACTGAAGGGAACAGTGACCCCCACACAGCTATAGGAATTTGGTGATTCCATTATTCTACCAGGTTCCCCATTTCCTTCAGAGGAAAAGAATATTAAGGAAAAAAACAGGAAGGACACCAAGAATGAAGTGGCTTATTCCTCTTAGAGGCAGGTGTTCA
This sequence comes from Bubalus bubalis, assembly GCF_019923935.1. Lineage (NCBI taxonomy): Eukaryota > Metazoa > Chordata > Mammalia > Artiodactyla > Bovidae > Bubalus > Bubalus bubalis. Next base: position 185,658,640 of record NC_059158.1, on the reverse strand, counting down.
GGGGAAGTGAGCCCGAGCCTTGGCCTCAGCTGAGTTCTGGGTTCCAGTGCCAGACCCTCCTCTGTGTCTATAAGGTGGGAGGACAGTCACTGCCTTCATCCAGGTGTCGACAGATGACACGAGATAACAGACCTCAAGTCTTGGCTCTGATTGATGCACTTTTGACTTCGTTCACAGCAGGTGAGGGGAAGGGAAGGCACAAGCCCAATGCCAAGAGCAGGGACCCTGTGAGTGTGAAACCCGGGTGACTGCACAGGTCACGAGGCCGGGCAGCCAACCTCCCTCCATGCAAACTCACTTCTGGCTTAATGCTCTGCTTTAATCTTGACAGCTTGAAACCTGTCATTTTTGAACAAGGGACCCTGCACTTTCATTGTGCACTGGGCTCTGCAAATTAGATTATGTAGCATGTGTGTGTGTGTGTGCGCGCGCGCACGTGTACGAGAGAGAGACGGAGAGAGAAGGATGCTGCTGTGAGTGATCAGCAGAGATGAAGTGATGTTCTCATCAATGAAGCGATGCTAATTGCTGGTAACACCCACCCTATGGGACCGAGCCAACACCACACACCAGCAAGCTGAGACATCACCTAACAATAGCCCCCTCAGTTCTAATCATTAACAACCAAAACAACCCCTCCTAGACCTTGGGCTGGTACCCAAACACCCCCACACCCGCAGGCTGAGGCCCAACGCCCAGCGGTGCCAGGTGTGGGCTCCCTGCGAATCTTCCCGAGGACTCAACCAGTGCCGGAGGCTGTTTGCTGGTTTCTGAACAAGAGGCTCGCAATGTGCTCGCTCCCACAAGCGCTGCCTGAACTACCTTGTGGGCAGCCCAAATGCTGAGCTCACCACTGGATGAGATGGTGAGCTCCCTGAGGGCAGGAGCTGGGCCAGCATCACCTCGGTGTTGCTGAGGCTGGTTGCTGCGCTTGGAACTCAGTGGGTGCTCAGGAAACACACACTGGCGTCACGCATGTCGTTCCACAGACACTTATCATCTGACAGTGGCGGCCACAGGCAAGAGGAACGTAAGATAAAGGAATACAGAGAAGTTTGCAGCCTGAGGACATCCCTGGCGGTCTGGAGGCTAAGACTCACACTCCCAATGCAGCGGGCTTGGGGTGATCCCTGGTCAGGGAACTAGATTCCACATGCCACAGTTGAGAGTTCGCACGCCACAGCTAAAGATCCTGTGAGTCGCAACTAGGACCTGGCACAGCCTAAATGAATAAATATTTTTTTTTAATTAAGAAAAAAATTACAGTCTGAGCAAGTATTTGGACTCTTACTAGCAGAGGCTGTGCCTTCTGCAGTCTGGGACTCACTGCTGAGAAGTGGGAACAAGGAAGGGCTTCTCCTTCTAAATCCACTTCTATGTTGCTGCTTCAGTGTTCAACGCCTGCTCCAAACAGGGCATTTGGTGAAGAGGAGTGAGAGGCCCCTGACGGCGTCAGCAGACCTTGGCCCTGACCCCACTCAGCTCAGTGCCCTTGGCCAGACTGCTCCCTCCCTGGACCTCACGTTCCCCTGCATCAGGCGAGCTTATTGCATTAGTGCTGCATTGGCTGTCCAATACGGCAGCCGCTCGCCTGAAATGCCGCTGGTGAGACTGAGACACTGAATTTAAGATTTTATTTGTTTTTAATTAACATGAATTTTAAAACTGATATACAATCAGTCATTGGAGAATTAGAATCATTTGGAACAAACAAATTTCAGGTTTTGGTTTTGACACAGAGGTTTTAGAATTTATTTTTGTTCACCCCCCCCCAAAAAAAAACCTTCCAAAAAAAAGTATCGGACTTTATGAGTACAGGTGTTATCTTAAATGGCTGAATTATAAATAATGTCTCTGGTCAGGGTCACAGCTAGAGTTGGAGCTGATGTCCCACCTTCATTGTAAATTTGATAAAAATCCAAACACAGATGAAATGTTTCTGAAGAAATTTTAGCATTTGAAGAGGTGCGATAGTGTAAAATACAGATTTTGAAGACTTAGTATGAAGAAAGAATGCAAAGTATCTCATTAACACTTTTTGCATTGATGATATAATAGGATGAGCCAACAAAGGTCCGTCTAGTCAAGGCTATGGTTTTTCCTGTGGTCATGTATGGATGTGAGAGTTGGACTGTGAAGAAGGCTGAGCGCCGAAGAATTGATGCTTTTGAACTGTGGTGTTGGAGAAGACTCTTGAGAGTCCCCTGGACTGCAAGGAGATCCAACCAGTCCATTCTGAAGGAGATCAGTCCTGGGTGTTCTTTGGAAGGAATGATGCTAAAGCTGAAACTCCAGTACTTTGGCCACCTCATGCGAAGAGTTGACTCATTGGAAAAGACTCTGATGCTGGGAGGGATTGGGGGCAGGAGGAGAAGGGGACGACAGAGGATGAGATGGCTGGATGGCATCACTGACTCGATGGAGGTGAGTCTGAGTGAATTCCGGGAGTTGGTGATGGTCAGGGAGGCCTGGCGTGCTGCGATTCATGGGGTCGCAAAGAGTCGGAGACGACTGAGCGACTGAACTGAACTGAACTGAACTTTGGCCACCTCATGTGAAGAGCTGACTCATTGGAAAAGACCCTGATGCTGGGAAAGATTGAGGGCAGGAGGAGAAGGGGACGACAGAGGATGAGATGGTTGGATAGCATCACCGACTCAATGGACATGAGTTTGGGTGGACTCTATAAGTTAGTAATGGACAGGGAGGCCTGGCGTGCTGTGGTTCATGGGGTCGCAAAGAGCTGGACATGACTGAGTGACTGAATTGAACTGAATGAGTTAAATAAAAGACATTATGAAAATTAATTTCACCTGCTTCTCGGTTCCATTTTTAATGTGGGCACTAGAAAACTTAAAAGTTACATCTGCAGCTCAGAGCCTCCTTCTACCAGACAACACTGGATTAGGGAATCTCTAAAAGTACTTCCTTTTAAAAAATATTCTAACATTCGACAATGCAACAGTGCTGGGTAATTTTACTGAATTTTAGGTTTGCTTCTTCAGCATCGTAGTTCTTTTCACGTTCTTAGGTATGTACCTCGACGTTCCAAAAGAAAACTGCCTCCTCTACACTCATCTCCAACTCTAGGGATGGGCATATGACCAGGCCTGGCCAATCAGAAAAGAGTACCCTCCCTTTGACCACAGTGATTGGCTCAGATATGACACATGACCACCAGGCAGCGCCAATGAGACGCCCGTTTGATTGCAAGATTGACAGCGAGTCTGGCGTCCTCCCTGGGATTACGGAGGGCGTAAAATGGAAGCCTAGGTCTGAAGGCAGCCCTCCTGCCCCTCAGGAGAGACCAGCCTGCCTTACAAGGAAGGCAGCACAAAGAAAGGAGGACCAGAGAGAGGCCAAGTCTTGCATCGCAAGTCAGGATCTATCCCTGGGAAAAAACAATTCCTTTTTGCTTAAAGCAGTTTGAATCGTAATTCTGACCCTGGAATCATGAACACCACCTAGACAATTGATGATTCCCCTCAACTCAGGCTCAAGTGACTGTCTTCTAAAACTGCTGGGCTAGGGACTCCCCAGGTGGCCCTCTGGTTGGGAGTCTGCCTACCAGAGAAGGGTACCTGGGTTCAGTCGGGGAAGATTCCACTTGCTTCGGGCCTGCTGAACCCTTGCACCGCAACTACTGAACCCAGGCCCTAGAGCCTGCCAGCCCCAAGTACTGAGACCCAGCCTCCCAGAGCCAGCGCTCCACGACAAGAGGCCCCACCGCAATGAGAAGCCCACCCACCACAGCTAGATTAGCCCATGCAGAAGGAAGGCCCTATACAGCCTAAAATGAAATGAAATAAATACATAATAAAGTTTTTTAAAAATAAATAAAACCACGGGATGCTGTCCTCAGTTCAGTTCAGTTCAGTCTCTCAGTCATGTCCAACTCTTTGTGACCCCATGGACTGCAGCACACCAGGCTTCCCTGTTCATCACCAACTCCTGGAGCTTGCTCAAACTCGTGTCCATCAAATCAGTGATGCCATCCAACCATCTCATCCTCTGTCGTCCCCTTCCCTTCCTGCCTTCAATCTTTCCCAGCATCAGGGTCTTTTCAAATGAGTCAGCTCTTCGCATCAGGTGGCCAAAGTATTGGAGTTTCAGCTTCAACATCACTCCTTCCATTGAACACTCAGGACTGATCTCCTTTAGGATGGACTGGTTGGATCTCCTTGCAGTCCAAGGGACTCTCAAGAGTCTTCTCCAACACCACAGTTCAAAAGCATCAATTCTTTGGTGCTCAGCTTTCTTTGTAGTCCAACTCTCACATCCATACATGACCACAGGAAAAACCATAGCCTTGACTAGACAGACCTCTGTTGTCAAAGTAATGTCTCTGCTTTTTAATATGCTGTCTAGGTTGATTATAACTTTCCTGCCAAGGAGCAAGCATCTTTTAATTCCGTGGCTGCAGTCACCATCTGCAGTGATTTTGGAGCCCCCCAAATAAAGTCAGCCACTGTTTCCACCGTTTCCCCATCTATCTGCCATGAAGTGATGGGACCGGATAACAAGATCTTAGTTTACTGAATGTCAGGTTTTAAGCCAACTTTTTCACTCTCCTCTTTCACTTCCATCAAGAGGCTCCTTAGTTGAGGCTGTCCTCAACCCTCTCCCAAACCCTGCCTTCTCATACTTGCAGCCTCTTCTCTCCTGGCCACTCTCTCACCCTCCCGTCAGCTGGAATAACTTGTAGTGACATGAACCAGTCCCACTTGTCTTCCTGCATTTTCACATCCCTGCATTTCCCACTGCTTGGGAGATCTCCTCTCTCTCAGTCTCCACCCCCACTCTACCCCCTGCCTCCTAGGCTCTGGCAAACTCCTCATCTTTCAGGTCTCAGCTACTCTTATCAAGGTCACTGATGACCTCTGTGTTGCCAAATCCAATGGTCACTTCTCTGTCTACCTCTTATGCAACTTTGACCACATTCTACACAACTGTTCCCATCTTCTTGAAACTTTTCTCTTGGCTTCTGTGATACCTTTTTCTCCTCCTCCTATGTCACTGACCACTTCTTCTCAATCTCTTCATTCGTTCCTTTATTCTTTCATGCTCTCCTTCAACAAATATTGACTCAGAGCCTACTACTTGCTGAGCCCTATGCTAGGTACTAGGCAGTCACAGAACAAGGCCCTGCCCCGTGGAGTTTATATTCTAGGGCAACTCTCCTTTATCAATTCTCCACTTCTGCTCAGTCTCCAAATATTGGCCGTGTGTGTGTGTGTGTATTAGTTGCTCAGTCGTGTCTGATTCTTTGTGACCCTTAGACTATAGTCTGCCACCAGGCTCCTTGTCCATGGGATTTCCCAGGCAAGAATACTGGAGTAGGTTGCCATTCCCTTCTCCAGGGGATCTTCCTGACCCAGGGATCGAACCCCAGTCTCCTGTGTTGTAGGCAGATTCTTTACCATCTGAGCCACCAGGGATCTCTTGTCATTTCCATCTTATCCAGTCTTGTGGCTTTAAATTCCATCAATGTGTTGCTGGCTCCCAAATATTTATCCCTAGCCCTGGCTATTTGCCCTGAACTCCAGACTAATACATCCAACTACCTACTTGATTTACACTTAGATATCTACAGATTGCCTCAAGATTAATGTGTTGAAAACAGAAATGTTTATTCCCCAGCTCTCAGCCTGAACCTGTTTCTCCGCCACAGTCAATGGCACCGTCACCTACCCAGTTGCTAAAGAAGCCTAGGAGTGATTCTGATTCCCATCTTCTCACCCTGCTCCCCATCTAGCTCTACCTCCAGAATGGACTCTGGAACTGCCCACTTTTCTCCATTTCCTCTCCAGCTCCAGGTCACCCTCCTCCATCCCTGGACCAGTATTGTGATGACCTCTTCACTGGTTTTCCTGTATCCACTCTTACCATCACCCTCATCTTCCCTTCTTCACCCTGCAGCCGGAGCGATCTTTTAAAAATGTAAATCAGATCACATCACTCCTCTTCTTAAAACCTTCCATCAAACAGCATGGGAGAAGACATTTGCAACATTTATGAAAGACAATGGATTAGTAACTCGAATATATAAACAAATTTTAAAAAAAGAGAGAGCCTTGTCAAAAAAAATGGACAAGGGATATGAACAGCCAATTCACAAGAAACTCTAAGAGCTAATAAACACAAAATTACATGTTTAACCTCACTAGTAATCCTGAAAACACAAATTAAAGCGAGTTACCATTTTACACCCAAAACACTGTCAAAATTTTAAAAGGCTGACAATATCAACAGTTGGCAAGGATATAAAGAAGTGGGAACTTTCAGATGCTGTTTATGGGAATATAAATTAGGATGCCAACTTTAAACAGCCATCTGGTAACTTCTTATAATGTTGGAAATGCACAAACCCATTAATTCTCCCATTTCAGAATCAGTTGAAATAGTAAAAAACAGGATGAAACCTAAATGTCTATCAATATGAGAATGAATAAATAAAATATGATATTCATGTGCCCAAATAATTCTGTATAGCACTGAAAACAAATTAGCTAAGTTCACTCAACATCTCTCAAGCATTTTTGGATGAAAAAAGGCACCCATAAAATTTGCTCAGGCGCTCAGTCATGTCCAACTCTTTTCAACCCCATGGACTGTAACCCACCAGACTCCTCCATCCATGGGATTCTCCAAACAAGAATACTGGAGTGGGTTGCCGTTTCCTTAGCCAGGGGATCTTCCCGACCCAGGGACTGAACCCACATCTCCTGCATTGGCAGGTGGATTCTTTACCAATGAGCTGTCGCGGAAGGCATAAAAAGACTGCATGCTTCAATTTACGAAGATTTAAAATTTTAAACTTCAAGAGAAAAATGGTTTCCCATTCCCCTAACAGTAAATTCCTACCCAGGACCACAAGGCCTGTGTCATCTGTCTCTTGCCCGTCTCTCTAATTCCATCTCATCCCACTTGCTTAGCTCCAGCATGGACAAGGGATATATCCAAAAAGAATCCTGTTTTCAAGCATTCTTCAAGCACTGCATTTTCGTGCCCACTTTAGAGCCCTTCCATAAAATGTCCCCTCTCGCCGGCACTCCCCCTAAAGCAGGCTCCTCACCTCCAACACTGTGTTTACCTATCTGTCCCCCTACCTGTCTGTCCCCACCAGACCGTGATCTCCAAAAGAGTAAGAACCTTGCTTCTGTTGTTCACTGGTATATCATGAATGCATGGCATTTTGTAGGTGTTCAATAAATGCTTATTGAATGAGTTGTTGTGAATTCCTTCGGGAAGTCTTTCCTGCATTCCTAGACCAAGAAACATTCCTTCGCTTTGCCCTTCAACAGCTTCCTGCTTGGCCCGCTCAGCTTTTCCCATTATGACTCAGCATCTCTTGATCTGGGTTCTAGACTGGGTGTCAGGGGAACCTGTGAACATCCTAAACTCTGGATCAAATTTCATATGCGTGTGCTAATTACATCTTCTGGGAGAAGGTTCTTTGTTTCCATCATACTCTTTAAAGGGTCTATGCCACAAACACACAGGAAAGTCTTCACAACACGGGTGTCTCACTCACATTGTCGTTTGACCAGGTCCTCCAGATTGTTGGCTGCTTGAGGGCAAGTCAACCACTGTTTTCCCAAATGCCAGAGAAGGGCCTGATGTGTAACAGATGAATTTCAGTGAAACCTTGAGTGAATGAATAAAGGAATAAATGCATGTTTTCGGAGTCTGGGTGGTTGTGGTTAGTTGCTAAGTCGTGTCCTAGTCTCTGCAACCCCAGGGACTGCAGCATGCCAAACTCCTTGTCCTCCACTATCTCCCAGCTGCTGCTGCTGCTGCTAAGTCGCTTCATTCATGTCCGACTCTGCGTGACCCCATAGAGGACAACCTACCAGGCTCCCACGTCCCTGGGATTCTCCAGGCAAGAACACTGGAGTGGGTTGCCATTTCCTTCTCCAGCTATCTCCCAGAGTTCACTCAAATTCAGGTATGTGAGTTGGTGATGTTATCTAACCATCTCATCCTCTGACACTCCCTTCTTCTTTTGCCTTCAGTCTTTCCCAGCATCAGGATCTTTTCCAAAAAGTCGGCTCTTTGCATCAGGTGGTCAAAGTATTGGAGTTTCAGCTTCAGCATCAGTCCTTCCAATGAATAGTCAGGGTTGATTTCCTTTAGGATTGACTGGATCTTCTTGCTGTCCAAGGGACTCTCAAGAGCCTTCTCCAGCATCACAATTTGAAAGCATCAGCTCTTCAGTGCTCAGCCTTTTTTACAGTCCAGCTCTCAGGTTTGTACATGACTACTGGAAAATCATTAGCTTTGGCTGTATGGATCTTTGTCTTCAAAATGACGTCTCTGCTTTTAACATGCTGTCTAGGTTTGTCACAGCTTTCCTTCCAAGGAGCAAGCATCTTTTAATTTTATGACTGTGGTTACTATCCACAGTGATTTTGGAGCCCAAGAAAAGAAAATCTCTCACTGCTTCCACATTTTCTGCTTCTATTGGCCATGAAGTGATGGGACTTGGTGCCAGGATCTTGATTTTTTAAGAATGAGTTTTAAGCCAACTTTTTCACACTTCTCTTTCATCTTCATCACGAGGCTCTGTAGTTCCTCTTCACTTCCTGCCATTACAGCGGTATCAGCTGCAAATCTAAGGTTGTTGATAGGTACCAGGTCCGTATCCACTCCCAGTCCCTTTGGGAGGCTGGACCTTGGTTCTGGGACAGAGAAGAGACAGAACGCTGGCCCCAGAGCCGGGCAGGTGAGGCTCTCAGGACAGCATCCTGGCCCGGCCTCTGCTCTTGCTCACCTGGGCCCAACCACGCTGATCCGTTACAGGTTTTTCCATCCTTGACCCAGAGCTGGCTGCACCCTCCTTCTCTCTCCTCCTCACCCCGCAAGATGAACCAGCTTTGGTACCAAGGGTGTTGCAGCCAAGACCAAGGCAATCGCCAAGCTCAGGCAGCCCCATGGAAACCCCACAACAAGGCACCAAAACAGAGACCAAACCCATCCCAGAAAACTCCAGGGGCGAGGAGGGGAGCCTCTCCACCAATGACTTAGGAATCCAGACATTCCGGTGGGGCCAACTGGGCAAGGGGTGTGGGATGCTCGCCTCCTTCCATATAAAGAAATCCCAAACTCCAATACACGTGCTGTCCACTCGGTGGCCAGGGTCTTTCCCCAAGGCCACCTGCACACCCCCCAGGTACACATGTTTCTCTGAGACGTTCGTGAATGAAGTCCAGGCGGGCTGGGTCCTCAGGTCATTAGGAGGAATATTTAATGCTGTTGGCTCCATTGACTGAGGTCAACCGTGTGCCAGGCCTTGGGCGACATGACCTACGTTTTGAAAAATTTAATCCTCACTATGTCTGTATCAGCCCCATTTGACAGAAGATGAAACTGAGGCAGAAAAGGCCAAGTGGTTGGCCCAAGGCCTCTCGGCCAGCGAGTGGCTAAGGCGAGATTCAAACAGGTCACATGAGTCCCATGACCTTCAGCTAAACCCTAGAGCTGCCGTCTATAAAGCTGGTCACTTGGGGCTACAGCCGATTACACTCAGGCCTCCCAGCAACCCTGGCCAGGGGAATCACCATCACTTCCCTTATTTTATTCTATTTTTTAAATTAATTTTTATTTTATTTTGGAGTATAATTGATTTTGGCTTCCCTGGTGGCTCAGTGGTAGAGAACCTGCCAAATGCAGGAGACACAGGTTCAATCCCTGGGTCAGGAAGATCCTCTGGAGAGGAAATGGCAACCCCCTCCAGTATCCTTGCCTGGGAAATCCTGTGGACAGAGGAGCCTGGCAGGTGCCAGTGCGTGGGGTCGCAAAAGAGCTGGACACGACTGAGCGACTCAACAGCAGCCCTGGCTGATTTACAACGTGCTCGTCTCAGGTGTACCGCCAAGCGATTCAGTTTCACGTATACAGACATCCCTTCTTTTCAGAGTCTTTTCCCACGTAGGTTGTTATAGAGTGTTGAGTACGGGAGGTCCGTGTTGATGGTGGATTTTACATACAGAAGTGCATCTATTAATGCCAGACTCCTAGCTTATCCCTTCCCCCAACATTTCCCTTTTGGTCACCGTACGTTTGGCTCCAAACTCTGTGAGTCTGTTTCTGCTTTGTAAGTAAGCCCATTCGTATTATTTTCTTTGGAGTCCGCGTGTACAAGTGGCATCATATGGTGCTTGTCTTTGTCTGGCTCGCCTCACTCGGTGCGATGACCTCTGGGCCCATTCACGCTGCTGCAAATGGCGTTATTATTCCATTTTCGCACTCTCATCCAGGTTGATCCAACACAGTCCTTTCACTCTCCACAACAGTGCAAACACAACATTAGCCAAAATGCCACAAGTTACAAAACTCTCAAACAGAAAATGTGTAGTCCTGACTATGATGAAAGTCAAAAAAGCAACGTACATGTTGTCAAGGGAACCAGCAAGACCGCCATGAGTATCAGCCAAACAGGGGGTTCTGGGAGGAGCCTACAGAGCTGGCCTTCACCCTGCTCATCAATGTCAGAGAGAGGGAGACATGGAGGGGGGGTGTGTGTAACCCCTCATAATAACATGTAAAAAGAGAACCATTTTTAGCAACTAACAGTGAGTATTTCACCCTAGAGGTCAAAAGAGGACTCGAGCAGGAATGGCAGCCGCATAGAAGTACACCCTTTCCTGCCGGACCCTGCGGGCCAACAAGCAAGGCATGAGCAGGCCCCAGGCCATCAGTGGAGTGGAAAAACATGCTCTCAGGCTCATCCCTGCTGGCTTTGTCACTGACTTGCCTCTCAGGAAATGGAAACGTGCGAGCTATCCAGCCAGAAAATTTAAGGGCATCTTTGTAAGTAAATCCCGCAGCAGCAGTGCCCACCTGGGCCCCGGTTTGTCCTGCCTCCATCCACGTGTGTGTGTCTGTGCTCCCTCCGGGAGAGGCCGGCACACAGGACTGTCTCCCCAGAGGCTGGAGAACCTGGAGAACTAACCCTGTTGTCTGCACAGCAACGTGCTTAGTTGCTCAGTTGTGTCTGACTCTTTGCAATGCCATGGACTGTAGCCCTCCAGGCTCCTCTGTCCGTGGGATTCTCCTGGCAAGAACACTGGAGTGGGTAGCCATGCCCTCCTCCAGGGGATCTTCCCCACCCAGGGATCGAACCTGAGTTTGCTGCACTGGCAGGTGGATTCTTTACCAGCTGAGCCACCAGGGAAGCACAATAATCAACACTTGGCCCACCCGTGCTCGTGGATTTCTCTCCACAGCCACTGTGAGGGCAGCATCACACTCCCGTTTTACAGGTTAAAGAGCTCGAAGCCCAGAGAGGGCACGTGAGGCGTCACCCAGGAACAAGGAGCAGAGCAGGGGTCACTTCAGACCCCTCGCCCTTCTCCTCCAGCCTGTGCCCGCGTGTCAGGATCTGGCCTTAGAGAGGCCATGGGTCAGGGATGAGATGAAGGCTTATCGAGGGTGTGAACCCAGTCCACAGGCTGATGGTCAGGGAGCAGCATGTGGACCCTCGTTTAGAGGGAAGTGAAACGGAAACAGACATTCCCCCGGATGTGCTCAGAGGTCTCGGCCAGATAACCAGGCCCGGAGGACTTCTGAGAGCCGCATGGCGGCCCCAGACGGGCTCTGACGGGAAACCGGGCAGAGAACCAGGGGCCCTGCCCAGGGATGGCCAGACAGGCTCAAGCCCAGGCTCAGGCAGCCCCAGGAACCAGCAGTGGGCCCCCGCCTGCCCTCCTGCTCACCCCTTCTGCTGGGACATAGGTTCGTTACCAGGGAAGCTGGATGCCAGGTAATGGGCTGGGAGGGCAGACCTCTCTCTGGTCTGGGCCTGGTGTGGGGGTGCCCGGCGCAGGGGTGCCCGGCCCGGCCCTGCCAGGCCCTCACCAGACAGCCAAGCACAAGGCCCCTCTCAGGCAGGCAGACAATCAGCCCTTTCAGTCCCAGGACAGCCTGGCCAGCGTTCCCCGCACCTCTGTTTCTCCTTAGCTCCTGTGAGTGAATCACTAGGAGTTAATGACTCTGGGAACAGTGAGCGAGGAGCCGGTTCAAGTTCTTGAGCGGACAGAAAGCTGGGTCTGCTGATGAAGATCCATGCTGTGGATCCCCCAGGGTCACAGAGCCACAAACAGTCACAGAATCGACACCATGGAAGGGTAGGGCCGGAGCATCACAGATAGTTCGAGAGTTTACAAATTGTTCTGATCACAGAACCATCAAAAGCCAATGTCCCAGAACCATCGATTATTGGAAGCCCAGAATGACCACCTGGGTGAACCAGAGACTTCCAGGACCTTCAACCCATCAGTTGTCAGAACCCAGCTCTTTTTATAAAAAAATAATTTTATTTCTTTACTTAGGGCTGTGCTGGGCCTTCATGGTTGCACAGGCTTTTTGTCCAGTTGCGGCAGGTGGTGGGGCTGGGGGAAAGGGCTCCTCTCCGGCCACAGTGCAGGGCTCTCCTGCTGCCGTGGCTTCTCTTGCTGTGGAGCACGTTCTCTGGGCACTGGGGCCACAGCGGCTGTGGGGTGTGGGCTCCGTAGTTGCGGCCCCTGCACTCTCCAGCACAGGCTCAGTACTCGTGGCACACGGGCTGAGTGGATCCATGGCATAGGAGATCTTCCCAGCCCAGGGATTGAACCCATGTCTCTTGCATTGTCAGGCGGACTCTACCACTGAGCCACCAGGGAAGACCCAGAACCCAGCTCTTCAGAGCAGGAAAAGGCCGTGCTGTCTGAAGCTTCATTTTGCAGGTGGGGAAACTAAGTTCAGTGATCATGTGACCATAATCATGTCACAGATCTAGGGCTGGGGCCCAGACCTCGCCACTTCCCATCCTAGCTCCTTGCCCAGGGAAGGTGGGCAAGCGCAGCGGCAGCCTGAGCTCCTGGACACTTGGCCTGGACTTGCCCCCTGGGAATTGGTCTGGCCTCATTCGGGAGATCATCTGACACCGTCAGGGCACCTATGGTCAAGCCCTTCTGTTGTGTCAAGATCTGAGGCTGTGTGAGCTCTAGGGTCAGGATGATGTGTTTGGCAAGTCTGGGCAGGCTTGGACTCTCTTAACCAATCCCTCAGTCCTCTGCCTAATACGGGACAATTGTGCACCTTCATGATTTTGCCTGGGAGGATGCCCAGTGGTGATCACACAGGGGAGAGAGCCGGTCCTCCTAGGTTTTCAGACTGGGGTGCCACTGCCTCATCGGAGTTACTTCAGTTCACTGTCAAGCCATACAGGGTAATCCTGTCTCACTTCCCCATCACATGCTAGGCTCAGAGAAGTTGCTAAGATAATAAAGACTCTGTGCCCACCTTTGAGGCCCTCATAGTCCACGGAGATAGTCACATGTATTTTTGATTATAAGTCAAGGCAGAATGTGATAGCAATAATCACAGAAGAGGCAGAAACTTAGAAAAGCTTTTTGAGAGAGGGGTAACATCTAACAGGAGCCTTTTAGAGAGCTTTTCCTTATGTCAGTTCCTGACTTCTGCATCGGACTATGATGCAGGAACAAGAATTAGGCTTGCCTTGCCACCCTAAACAGCTAGAGAACCGACCAAAATATAAGAAACAACTGCTTTTCAACAATTGCTTTTCAAGCAATGAAAAGCAAGTGTGGCAGAATGTGATCCGTAAGAGAAGAGAGATAAATATAATGGGGGTTGGGGGAGAGGGCTGATTGTCCTGGTTTTCTGCCTGGAGTCATACTTCAGACCATGGTCCAAGGAGACGGAATCCCAAGAAGAACATACCAATCTTGCTGAGCTGAGCATTGGAGTTTGGTGTCCAGAGACACAGCTAGAAGTTGTATGGCAAAGTTCCAGAAAGGAGGGAGCTGTGCAGCAAATGAGCTCCAGAAATCTGCATAGGACCTTCTAGAGTTGTTGTTGAGTACTAGAGTAAAAGTCCCCGAGACACAGCAAAGACAAACTGAACCATTCCCAGAGCTCACACAGGTCAGAAAACATTTGAGTTGCGACCAGCCAGAGTGGTGAAAACTCAGTAAAAACCTCAAATATTCAGTGGAAACTTCACAGAAGTCACATGTTAGCCATGGGCTAAGCCATCCCTAGAGTGAAGGCTAGTCCAGACCAGCCATAGCAAAGTTTGAAAACAGGCTTCAAAGGGATAAAGATAGTGTGCAAGTAACCTAGCTGCGTGTTACAACAAAGCCCAACATTATTTAAAAGAAGACAACAAGATTGAGACACTCAACTATGAAACAGCCATCACGTCCAGCGTCCAGTCGGACACTGCTGGATACGCCCCAAAGCAGGAGGCTGTGGCCCATAGACAGAAGAAAAGTCAACCCATAAAAACGGGCACAGAAATGATAGAGATGATGGAGCTAGATACAAAGATGTTAAAGAGTTATTATAATTACAAATATTTTGAATATATATATATTCATAATAAGTAGAGAAATGGAAGATATAAAAAAGAATCAAGTAGAACTTCTAAAATGAAAAATAGACTATGTAAAATGAGAATTTTATCAAATGAGATCAACATTGCAGAAGAAAAGATAATTGACCCAAATGTTCAATACAGCAATATAATCTACCTAAACTGAAGCCCAGGGAGAAAAGTAGATGGGAAAAAAATCAACAGAGCTTAGTGATCTGTGATATGACATCAAATGGTCTAACATAAGTGTAATTGAAGTCCAAGAAGGAAAGGAGAGGAGAGAGAAAGACAGAGAAAGAGAGAAAAAGACAGGCAAAAAGAATACATTTGAAGAAATGATGGCTGGAAATTTTCTAAATTTGAGAAAAATTATAAACACAGAGATTCAAGAATGTCAAAAAAACTCCAGTCAGGATTAACATAAAAACCCCACACCAAGATACATCATAGTCAAATTGCTGAAAACAAGTGATAACAAGACAGTTTTAAAAGCAAACAAAGAAAAAAGGACGGGTCATACACAGAGAAACAATGATAAGAATTTAAAGCATTCTCATCAGAAACTAGGAGACAGTGGAACCTCTCCAAAGCACTGAAAGAAAAAGAAAAAAACTGTCAACTTAAGATTTTATGGCCAGCAACAATACCCTTTAAACAATGAAAAGGAAATAACTTCTTCACAAAAGAAAAACAGAAGCGGAGAGAACCTGTCACCAGCAGACCTGCCCTACAAGAAAATAGTAAAGGAAGCTCTTCAAGTGACAGGCGATTACTCTCGATGGAAACCTGAACGAAACTAAGGAGTAAAGGACAGAGAGACAATACACACGTGACTTCTCATCTGTTGACTTCTTTGAAAGATAAACAAAGATAACAGTGGACAGTGGTGTTTGCAATATGTGTAAAAGCAAAAGGTATGGCAATAGGAGCACCCAAGGGACAGAATGCGAGTGGAAACACACTGTTAAAGACAACGTCTTACTCTCTCTGCTTTAGTGGGTTTGCGTGGTGTCAACTCAGCTAAGCTGGAGCTGTATTCCCAGAGTTTCTTTCCCTGTACAGTTCCATGTCGGCACGGGTCACTAGAGACATTTTATACAACATCTGGTAGGCACAGTGAAGAAGCAAGCACTTGCTTTTTTTTTTTTTTGTCACTCTAAAAATTGGTGCAGGGGCACCAGGTGCAGAGCAACATGCTGTAACTTAACAGCTGGGTCAGCCTGTCATCACGAGGCAGCGGCTGAGCCCACAGCCCCTCCAGCTCCTGCTGGATCCTCCTGCAGATTCTCCTATCCCTGGTCCAGGTGTGCTGCAGCTTCAAGATGAGAAGCCCCAGTCTCCCCTCTAGGTCATTCACATCATCGAAGATGGCCTCTTGCAGGCAGTGAGAGAGGACGTGTGGGCACTGCTTGTTCCTGCTCCCCTTACTCTTCCCTGACTTCAAATCCGTCTCCCGCTCCCAATTTCTTTCCCTTCACAGCCAGTAATATACCAGCACCAGGCACAAAGAAACCAGCCTTTTAGAAACTGTTTAGCCAGCTCCCTATCATTGCATAAGATCAAATTTCTATAATAAATCCCTTGCTAAGTATCACTCCCAGTGGTTTTGTTTCTCTGTTTGAATGCTGACTAATAAATATGCAAAGTATTCAAGTGTTATGTGATTAGTTAAAGATTCATATAATTAACCCCAAAGCAGCCACTGACAAAGAAAATAGGGATTTCCCTGGTGGCCTCGTGGTTAGGATTCCAGCTTTCACTGCCATGGCCCTGGTTCTATCCCTAGTTGGGGAGCTGAGATCCCACAAGCTGTGCAGTGTAACCAAAAAACAAAAAAGGAAAAGAAAGAATGAAAACAAAATGGATTATAAAAGACATATAACCAGGCAAGGGGAAGAAAATTAAGGAAGAAAAAAGAGATGGGAAAAATAGAAAGCTCATAGCAGAACAGTAGGTTTAAACTCAATTATATTGATACCTACATTAAATGTAAATTATCTAAACTCAGACAAAGTAGGCCTTCAGAACAAGGAATTTTACCAGAGATTAATGAATGAGAAATGGACCAACTAATCAAGAGAATATATTACTCCTAAATATATATGTGCCTAATAACAGAGCTTCAAAAATACATGAAGCAAAAACCGAAAGGAGAAATAGACAAATCCACAGCGAGAGCTGGGCATTTCAATACTCTTGTAATTAAGAAGTGGAAGGAGTGGACAGAAAGTCAGCAAGGATACAGAAGACTTGAACAGCACTGTCAAACAACTTGACCTAATTACATTTGTACAACACTCCACCCGATAATGAAGTACACTTTGTTTTTAAGAGCAAAACCAAGGTACACCAAATACTGGCCCACACGATAAATATCAGTACGTTTAAAAGAGATGGAATCACTGCACTGATGCTGGAGGGGGAGATAAAGATAAAGGGATGTACAGGGTTTTTCTTGGTTTTGTTTTTTTACTCAAAGAGAAGAGAAACTTTCCGTATAACACAAATGAGTCATCTTTTCGCCGCTTACAAGTGATAGCTGTGGATTACTGCAGTGTATTTTAAAACTTAAGTCCTTTCACATCAGGCCATGTGTCAGAAGGGACTTCCAGGCCAGTAGAGCATGTTGTTGGAGGTCTGGACAACTTTTCAAAGGGAGGTAGCTGGTGACAATGACTTGAGTCAAGAAACAGGCCTGCAGGTAGCTGGTGCCCTGAGCGCCTGTGAGAAACCCACCCCTACACTTCCTCTTGGGTGTCCACAGCTTATCAGTATGTCCATAATCAAGCCAACAGAATAACACCAGCCCCTAGAGCTCCTATCTTTATCCCTCCTTCTCAAAGCTTCTATCTCTCTTGAAATATTCGTCTTAGTCAATGGAACCACTCAGAAATCTGCGGGTAGTCGAAACTCCTGCTTTCTTTTTCAGTCCCCAGAGTTAATTAATCACAGTCCTCGTGAATCTTTTTCTCCCACTAATCACTTGAACCGTATTTTCTCTCCCCCCTCATCCCCAAGGCCAAGTCCAAGCCGTCTCATGTCTCACCTTATTCTCTAACTGCCTCCAACTTGCCCCAGACCTTCTCCTTGTTCTGCTCTGCCCTGCTTGCCAGTGGAATCCTAACTTTCATGTGCTTCGTGTTCTAAAAGTCACACAAGAGGGGCCTTCCCTGTCGATCCAGTGGTTGAGAATCCAGTCTCCAATGCAGGGGATGTGGGTTAGATTGTGGTCAGAGAACTAAGAGCCCACTCACTGTGGGGCAACTAAACGTGAGGACCGCAGAGAAGACCCAGTGCAGCCAATTTCTTTTTCAAGTCACACAATAATGCATATTTCTCAACAGAAAAGCTCTAATACAGGGAAGCAAAACCCCAAATACGTTACTTAATAAAAAGAAGTAAAGGCAAATTGTAATTTCCCACCATTATCAAACCATTGCAAATGTTTTGGACGAGCTACCTTCCAACTCTTGTCTAAACATTCATTTATATTCCTTACACAATAGGATTGCAGTAGATGTGCTATTAGGGTAACCCGGTTTGCTCAGGACAGTCCCCGTTTTAGCACTGAAGATCCTGCACCCAGGGAAAGCACTCTCCTGGGCAAAGTGCAATTGCAACTCTGCAATATATTATTTTAGGGCTTCCCTGGTGGCTCAGACGGTAAAGGGTCTGCCTGCAGAGCGAGAGACCTGGGTTTGATCCTTGGGTTGGGAAAATCCCCTGGAGAAGGAAATGGCTACCCACTCCAGTATCCTTGTCTGGAAAACCCCATGGATAGAGGAACCTGGCAGGCTACAGTCCACGGGGTCCCAGACTCGGACACAACTGAGTGACTTCACTTTCTTTTCTTTAATATATTATTTTAATATAGTAACAGCTTGCAATGTTAGTAATATACAACTTAATCTTCATTCTAATGACTGTAGGGATTCCAGCATGTGTCAATGTCAAAAGGACCTTTTAAAGTAAAAATCCCCATCTCTTCCATGTGCCAGCTTTTGAGGCACCCCACAGTACAGAGTAGTGCGCTTGAAAGTGGGAGAAGGGAGATGCATTTCAGGAGATACACAAGAAGTGCCACTGGGTACAAAAGAGAGAAAGTACCAGGATTTCTGTTTATATGTATTGTTTTTATTTCTATTGGGGAAACTGAATTACCACATACAAATGAATGGAACAGGACCACTGTCTTACACAGAAATTAACTCAAAGTGGATTATAGATTCCAACATAGAATGAACGGTTTAAGTTCTGGTTTTAACTTCACGTGTTTTGTTACATGATTCTCATGCTGCCTTAGACTTTTTTTAAGTTAGCTACCTTAAAAAGTGATCTTTGGACTTCCTAGGTGGTCCAGTGGTTAAGAATCCACCTGCCAATGCAGGAGACGTGGGTTCGATCCCTGGTCTGGGAAGATCGCACATGCTACAGGCAACTGAGCCCGTGAGGCACAACTACCGAGCCCACACTCTAGAGCCCGTGCTCCACAACAGGAGAAGCCAGCACCATGAGAAGCCCACGCGACCCGACGAAGAGCAGCCCCTGCAAACCACGACAAGAGAAAGCGCACATGCAGCAACGGAGACCCAGCACAGCCGAAGAGAAAATAAACGAAATTTAAAAACGATCTTTGCTGGCAGTTCTTTTCAAAATATCATAATCACCTAAATTATATTAAATAATTATTCACAAGGGAAAAAAAGACTTGAATGTAAGACCTAAAGCCATAAAACTCCTAGAAGAAAATATAGGGGGTGAGCTTCTTGGCATCAGTCTTGGTGATGATTTGACACCGAAAGCAAAGGCCGCAAAAGCAAAAAAAACAAGTGGGACTACGTCGAACTAACAAGCCTTTGCTTAGCAAACGAAACCATCCACGAGTTAGAAGGCAACCTACCAAACCGGAGAAAATGTTTGCAAGTCATATACCTGATAAGAGACTGATATCCAAAATGTATAAAGAACTCACACAATTCAATAGCCAAAAAAAAAACCACAATCCAATTAAATGCATGTATTTTTGTGTCTTATACATGATACATTTGTGTGTATATGTATATAATTTATTCATGAATAAATCTCCATATAATGGACCCTTTGTGTGTGTGTGTATTTTAGAGTATGATCTTAAAAGTTGGGGACACTGGCCTAGCTGATAAAATATTAACTTTTTAGCAGTTCTGGAATATCCAGCGTAGTTAAAGCTTTACTGTTCCTCTGGCTTCATAGACCACCTACCCACACCCGAGCGAGTCATAGCAAACCACGTCTGTTCCCTAAATATCCAAATTCTCCCCTCCGAGTCTTTGCACAAGCTGTTTCCTCTGCCAGAATTTCCCACCACCCCACCCTCTTCACTTCCTGGCTGAGGTGAACCTGTATCTCAAGACTCAGATCAAGTGACATCTCTGCCAGGAAGCCTTCCTGGGTACACACCCCCGCGTGAGCCCAACCCACCCAGACTGGGTGTCCCTCCTCTCTGTTCCCATAGCACCCTGTGCTTACCTGCACAACACCACAACACTAACCGTATGAATTCACAATTGTCAGTTTATCCCTTTATGACTTTCTCAAGGTAGGGGACTGCCCTCGGATCTGGATCCCCAGTGGCTGCCCAGCCCGTGCCCGCCACAGAGCCATCTCCTGGTAACAGGCGGCAGAATGGACGGTAACAGCGCACATGTACCCCGCACTTTGTCAGCGCCAGGCACTGGGTTAAGACCTTTAACGTGAAATCCACCCCCAAGAGCCAGGTATTTCTGTTGTGTCCATTTTATAGACGGGGAAACAGAGGCACCGGAAAGCTGAGTAACCTGCTGAGTTCACATAATAATTGGCAGAGCTTGAGTTTGAACCCAGGTGGATCGGTTTCAGAACCCGTGCTATCAATCACTGTGTGAATCACTCAGCGAATGACTGAACAAAGGCAGGAATGAAGGAAGAAATGAATGAACGGCTAAATACAGGAGGGAGTAAATGAATGTCCAGTGACCTGGCATCACAAGACCATGTCCAGCCTGCGGTGCAGACATCAATCACCTGCTCTATCAATAAAATGCTTAGTCATTTTCCACTTTGCACTATTTTCAAAATTGTAGTCAGTGCTTAAGAAGGAACCAAAATCTTGGTTCCTAAAGAAAAGGATAGTGTAGGATAATTAAACAGATCATTTAGGAGTCCCACTACCGGATCAAAGACAGAGCGGGGGTTTTAAGGGAGCTTGGGAGACTGTTGTAAGCCAGTGACCACTCAGGAAAAGAATCCAGTAACCTAGCAACGGTCTACACTACTTCGCAGGAAGACCAGGTGCATGTACGCGCCAGGCACACTCATGCCTCGAGCCCTGATCGTTAAGGCAGAAGCCAGAAGCTGTGGGGTCTGAATCTTGCTACATGAACTCAGGGAGTTAAGGGTCCTTGAAAAGCAGCATTTCTGCGTATAGTTAATACAGGAATACAAGAGAAAGGTGAAAAAACTAGGGGAAAGGGGAAATTACCCTGAAACCCTAGGTGAATTACCATATTTTATTATATGTTACCGCCCTTTTGCTAATATACATATGATTTCAATCACGCCATGACAGTCTTGCTTAGACCATATAGGCTCAAAGGAGAACGAATGATGAAAGCCTTGCTGTCTGCCCAAGAGTGAGGAAGAGGGTGGCCTTCTCCCCTTCCCACTTTTTCCTCGATTGTTCTCGGGGCTGCACTCCCTTGGCGGCCCGCTTGAATCTCTCACAAGCATCCTATGCCAATAAACTCACTCTTCACCTCTTGGCCTCACACTGAGCTCTTTCTATGATGAGACAAAAGAACCTGAGCTTCAGTAAGTCCTGGCACCAGGTGAGGGGTTTTAATTAAAAGACAGTGGTTTTGAATCCCCCCCAAGTCAGGGACTGTGGGGTCAAGTCCCACCCTGAGGTGTGTCTGGGTTCAGGTCCCACCTAGGAGGGCAGTTTCACTTCCTCCTCAGCCTTTTACTGGCTCCAACCAAGCCGTCCCATCCCCAGTACTTCCTCCCTCACAGCGTGTAGGACGGTAGTGTTAGAGCTGGGGCTGCACTGAGAACCCTCTATTCTGTAGATGGGAAAACTGAAGCTCCGAGTGGCAAAGCAACCCGTGAAAGGTCGCACAGCAAGTTAATCGCAGAGTCGAAGTGGACGCGGCCCCGTGGTTTCCAGTCTGTCTCTCTTTACTAAACCGCCTCTGTTCATCTGCTTTCGGCTTGTCAGTCAAAAGGCATTTTGAGCAAAAGCACTGCAGAGAGGTTTAACAATTTCTTAAGTGCAGACACGACCCCAGATCTGCTTCTGTGTCCATTTGAAAAGGTCATGGGAATAAGGGAGGTGAGAAATTCAGGGCGGAAGTCCTGCGATTTCCTCCAGGCAGAGAAGTAACTGACACCATCACCGACGGCCCACGGCGTGCTAGGCGCGATGCGCTTCCTTCCGTTATCCCACTTAATCCCCTCAACAGAGATAATCACCCCCAGTTTACAAGCAAATTGAGGCTCAGAGAGGTAAACAGAGCGACCGACTCCAATTTTTCTGGAACCGTCCCTGTTTTACAACTGAAAATCCCATGTCACAGGAGCCCCTCTGTCCCAGGCAAACTAGAACGTTTGGTCACCTGTGGGGTCGGTAGCCCACCCAAAGAATTGGATCCCAGAGATTCCAGCCCAGACCTGATGCCAGGTCTCAGGCTATCACGCTGTGCTCAGCCTCTGGGTAAATAGATAAACCCAAGAGGAAGAAATAAGCACATAGGCAAGCAAGTCGGGATGGAGCGGGAAGTGGGCTGGAGGTGGGTGGGTACGGAGGAGGGGCAGGTCCAAAGGCAGGTCAGCCCTGGGTCGCCGTAGCTGAGTTAAGTCTGGGAGGTCCGAGGCTGCTGGCTGACCTGCCAGGCCAGGACAAACAGAGGCTGTTCTATTCCTCCCTCTGTATTCCAGAGGAGTCTGTTGACCACGATAACAGCCCTGTTATCTCAGCCAGGTCTCTGGGTTCTTGCCAGACAGTGACGAGGGGGTTAAGATCTGAGTCTGTGACAAAACCCATCTCCCTGGCACGCTCCCCATCCTCGCCTGAGAACCTGCTTGTTGGGGCGGGAAGGGGGCAAGTAGGGCCCCAAAGGACAGGGGGTCCCCACCCAAGGGGGCCCCCGGGAGACCAGGACCTCTCTGCTCAGATACTGGATCTCTGTGTTGCCAGGAAAAGGGCGTCGCGGTTGCGGACCAGCGGCTGGAAGTCAGACAAGCCAGGTGCTGCCTCTTGCTACCCTCTCGGTCCGCATCACCTCCGCCTGATGGAACAGGATGCAGAGGCTCAGAAGCTGCAACATCCAGTCACCCAGCATGGCAGTGACGCTGCGTGCCAGCAAACCCCGGGCCTCCCTGCTTCCCAGCCTTGGTGCCTTTCTCGGCACAAGGCTGTAAAATGATGACACGAAGGTGGACTATGTCCCGGGAGCAGGTCTGTGTGATCCTGTCCCCACACCACACCTCCTCCACCCCCTCCTCTACCTGGCTGACTCCTCGCCGTCCTTGGACACCCAGCTTGAGGGCCCTCGTCTGCAGGCAGTCTGCCTGATCTCCAGCCTGTTTCAGAACCCCCGGGGGCCTGTGCTTGGGCAACCAGGGTTCTTACACTTCAGGTTGTAGCAGATCCTTGTCAGTCTCCTCCTGCACTAGGGCACCCAGGGGCCAAGAACTGATGGCCACCCCCCAGAAAAAATAAACAGATTTAATAAATTGCAAGATCATCTGTAACTGCTCCCAAAACAGTGGCATCCTGCAGGCAAGAGCCCACTAAAAAGTCTTCTAGCAGGCGCCTCTGCTTCACCCACTCCCCACAACCCCATGACCCCTTGACCTTCATCTGTCACCTCACGACTCAAAGTGTGCTCCCTGGATCAGCAGCATCAGTACCACCAAGGGCTTGTTGGAAATGCAGAACCTCAGAAAACCCAGACCCCTGGCACAAAGCAGGGCCTCATTAACAGTAGCTCTTGTTATAGGATCGGAACCTTGCTCCAAACCCTACTATGTGGCACCCATCATCCCCATTCCTAGTTGGGGACCTGGGCTTCATGGAGGGGAAATGACTTTCTCCAGGTTTAACAGCCAGGAAATGATAGACGTGGGTTTCAAACCTAGGGTTCGTGGCTCTCTCAAGCTGATGGAAGTTAGTACTGATATTCCATACGGTGGAAAGAGATGGGAAATCTACATCTATGAAGCATGCACTCCATGCAAAGCCCTTCGCCTGGCTCATCTCTTGTGATCCTCCCGACCCCTTTATGAAGTAGGGGGGTAGGCAGTCTCATTTTACAGACGAGAATACAAGACTCAGGCAGGCAGGGGAGAACTTGGCCAAGGACCACAGCCAGGAAAGGGCAGTACTGGGGTGGAACCCAGTTCTGTTTACCTGAAGCCAGCATGCGGCCTGTTCCCAACCCAGAGGAGCGGAGCCGCGGACAGGGCTGTGGAGGGGGGGGGCGGCTGGTTCCCTGCTCCAGCTCCTTCCTGTCCTCTTCCACTGTGGAGAGCTTGTGGCCTTGGGTCAAAATTCACACTTCCTTCCCCTTTCTGACCCTCTGCCTTCGGCTAAATCATTAACCACTTCCGACAGAGCGAAAACACCTGCCTATCGCGGCAATCGGTCGGCCCCGGTGTATGATGTCACCCCCAGCCATTTCCATCAGCTGCCGGCAGTGCCGGGAACGCCTGGCATCGCCCTCGTGCGTGCCTGGGGCTCACATTTCAGGCCCTTCTGTGTGCTCCTGGACGTGCGTCTCCACAGCAGACAGCTCACAGGGGGATGAACACAGGGGTGCGACCTGAGAGGCCCCTTCCCGCAGCAGCCCCATCCCTCTCGCTGCTGAGATTTGGGCAGATTTCTCAGCTTCAGCTTCTCCATCACTAAAATGAGCAGGTGATCTCCCAAATATACAAACAGTTCATGCAGCTCATTATCAAACAAACAGCCCAATCCAAAAAATGGACCCAAGACCTAAATAGTCATTTCCCCAAAGAAGACAGACGGATGCCCAAGGGGCACATGAAAAGATGTCCAACACCACAGGCTGTTAGAGGAAATCAAACCAAAACTACAATGAGGTGTCGCCTCACGAGCTCAGAATGGCCATCGCCAAAACAGTCTACAAACAGTAAGTGCTGGAAAGGGTGCGAGAGAAGGGGAACTAACTCTCTTGCTCTGTTGGTGGGAATGTGAATTGATTCAGCCACTGTGGAGAAGTATGGAGGTTCCTAAAAAAGCTGAAAGTAGAACTGCCGTACAGCCCAGCAGTCCCGCTCCTGGGCACACACCCTGAGAAAACCGTAATTCAAGACACATGCCCCGCAGTGTTCACTGCGGCACCGTTTACAACAGCCGGGACACGGAAGCAACCTGGATGTCCACTGAGATGAATGGATAAAGAAGATGTGGTGTGTGTGTATATATATATGTGTGAAATGTTACTTAACCATAAAAAGGAACAGAATTTTGGTCATCTGTAGAGACGTGGATGGACCTAGAGTCTGTCATACAGAGTGAAGCAAGTCAGAAAAACAAAAACAAATATCGCATATTAACACCCCTAGTAGCTCAGTTGGTGAAGAATCCACCTGCAATGCAGGAGACCCCGGATCGATCCCGGGGTCGGGAAGATCTGCTGGAGAAAGGATAGGCTACCCACTCCAGTATTCTTGGGCTTCCCTGGTGGCTCAGCTGGTAAAGAATCCGCCTGCAACGCAGGAGACCTGGGTTCGATCCCTGGGTTGGGAAGATCCCCTGGAGAAGGGAAAGGCTCCGCACTCCAGTATTCTGGCCTGAAGAATTCCATGGACTGTATAGTCCATAGGGTCGCAAAGAGTTGGACACGACTGAGCAACTTTCACTTTCGCTTTTCACTTTCAAGACACACATGTGGAATCTAGAGAAATGGTACAAATGAAGCTATTGCGAAGCAGACATAGAGACACAGACACAGGGACAAAAATATACGGACACCAAATGGGAAAGGGGGGGAGATGAACTGAGCGACGGGGACGGACAGATACACAGCACTGTGCCTAAAAGGGATAACTAGTGAGAAGCTGCTGAACAGCACAGGGAGCCCTTTGTGAAATACAATAGGTGAGTGACAGCTTCCAGTGACCGTGAGAAGCATTCGGAGCGTGTGGACGTGGCTGGAGGGTTGCAGTCCTCACTGACTGTGCTGAGTCGTGTCCGACTTTGTGACCCCATGGACGGTAGCCCTCTGTCCATGGGATTTTTCAGGCAAGAATACTAGAGGAGGTAGCCGTTCCCTTCTCCAGGGGATCTTCCCGATCCAGGAATCGAACACGTGTCTTCTGTGACTCCGGCCCTGACACTGGGTTCTGTTTATATTTATTCATTTATTTGGCTGTGTCAGGTCTTACTTACATCCTGCAGGATCTTTCGTTGCGGCTCCAGGACTCACCAGTTGCACGGGCTTATTTCAAGTGGATTCTTTACCGCTGAGCCCTCAGGGAACCTCCCCCCCCCACACACACACACACACCAAGAATCAAAACAGGGCTCAGGACCGTCTGCGGGCTTAGCCGGCGATGGTAGCAGCTCAGGGCCTGGAGCCTCAGGGAGGGCTCGAGGGCAGAAGTGCCATTTAGAAGAAGAGGCGGGACGTGGACTCCCGCGGTGGCACTGTGTGCGTGCCCTGTGGAGGGTGCCCGGGGGTGCCCGGGCGGGGGGCAGGCAGCTCTGGCTGCAGGCACCAAGGTGTGAGCAGATGCTAAGGGCAGCCTTTCCTCACCTTCTGCAGAAACAGGACCTGTGGACCCAGTGGACCCCGCGGGGGCCGGGAGCCTTGGAAACCAGCTCTTGGAGTGACTCCCCCCATTCCTTCAGATGGCCCTGGCCACTGGGGCCTCGGTGACTTCAAAAACGAGAGACATGGGCTGCTGATGAATGCAACCAGGATTTGTGAGCCCTGGGGGCCCAGGAGGCACCCTTGGACTCCCAGACCCAACCAGATAAAGTCTGGTGAAGGCCAGGTGTCCGAGGGGCAGTGGGCAGCCAGACCCACCGAAACTTGGGTGTGTGCTTTTAACACAAGCCTGCTCATCCACGAGGCTGGAGAGACAGGTTCCAGATAAAGAAGGACTTGTACTCAAGAAGGGGAGGGAAGGGCCCCTGGATGCCCAGCTGGCAGAGCTGGGGCTTCAAGTCGAGAGCCCTGCCAGCTGCCCCCTCCCAGACCTGGACTCGGGGTGAAAGGCACACCCAGGGGGTGCCCCCAAGAAGCCCTTATAAAGTGAAACCTTGTCCGTGAGTCAGCCGGGGCCTGGCCGGCCCAGCGCGTTCACTGGAAAGGCTTTCTCTTTTCAGCTCTTTTCTGCCCTTTCACTGCTGGGGAGGTGAGGTCATCGCTAGTAAACACTCTGCCTTGCGGTGAATTTCCTCTGAACGCTCTGCTTCTGTTTAACACGCCAAACTTCAAGGGAAGCTGGCAGCTCAGAGTTGGACAAAGGGCACGGGGCTGAGTCGGAGGCCTGGCTTTGAGTCCCAGCTCAGCCCCTTTCTAGTTGTGGGAATTTGGCCAATGCAAGCCCCATCTCTGGGCCTCCATGCCTCTGCTGATAAAATGAAGTCACTGCTCCTGGAAGGAGTCTAAAGAAGTACTCAGCGCCACATGCTCATCCAGTCAACACATGTCTATTGAGTGCTTACGTGTACAAACTCTGTGGTAAGGACCATGGAAATCAAGGTAAGGTAACACACGTGGGGCTTCCCTGGAGGCTTAGTGGCAAAGAACCCGCCTGCCAAGGCAGGAGAAGGGGGCTCAGCCCCTGGGTCGGGAAGATCCCCTGAAGGAGGAAACGGCAACCCACTGCAGTGTTCTTGCCTGGGAAGCCCTATGGACAGAGGAGCCTGGCGGGCTACAGTCCATGGGGTTGTGAAAGAGTTGGACACAACTTAGCAACTTACAAATAGCTGTGAAAAGAAGAGAAGCGAAAAGCAAAGGAGAAAAGGAAAGATATAAGCATCTGAATGCAGAGTTCCAAAGAATGCCAAGGAGAGATAAGAAAGCCTTCCTCAGTGATCAATGCAAAGAAATAGACAAAAACAACAGAATGGGAAAGACTAGAGATCTCTTCAAGAAAATTAGAGATACCAAGGGAACATTTCATGCAAAGATGGGCACAATAAAGGACAGAAATGGTATGGACCTAACAGAAGCAGAAGATATTAAGAAGAGGTGGCAAGAATACACAGAAGAACTATACAAAAAAGATCTTCATGACCAAGGTAATCACGATGGTGTGATCACTCACCTAGAGCCAGACATCCTGGAATGTGAGGTCAAGTGGGCCTTGGGAAACATCACTACAAACAAAGCTAGTGGAAGTGATGGAATTCCAGTTGAGCTATTTCAAATCCTGAAAGATGATGCTGTGAAAGTGCTGCACTCAATATGCCAGCAAATTTGGAAAACTCAGCAGTGGCCACAGGACTGGAAAAGGTCAGTGTTCTTTCCGATCCCAAAGAAAGGCAATGCCAAAGATGCTCAAACTACCGCACAATTGCATTCATTTCACATGCTAGTAAAATAATGCTCAAAATTCTCCAAGCCAGGCTTCAGCAATATGTGAACCGTGAACTTCCAAATGTTCAAGCTGGTTTTAGAAAAGGCAGAGGAACCAGAGATCAAATTGCCAACATCCACTGGATCATCGAAAAAGCAAGAGAGCTCCAGGAAAACATCTATTTCTGCTTTATTGACTATGCTAAAGCCTTTGACTGTGTGGATCACAATAAACTGTGGAAAATTCTGAAAGAGATGGGAATACCAGACAACCTGACCTGCCTCTTGAGAAACCTATATGCAGATCAGGAAGCAACAGTTAGAACTGGACATGGAACAACAGACTGGTTCCAAATAGGAAAAGGAGTACGTCAAGGCTGTATATTGTCACCCTGCTTATTTAACTTATATGCAGAGTGCATCATGAGAAATTCTGGGCTCGAAGAAGCCCAAGCTGGAATCAAGATTGCCAGGAGAAATATCAATAACCTCAGATATGCAGATGACACCACCCTTATGGCAGAAAGTGAAAAGAAACTAAAGAGCCTCTTGATGAAAGTGAAAGAGGAGAGTGAAAAAGTTGGCTTAAAGCTCAACGTTCAGAAAACAAAGATCATGGCATCTGGTCCCTTCACTTCATGGGAAATAGATGGGGAAACAGTGGAAACAGTGTCAGACTTTATTTTGGGGGGCTCCAAAATCACTGCAGATGGTGACTGCAGCCATGAAATTAAAAGACGCTTACTCCTTGGAAGAAAAGTTATGACCATCCTAGACAGCATATTAAAAAGCAGAGACATTACTTTGCCTACAAAGGTCCGTCTAGTCAAGGCTATGGTTTTTCCAGTGGTCATGTATGGATGTGAGAGTTGGACTGTGAAGAAAGCTGAGCGTCGAAGAATTGATGCTTTTGAACTGTGGTGTTGGAGAAGGCTCTTGGGAGTCCCTTGGACTGCAAAGAGATCCAACCAGTCCATTCTGAAGGAGATCAGCCCTGGGATTTCTTTGGAAGGAATGATGCTAAAGCTGAAACTCCAGTACTTTGGCCACCTCATGTGAAGAGTTGACTCATTGGAAAAGACTCTGATGCTGGGAGGGATTGGGGGCAGGAGGAGAAGGGGACGACAGAGGATGAGATGGCTGGATGGCATCACTGACTCGATGGACATGAGTTTGGGTGGACTCCGGGAGTTGGTGATGGACAGGGAGGCCTGGCGTGCTGTGGTTCATGGGGTCGCAGAGAGTTGGACATGACTGAGCGACTGAACTGAGCTGAACTGAACTAGCAACTAGACAGCAACGACACACACACACGTGCGCACATACGTGTGTTCTGTCTCACACACACACACACACACACGGTTCCCACTGTCTGCCCTGGGAAGTGTCACATTCTGGTGAAGACAGACAGGAATCACATGATCCTATCAACGCATGTTACAATGCGGCCGTGATGGGAGCTGAGCTCTGTGGTGACCCAGGCTAGGGTGTGCAGGGCAGGACAAGGGAGGCCTCCGGAGGAGCGATGATGGATATGGAAAACATTCCCTGGCATCCCCCAGCTGGAGGGCAGGTGGGAGCAGAGCCCGCAGAGAGAGAACGACGCAGTGGTCGTCCCCAGCAAGGCAGAAGGCCCGCAGGCCTGAAGTGCGGGCGGGGGCCTTACAGGCTGCTGGTGCGGGGAGGGTGGAGCCAGCGCCCAGCAGGCAGATTCCAGCCTGGAGGGTCCAGGCCAGCTCTTCCCCCAGAGCGTTCCACTGGCTTTGCAGAGACGTTCCGAAATATCAGTGGGTGAGATTTAACTTGGGGCAAAATCAGACACCACCATCTCTTCGATGATATTGTGGCCCAAAGGCAACAGGTATGGAAGAACTTACAACCGAAAACGTTCTCTCCCCTTCCTTTTATTTTTCTGTGATTCGAAAAAGCACTGTCACGATTTGATTTTAGTGATAGACTGTGTCAGCCCAGGGGACAGGAGAGCAGTTTTCCATAGGAGGCCCATGTGAGCCCAGCTAGTCGGTCCTGAGTCACAGGGCACAGTGCACTCGGGGCAGCAGGAGCTGCTGAAGGGGGCCGGGAGGACCCCTGGGTGGCTGCCAAAGAGGAAATCACATTGGGGCCATGGTTCCCGTCCTTCCATTCTGAGCGCAGAAGGAGATTCAGGTCCAGGTCTCGGCAATATTTGTCTTACAAAGTATACGTTGTCTACAAGGAAACACGGTAGGCTCCTTGATGTCGATCGTGGGAATGATGTTTTTGGATATGATGCGAAAAACAAAGGCCACAAAACCGAAAATAAATAAGTGGCTCTACATCAAAATAAAAAGCTTCTGCACAGCAAAGGAAACTACACACAGAATGAAAAGACAACGTATGGAACAGAAGGAAATATTTGCAAATCATGTATCTGTTAAGAGATCAACGTGTAAAATATGTTAAGAACTCATGCAACTCAATAGCAAAAAATAAATACGCCAAAAAACCCCCCAACAATCTGATTAAGAAATGGGCAGAATTTGCAGCAATATGGATGGACCTAGAGGTTATCATATTAAATGAAGTAGCTCAGACAGAGAAAGACAAATAGCGTGAACTTATTCAGTTCAGTTCAGTTGCTCAGTCGTGTCCGACTCTTTGCAACCCCATGGACTGCAGCATGCCAGGCTTTCCTGTCCATCACCAACTCCCAGAGTTTACTCAAATTCACGTCCATCACGTCTGTGATGCCATCCAACCATCTCACCCTGTGTCGTCTATTTCTCCTCCCACTTACAATTTTCCCAGCATCAGGGTCTTTTCCAATGAGTCAGTTCGCATGAGGTGGCCAAAGTGTTGGAGCTTCAGTTTCAGCATCAGTCCTTCCAGTGAATATTCAGGACTGGTTTCCTTTAGGATGGACTGGTTGGATCCTAGTGCTAGCTTATACTTATTGAGCACTTATTATATGCCAAATCTTGAATCAAGTTCTTCATATACTCATCAGTTGATCCTTACAGCGCTATTATGTGAAGTTGATGCGAGTTAATTTGGTCCGAGGGACCAAAGTGTGGTCCCTTGGAATCAGCGGTATCAGCATCATCTCGAAATTTGCTAGAAATGCAGCTTCTAGGGTTCCCACCAGGACGTTCCAAATCAGAGACCCTGGGAGGTCAGCACCCCCATGGGGGCCAGCCATCTGTGCTTTACCAAGTTCCGAAGGTGATCCTGACATCCAAGCCCTGAACTGAGGTGACACGTGCCCCGGTTTCTCAAGGGCATCCTCAGAGTTGAGGCTTAAAAGTTAGGTCCCAAGTCGCTGAGTCACACGGGGAGCTCAGTCGGCACCCTGTGGCAGCCTCGAGGGTGGGGTGGGCTGGAGGGTTGCAGGGGACGTTCAAGAGGGAGGGAATATACGTATACTTGCGGCTGATTGGCGTTTTTGTATGGAATAAGCCAACAGAATATTGTAAAAAATTATCCTCCAAATCAAAATAAAGTTTTAAAAAAGTTATGCCCCAAACCAATCCAGCTAAGGCCTGATCGATAGCAGGTCTATCACGTGACACAGGCAGGCTTTTCAGCCCACTGCAGGGAGGGAGAGGACACAGCAAAGGAGCCAGACACGAAAAGATAAGGCTTCCGGAGAACTCTGGAGAAGGGCGGCGTTCAGGTGGAATTGAATGAAATGTTTTGATAGCATCACAACCAAGCAGGGCTGTGTTTGAAGGGACTGACCTCAGGTCTAGGCGGCAATGTGGACACAGAGTCCTGTTCCCATGGAAACCACAAGGTGCAGATAGACGTGGAGTGCTGTGGCCCTGCACCAGGGCTGGAGAGCGGGGCTGCTCCCCTGTGTCAGTGACTCAGACCCTCGGGGCAAGAACGAGGGTGCTTCATTCATTCCCGCCTTCTCCAAGATTCCTACTGATAACATCTAACGCAGCAAAGGGTGTGTGGTAGCCACTGGTTTTCACAGAGTTGTGTCTCAGTAGGAAAAAAGTGAGTTATGGCGTCTTACAACTGCAGGGTCTCTGGCTGCAGGAGAACGGCTTCCTGGTTCCTCCGCAGCTGGCTCTGCTCCTGTCATTCCAGACCCACAGGCGGCCGGCCAGATTTGCGCCTTCTCAGTCCACGCCGGTTTCCACTTTCCCTGCTGGGAAGTGTTCAACACATTATCACGCGTAAAGTGCTTAGAACACTGCCTGGCAAATAATGAATATAAACTCTAATTTTATATTGTATACAATATAAGTTAATGTAAGTACATATAACATATATAAGATTATATAATTAATACAAATATGAATTAGTTAATTAATAAGGATTGGGATTAGTTAGAAGGAGGAGAAAGGGTGTCTTTTCGTTTCTTTCCAATGAGACTATGGAATGAAAAGGTATCTCAGGGGACTTCCCTGGTGGTCCAGTGGTTAAGACTCCACGCTGTCACTCCAGGGGGTTTGAGTGAGATTCCTGGCAAGAGAAACTAAGATCTCGAATGCCACACGGCCAAAAAATCTTAAAAAGTATCTGCAGTCTCTGTTCTAGTAATAGAAAGAGTAGATTAAGAAAGATCCTGAGTTCCAATTTCAAGCATCCTGGGGATAAAGAGTGGGAGAAGTGTTTATCGAATGTGTAATTTATACTGGGCTCTGAGCTCATTCATTTGCCCTATAAGCTGAGTATTGTTACTCTTTCTCTCTCTCTCTTTTTTTTGTTGTTCCCATTTTACCCATGAAGGAAGATTAAGGTAGTTACCTAAACTCATCTAGGGGTTTCCCTGGAGCCTCAGATGGTAAAGAATCTGACTACAATTCAGGAGACTAGGGTTCGATCCCTGGGTTGGGAAGATTCCCTGGAGAAGGGAATGGCTACCCACTGCAGTATTCTTGCCTAGAGAATCCCATGGACAGAAGAGCCTGGCAGGCTGACACTTTAAAACTCATCTAGCCTGTTAGTGATGGAGTCAGGGTTCAAGCCCAGCCATAGCTAAGAGCCTGAGCATTCACAAACCACCGATGCTTTGGGAACCTTTCATTTTTCACTTGTAAAATGGAGGGGTCCCAGGACTTGCCTGGTGGTCCGGTTGTTACAGCTTTGCTTCCCAAGACAGGGGCTGCAGGTTCAACCCCTGGTTGGGAAGCTAAGATCCCATGTGCCTCATGGCCAAAACCCCAAAACACAAACAGAAGCAATATTGTAACAAAATTAAGAAGGACTTATAAAAAATGAAGAGGTTCCGAGAAAATAGTTTTTAAAGTTCTTTCCCAGGTCAACATTCTCTCTATAGTTAAAACTCAATGATGACCACCCTCTCCAGAAAAAGTCCATGTTTTGAAAGATAATGGTACAAAAGTAGTTATCATGTATTCTTTGGAAAATAAAAAATGGGAAATAGCCTAAATACCAAACAATAGAGTGTGATTGGGGCTTCCCTGGTAGCTCAGCTGGTAAAGAATCCACCTGCAACACAGGAGACCCCGGTTAAATTCCTGGGTCAGGAGGATCCCCTAGAGAAGGGACAGGCTACCCACTCCAGTATTCTTGGGCTTCCCTGGTGGCTCAGATGGTAAAGAATCTGCCCACAATGCGGGAGACCTGGGTTCGATCCCTGGGTTGGGAAGATCCCCTGGAGGAGGGCATGACAACCCACTCCAGTATTCTTGCCTGGAGAATCCCCATGGACAGAGGGTTACAGCCTGTGGGGTCAAAAAGAGCTGGACACAACTGAGCGACTAAGCACAGCACACAGTGTGACTAAGTAAAGTAGAATATATCCATATAGTGGAATACTATGCAGCCCTTAAAACAATGTTGTCAAAGTAAGGCATGAACAGAAAAGATATTCCTGATGTACCATTCATATACTCATAACATTTCATTGAAAAAAGATAGTTTAAAATGGTGCATATCATCTACAGGTTCAACACAATTCCTATCAAAATCCAAACAACATTTTTTTGCAGAAACAGAAAAATCTATCCTGAAGTTCACATGAAATCTGGAGATCCATAGTAGCCAAAACAGTCTTGAAAAAGAAGTACAGAATTGTAGGTCTCACGCTTCCTGGTTTTGAAGCATGCTACACAGCTACAGCAATGAAAATAGCATGATGCTGGCATGAAGCCAGACACACAGACCAACGGGAAGGCTAGAGAGCCCCCAGAAGATCCTTGCATGTTTGGGTAAATAATTTTGAACAAGGGTGTCAGAACCATCCAATAAGGAAAGGATGGTCTTTTCAGCAAGTGGTATTGGGAAAAATGGATATCCACATGCAAAATAATTGATTAAGTCGGACCCTTACCTCACCCTCTACACTATATGTACTAAAATTAACTGAAAATGGATCAAAGCTCTAACCGTCAGAGCTCAAACTATTAGAGTCTTACAAGAAAATGCGGGGGGAAACCTATATGGAGTTGGATTTGCAATGATTTCTTGGATATGACATCAAAAGCATAGATAACAAAAGAAAAAAATGGATAAGTTGAACTTTATCAAAAGTAAAAACTTTCCTGCATCAATGAACACTATTATCAGAGTAGAAAGACAATACATAGAATGGAAAAATAAATCTTTCCAAATTATATATTTAATAAGGGATTAATACCTGGAATATACAGAGAACTCCTCAGGGAGCTCCTTGACATAGGTCTGGGTGATGGTTTTTTTAAAAACTGATGCCAAAAGCAACAGAAGCCAAAAATAAAAGCCTCTCAAAGGAAATCATCAGGATTTTCCTGGCAGTCCAGTGCTTAAGGATCCACCTGCCAATGTCGGGGACGTGGGTTTGATCACTGCTCTGGGAAGATTCCACATGCCAAAGAGAGGCAACCAAGCCCGCGCACCACAACTACGGAGCCCGGAGCCTGGAGCCCGTGCTCCGTGACAGGAGAAGCCGCCGCCACGAGCAGCCCTCGACCGCACCCAGGAGAAGCCCCTGCCGGCTGCAACTGCGGAAGCCTGTGCACAGACTGAAAACCCAGCGCAGCCAATAAACTTAAAACTTTAAAACTTTTTTAAAAAAAGTAAACCATCAACAAATGAAAAGATAACCTACTGCACGGGATAAAATATTTGTAAATCGCATATCTGATAAGAAGTTAGTATCTAAAATATATAAGGAACTCATGCAACTCAATAGCAGAAAAAGCAAACCATCCAATTTAAAAATGGGAAGAGGAACCAAATAGATATTTTTCCAAAGAAGACATACAGATGACCGATAGGTACATGAAAAGATGCTCAACATCAATAATCATCAGGGAAATGCAAATCAAAATCACAACGAGATTTCACCTCATACCTGGTAGAATGGTCACAATCAAAAAGGCAAGAAATAACAAGTGTCTGTGAGGGTGTGGATGTTGGTGGGAATGTAAATTGGTGCAGCCATTATGGAAAATATTATGAAGTTTCCTCATAAAACTAACAATAGAACTATCATATGATCCAGCAATCTCACTTCTGGGTATTTATCTGAAGAAAACTAAAACACTAACTTGAAAGGATACATGCACCTCCACGTTCATTGTAGCATTATTCACAACAGCCAAGACACGGAAGCAACTTCAGCGTCCATCAGTGGATGAATAGAGAAAATGTGGTGTGGGGTGGAATACTATACAGCCCTAAAAAGAACGAAATCTTGCCGTTTGCAACATGAGTGGACCCCGAGGGCATTATGCTAAGCAAAATAAGTCAGAGAAAGAAATGCCATATAATATCATGTATATGTGGAATCTAAAACAGAAACAAAAAAAGAAACTCATAGATAGAACAGACTGGTGGTTGCCAGAGGTGAGGGCAGAAGATGGAATAAATGAGTGAGATGGGTCAAAAAGCACAAACTAAAGTTATGGGGATGTTATGTATAGCATGATGACTATTATTAATAACACTGTATTGCAGATTTGAAAATTGCTAAGAGAGTAAAAAGCTCTCATCACAAAAAAAATATCTGTTACTATATAAGGTGACGGATGTTAAGTGGACTTACTGTGGTGATTATCGTAATGTATATAAATATCAAATCATCGTGCTGCACAACTAAAACTAATCAATGTTGCATATCAATGATACCTCGATTTTAAATAAATAAATAACCCCTACATCTCAGCAGCAACAACAACAAAAAGTCAGCCTGAGTTTTCAATGGACGAAGAACTCAAATAGCTATGTTTCCAAAGAAGACATACAAGTGGCCAATAAGCACATGAAGAGTGCTCGACATCACTTGTCGTTAGGGAAATTCCAGTCAAAACTGAAATAAGATACCATTGCACACTCATTAGGATGTTATGAAAAACTAAAGATAACAAATGTTGGCGAGGATGCAGAGAAATTGGAACCCTTGTACGTTGCTGGAACAGCTGCTGTGGAAAACAGTACAGCAATTCTTCAAAAAATCAACCAGATGACCATGTGATCCAGCAACTCCTCTTTTCGTATATATCCAAAAGAAATGAAACGTATATATGCATACCCGTATTCACAGCAGCATTATCCACAATAGCCAAAAGAAGAAACAGCCTCAGTGTGAAACAATCCAAGATGAATGGATAAGCCAAATGCTGTCCATACATACAGTGGAGATGGTGGGATGGCATCACCGACTCGATGGACACGAGTTTGAGCAAGCTCCGGGAGATAGAGAGGGACAGGGAAGCCTGGCGTGCTGCAGTCCGTGGGGTCGCAAAGAGTCGGGCACGATTGAGCGGCTGAACACCAACAAACAGCAAAACAACGGGACATTATTATTCAGCCTGAACAGGATGGAAACTCTAACACATCTACGATGCGAATGAACCGTGAGGACATCACGCTAAGTGAAATAAGCTAGTGACAAAGACAGATACTGTATGATCCTACTTAGAAGGCTAGCGTAGTAAAATTCAGAGTCAGAAAGTAGAAGGACATTTACCTGAGGTAGGAGGAGGTGGAGAGTTGCTGTTGACTGGGTACACAGTTGTTTTGTCTTGCTTTGTTTTGTGTGGGGTTTTATGGCCGAGCTGGTGGTGTGTGAGATCTTAGTTCCCCAACCAGAGACTGAACCCAGGACTTAGTAAAATGCTAACCACCGGACTGCCAGAGAATTCCCTGCGCACACAGTTACAGTTGGGGAAGATGAAAAATTTCTAGAGGTGGGTTATGGTGATGGTTGCACAAAAATGGGAAAGTACTTAATGCCACAGAACTGTATGCAAAAAATGGTTAAAATGGAAACCTTTGTGCTATGTGCATTGTACCATAATTAAAGTATATATCAAAGTATTCCATTTTAAAATGTATATGGCTGAAAAGATATAAAAGGCTATATCTATAATGTTACCAATAACTACCTCTGGCAAATCATTATGAGTGATTTGAGAAAGTTATCTTATTTTCTAAATGTTTAAACTTGGTGAGCTGTATAATAAAATACAGTCCTGCAAAATTACAAAGGGCAAGATTTCTAGTAATGTCTTCATGAGAAGATAGAGCAATTTTTCTTCACAGAAAACAAGTATAAAACTAGACAAAGTCATTCTTCTAACAGAGTACTGGAAAATGACCAAAGGCAGGTAACAACTTGAAAAACCATTATTCAGGAAAGGCTGCTCACAGAGCCCAGGAACTGAATTTTTGGCCTCTATCCTGGGGAGGCCAGGTCTCTCCAAGAGAGGGCAACAAAACCACAGCTTCACTGGGCAAAGACGGTGGGCATGGTTCAAGGGTGGCGTGTTTAACAGGGAGATCTGAAAATGAGAGAGTCATATGTGATGATCACTTTATTTCAACTTAACTGGGCTCAGGGATACCCAGGTAGCTTGTAGCTGTTCCGTTGCCAAGTCATGTCCGACTCTGCAACCTCGTGGACTGGAGCACGCCAGGTTCCCCTGTCCCTCACTATCTCCCGGAGTTTGCGCAGATTCATGTCCATCGAGTCAGTGATGCTGTCTCACAGTCTCATCCTCTGCCACCTGCTCTCCTTTTGCCCTCAATCTTTCCCAGCATCAGGGTCTTTCCCAATGAGTCGGCGCTTCACATCAGGTGGCCACTGTCCTGAAGCTGAAGCTTTAATCCGTAGTTAAACTTCACTCATTCTCATCCATTTCAGTTCACTGATTCCTAAGATGTTGATGTTCACTCTTGCCATCTCCTGATTGATCACATCCAATTTGCCTTGATTCACGGCTCTAACATTCCAGGTTCCTATGCAATATTGTTCTTTACAGCATCGGACTTTACTTTCACCACCAGACACATCCACAGCTGAGCATGGTTTCCACTTTGGCCCAGCTGCTTGGGCGCCTCCGCTTCATCCTTTCTGGAGCTATTAGTAATTGTTTTATGCTCTTCCCCCAGTAGCATTCTGGACACCTTTCAACCTCGGGGGCTATTCTTCTGGTGTCGTATCTTTCTGCCTTTTCATACTGGATAGCTAGTAAACCATTGTTTCTGAATGTGTCTATGAGAGTGTTTCCAGAAGAGAGTCAGTAGACTAAGTAAAGAAGATAACCCTTGCCAATGCAGGTGGGCACCATCCAGTCCTTTGAGGGCCTGAATAGAACAAAAAGGCAGAGGAAGAGGGAATTCGCTCTCTGTGCTCGAGCTGGGACATGCATCTTCGGCCCTCAGACACCAGCATCCTGCGCTCTTAGGCCTTTGGACTTAGACCGGGACTTCAACCATTCGCCCCCTGATTCTCAGGCCTTCGGACTTGGGCTGAATCACACTGGCTTTCCTGGCTCTCCAGGTTGCAGATGACAGACTGTGGGACTTCTCAGCTGCCACTCTGGGGTGAGCCAACTCCTAGATTAAATCTTCTCTTTATCTATGCTGCTGCTAAGTCGCTTCAGTCGTGTCCGACTCTGTGCGACCCCATAGACGGCAGCCAACCAGTCTCCACCGTCCCTGGGGTTCTCCAGGCAAGAACACTAGAGTGGGTTGCCATTTCCTTCTCCAATGCAGGAAAGTGAAAAGTGAAAGGGAAGTCACTCAGTCGTGTCCAACTCTTCGCGACCCCATGGACTGCAGCCTACCAGGCTCCTCCATCCATGGGATTTTCCAGGCAAGAGTACTGGAGTGGGGTGCCATTGCCTTCTCCGTCTCTTTATCTATATTTATATCTATATATCCCACTTTTCTATTTCTCTGACGAACCCTAATACACCACAGAGGGCTAAGACAACAAATTCTTCACACATCTTCAGCAGAATAGTAAACTAAGCATCAGTGGGGGGTAACCCAGAGAAAAGGGAAGCCCAGGGTCACTTGAAAACATCCTCCCTCTTCTTCTTAGCCTGAACCTGGAACCTTTGAATGAGCTCCTCAACCCACCCAGAGCTCAGGTTTCAAAAGATTAAACCTTTATTGGCTCGAGGTGTCTGCGTATAACCTACGCCCACTCACTGGCTGACCTTGAACTACTCAGACATAGGGAAGGGCCCTAGGGAGCCAAGCTAAAACAGAAAAAAAAAAAAAAAAAAGTGAGAAAAAAGATTAGCAGGTTCATGCTGTGGGAGAGACAGACGTTGCAGCTTGGGTCCAGGCAAGTTAATTGCCTACCGAAACAGAAAAATCAACAACTTCAGAAAAACAAAGTAATCTAGAGTGGCCACAATGTATTATCCACAACATCAGGTTTTCAACCAAAAATTACTATACAGGCAAAGAAACAGGAAAGGTGACCCATATCAGGGGTGGGCGGGGAGGGGGGCGGGGTAGGGAAGCAGTCACTAGAAACTCATTCAAAGTGGACCTAGATGTTGAATATATTAATAGATTTTCAAAAGCTGAAAAATAATATACATATGTTCAAAGAATTGCAAGAATATGTATTCAAAAAAGTAAAGAAAAATATGCTGAGTGAGAGTGAATACATAGAAACTGAACACAGAACTAAAAAGTAGTTTAAAATCAAATAGAAATTCTAGAGCTAAAAAGTGCAGTAACTGGAGAAAAATGTTTAAATACACCAGCTGGGCACCATATGAAATGTGAGATAATGGAAGAAAGAAACCATGAACTTGGAAGATGTATCAGTAGAAATTCTCCAAACTGAAAAGCACAGCTTGAGAGGAAAGACTGAGGAAACATCAACAGAGTCTCAGAAATCTTTAGAACAATATCGAACACTGCAACATATGTTTCCTTAGAGCCCCAAGAGAGAAAAGAGAGAAGTGGGGAGAAAAATATTTGACGTATAATGGCCCAGATCTTCCTAAATTTGGTGAAATACATTGGCTAAAAGATCCAAGAATATCAACAAGAAGGATAAGCATAGAGAATCACACGTATCAGAGTCAAACGCTCAGAGACCAAGATAAAGACTCTGGGAGCAGCGAGAGAAGAAGACACGCCTCATATTGATATGACACGCACCGCAGTGATGTGACAGGCAGCTGAGCTCTCACCGGACATAATGGAGGCCAGAAAACACTGGAATGACATATTCTCAGCGCTGAAAGAGAACGCCTGTCAACAAAGAATTCTCTATGCAGTAAACTGTCCTCCAAATTAGGGTGAAATAAAGACATGTACAGATAAATAAATACTGAACAAATTGGCTCCTAGAAGATCTGCATTATATTAAAAACTACAGGAAAACTGAATAAAAACGTTTAACCAAAGAGAAATGATACGTGAAATAATCCAAACACACATGTTGGAACTAAGACCACTGAAGCTGGTAGCGGTGTGATGCGATCTCTCTTTTGTTTCATTAATTTCCTTCAAAAATATATGACTGTTCAAGGCAAAGGTTATTACACTGTGCAGCTAGGTTTATAACACATATAGATGTGTGTGTGTGTGTGTGCGCGCGCGCACGCATGTGCACGCACACACACGGGCTCAGTCGTGTCCGACTCTTTGCAACCCTGTGGACTGTAGCCCACCAGGCTCCTCTGTCCATGGGATTTCCCAGGCAAGAATACTGGAGTGGACTGCCATTTCCTCCTCCAGGAGAAATTCCTGACCCAAGGATCGAACCTGCGTCTCCTGCATTGGCAGGCGGATTCTTTACCACTCAGCCACCTGGGAAACCCATATAGATATAATACCTATGATAATAAAATAGCACAGAGAAAGGAGGTAACTGAACTACAGTGCTACAAATTTGGTGAAAGTTAGCCATTATTAATTTGAATTAGATTGTGATAAGGCGAAACAGGCACACTGCAATGCCCAGAGAAATCACTGTGGCTCAGACCATGAGCCCCTTATTGCCAATTCAGACTTAAATTGAAGAAAGAGGAAAACCACTAGACCATTCAGGTATGATCTACATCAAATCCCTTATGATTATACAGTGGAAGTGAGAAATAGATTTAAGGGACTAGATCTGATAGACAGAGTGCCTGATGAACTATGGATGGAGGTTTGTGACATTGTACAGGAGACACGGATCAAGACCATCCCCATGGAAAAGAAATGCAAAAAAGCAAAATGGCTGTCTGGGGAGGCCTTACAAATAGCTGAGGAAAAGAAGAGACACGAAAATCAAAGGAGAGAAGGAAAGATATACCCATTTGAATGCAGAGTTCCAAAGAAGAGCAAGGAGAGATAAGAAAGCCTTCCTCAGTGATCAGTGCAAAGAAATAGAGAAAAATAATAGAATGGGAAAGACTAGAGATCTCTTCAAGAAAATTAGAGATACCAAGGGAACATTTCATGCAAAAATGGGCACAATAAAGCACAGAAATGGTATGGACCTAACAGAAGCAGAAGATATTAAGAAGAGGTGGCAAGAATACACAGAAGAACTGTACAAAAAAGATCTTCACGACCAAGATAATCACGATGGTGTGATCACTCACCTAGAGCCAGACATCCTGGAATGTGAAGTCAAGTGGGCCTTAGGAAGCATCACTACAAACAAAGCTAGTGGAGGTGATGGAATTCCAGTTGAGCTATTTCAAATCCTGAAAGATAATGCTGTGAAAGTGCTGCACTCAATATGCCAGCAAATTTGGAAAACTCAGCAGTGGCCACAGGACTGGAAAAGGTCAGTGTTCTTTCCGATCCCAAAGAAAGGCAATGCCAAAGAATGCTCAAACTACCGCACAATTGCACTCATCTCACACGCTAGTAAAGTAATACTCAAAATTCTCCAAGCCAGGCTTCAGCAATACATGAACCGTGAACTTCCAGATGTTCAAGCTGGTTTTAGAAAAGGCAGAGGAACCAGAGATCAAATTGCCAACATCCGCTGGATCATCAAAAAAGCAAGAGAGTTCCAGAAAAACATCTATTTCTGCTTTATTGACTATGCCAAAGCCTTTGACTGTGTGGATCACAATAAACTGTGGAAAATTCTAAAAGAGATGGGAATACCAGACCACCTGACCTGCCTCTTGAGAAACCTGTATACAGGTCAGGAAGCAATAGTTAGAACTGGACATGGAACAACAGACTGGTTCCAAATAGGAAAAGGAGTACGTCAAGGCTGTATATTGTCACTCTGCTTATTTAACTTATATGCAGAGTACCTCATGGAAATGCTGGGCTGGATGAAGCACAAGCAGAAATCAAGATTGCTGGGAGAAATATCAATAACCTCAGATATGCAGATGACTCCAGTCTTATGGCAGAAAGTGAAGAGGAACTAAAAAGCCTGTTGATGAAAGAGGAAAGTGAAAAAGTTGGCTTAAAGCTCAACATTCAGAAAATTAAGATCATGGCATCCAGTCCCATCACTTCATGGCAAATAGGTGGGAAAACAGTGGAAACAGTGGCTGACTTTGTTTTTTGGGGCTCCAAAATTAGTGCAGATGGTGACTGCAACCATGAAATTAAAGCTTGCTCCTTGGAAGAAAACCTATGACCAACCTAGACAGCATAGTAAAAAGCAGAGACATCACTTTGCCAACAAAGGTCCATCTAGTCAAGGCTATGGTTTTTCCAGTAATCATGTATGGATGTGAGAGTTGGACTATAAAGAAAGCTGAGCACCGAAGAATTGATGCTTTTGAACTGTGATGTTGGAGAAGACTCTTGAGAGTCCCTTGGACTGCAAGGAGATCCAACCAGGCCATCCTAAAGGAAATCAGTCCTGAATATTCATTGGAAGGACTGATACTGAAGGTGAAACTCCAACACTTTGGCCACCTGATGTGAAGAACTGACTCACTGGAAAAGACCCTGGTGCTGGAAAAGATTGAAGGCAGGAGGAGCAGGGGACAACAGAGGATGAGATGGTGGATGGCATCACCAACTCAATGGACATGAGTTTGAGTAAACTCTGGGCGTTGGCGATGGACAGGGAAGCCTGGCATGCTGCAGTCCATGGGGTCGCAAAGAGTCAGACACAACTGAGTGACTAAACTGAACTGAACTGATCAAATTACCCATAATATTTTCCACAGAACTAGAACAAGTTATCCTAAAATTTATATAGCATCATAAAAGATGCAGAATTGCCAAAGCAATCCTGAGGAGGAAAAACAAAGCAAGAGGCACAATCCTCCTAGACTTCAGAAAATGCTACAAAACTGCGGTAATCAAAACAGCATGGTGTTGGCACAAAAACATGCATGTGAATCAATGGACAGAACAAAGAGCCCCAAAATAACCCCACACCTGCGGACAACTAATCTTTGACAAAGAGGCAAGAGTATACAATGGGGAAAAGACAGTCTCTTCAACAAATGGTGTTGGGAAAGTCGGACAACCGCATGTAAATCAAAGAAGTTAGAACACACCCTCGTATCATACGTAAAAATAAGCTCAAATGGCTTAAAGAGTTAAACATGTGACGTGACACCATGAAACTCCCACAGGAGCTCATATGCAAAACATTCCATATATAAATTGTACCAATGTTTCCTTAGGTCAGTCTCCCAGGGCAATAGAAATAAAAATAAACAAATTGTACTTAATCAAGCATACAAGCTTTTGCTCAGCAAAGGAAACCATAAACAAAACAAACAGAAAACCCACAGAATGAGAGAAAATACTCGCCAATGATGGGCCCAACATGGGTGTAATTTCAAAAATATGTAAACAGCACGTGCAACTCAGAAACAGAAAAGAAACAAGCCAATCAAAAAATGGGAAGAAGCCCTAAACAGACATTTCTCCAAAGAAGACATACAGATAGCCAATGCGCACGTGAAAACATGCTCCACATTGCTAGTTATTAGAAAAATGCAAATCTAATAGAATGGGGTGCTGCCTGACATGGTCAGAGTGGCCACGATTTAAATGTCTGTAAACACGAAGTGCTGGGGAGGGTGTGGAGAGCAGGGAGCCCGCCTGCACTGCTGGCGGGAATGTAGGTTGGTGCAGCTGCCATGGAAAACAATGTGGAGGCTCCTCAAAACACGAAAAATAGAATTACCATGGGATCCATAAACCCTACTCCTGGGCATACAACCATAAACTAGAATTCAAAAAGATACACACACCCCTGTGTTCATAGCAGCACGATTCCCAACAACAAAGACAGGAAAACGAGCTACGTATCCATCAACAAGCGAATGGATAAACCAGGTGTGGCACCGGTGGAATACGATTCAGCCGGGAAAGAGGGAAGTGATGCCATTTACTGCATCGTGAATGGACCTAGAGATGATCACACTAAGGGAAGTGAGTTAGAGAAAGACAAATATCATATGATATCACTTATATGCAGAATCTAAAAGTTACAAAAATGAAACTTATTTACAAAACAGAAACAGACTCACAGGCTTAGAGAATGAATTTGTGGTTGGGGAAGTAAGAATAGACTGGGACTTTGGGATTGACGTATACACACTGCTACATTTAAAGATAGATAACCCAGGCTCTACTGCCTATCATAAGTAACTCAGCTCAATACTCGGCAGTAACCTAAACGAGAAAAGAATTCGAAAAAAAAAATAGATACAGGAATATGTATAATGGAATCACTTTTCAATATACCTGAAACTCACACAGCCTTGTTAATCAACTGTACTTCAATCAGTTCAG
Organism: Bubalus bubalis; assembly: GCF_019923935.1. Lineage (NCBI taxonomy): Eukaryota > Metazoa > Chordata > Mammalia > Artiodactyla > Bovidae > Bubalus > Bubalus bubalis. The sequence continues at coordinate 185,613,772 of NC_059158.1, read as the reverse complement.
TCCCTCAGCCGTGTCCGACTCTGCGACCCCATGCACTGCAGCACACCAGGCTTCCCTGTCCATCACCAACTCCCAGAGCTTGCTCATGTCCACTGAGTTGGTGATGCCATCCAACCATTCAACCATCTCATCCTCTGTCGTACTTCAATATAAAATAAAATTCTTTTAAAAAGGAAAAAAATCTCTGAACCTCAAAAAAGTTATAGTCGGCAAAGAAAGCCAGACAACAAAGACCACATACTGTCTGATTTCACTGATGTGAATTGCTATGAAAGGGGCTTCCCTGGTGGCTCAGAGGGTGAAGTGTCTGCCTGCAATGTGGGAGACCTGGGTTCGATCCCCAGGTTGGGAAGATCCCCTGGAGAAGGAAATGGCAGCCCACTCCAGGACTGTTGCCTGGAAAATAGCATGGAGGGAGGAGCCATGGGATCGTAAAGAAAAGCAAAACTCCAGGGACAGAAATCACATGAGTGGTGACCTGGGGCTGGAGATGCCCCATAAAGAGATGCAAGGGGATTCGGGCAGTGTCAGAAGTGTGCTGAACCTTGCCTGTGGGTGTGGATGCGAACACGAACCGAAATTCATTGCACTGTCGGCTTAAAGTGGGTGAAATGTATGGAATGCAAGTTAGAACCTCAGTAAGCCCGTGAGAAAACAGGAGACAAGAAATTTGTGATGGAATGAAGAACTGTGGGAACCAGGAGCAACGCTCTGACCCATCGTCACATCTGGGTTGACATTCGTGTGCTACGAATCGCCAGCTTCCTGGTCAAGGTTGGCTGAGAAGATGAGCTGCCATGGAGACGGTGCCCCATCCAGTGGGGCAGAAAGGCATGTGACTCCGTCATTTCAAAGCAATGCAGCAAGGCTTCACCGGAGCTCTAAGATCCACAGACGCGCGGAGCAGAGAAGCATCAGCCTTTCTGGGAGAGGGGAGCCCTCCGGGGGAGCACGGGGGCGTCCTCGGAGCTGGGACAGTGGGGACATCAGGCTGGTGCTCTCCCTCCTCTTCCTGCCCACCCAAGTGCCGGACGGCTCTCATTTCTCTTTTCCTTAAAGTATTAAAACGTAACCTTGCCTAGAGAGTTCCCTGATACCTCTCAGAATCATTAGTCTCTGCAGGGTGTTGCAAAAACTGGATTGGGGACTTCCCTGGTGGTCCGGTGGCTGAGAATCCACCTGCCAATGCAGGGGACGTGGGTTCGATCCCTGGTCCGGGAAGATTCCACGTGTCAGGGGGTTGGGGGGGCAACTAAGGCCGTGTGCCACGACTGGAGAGCAGCCCACACGCCGCAGCTAGAGAAGGCTGCGCAGCAACGGAGGCACAGCATGGTCAGCAAAGAAGGAATAAAAAGGGAGCACTCTTCCTTTTAATAATAATTCTAAAAAGCCGGGTTGGGGCATCTCTGTTCTGAGGGCAGCTGTGGTGACCGGCCTCCTAGACACTGATTCACTCTCGGTGGGGTCAGGGAGGGAGCAGGTAGCAAGAAGGAGAACACTGCCAGCAAACAGACCACCTGTGCAAAGGCCCTGTGGCAGGACCTGCTGTGTTCTGGGAACTGAGCAGAAGCCTGTGTGAGCAGCGCCAGAAAGGAGGCACAGAGGTCTGGGGTACAGACTGCTGTGTCCTAGGGCAGGGCAATGTCTTGCGAAGTTATTCAGCTCCATTACCGTGTCTAATTGTCTCAGAGTCGCTTTGTCCTGGCTCCATGGGTAACCCCCTAAGGGTAGAGCCTATGCTTCACATAGTTGCCTTATAAGCCTACAAAGGAGGGGAGGAATGTTTACCGCAAGTCTCCTCTGTAATTTGTGGGCGTTACAGCCTTCAGTTCTTACATGGTAAGTGATTGCATCATCCCCGTTTAAGGATAAGGCGACTAAGGTCCAGAGAGGGCGAGTGACTTACTCAAAGTCACACAGCAAGGCAGAGCTGGGATTTAAAACACAGCCTGCCTTGCCCGAGCCCCGCACCACATCTAGTTCGGTACCAAGAGCCAAGAGCTGTCAGATGTCCCAGGGCAGTGAGGCTGGGCCTGGCCAGCTTGTTGGGCTCATTCCCTAAACCTCGGAACCAGGACAGGGGGCAGCAGGTGGGCAGCTGGCTCGCTGCCCCAATTCCCCTGGCTGTAAGGACAGGCACGACCGTCTCGGGGGTGACTAAGGCTGCAAAGATGTGCCGAAAGTTAGATGAGTGACTAAGAGGAAGGAAGGGGTGTCCCCGCGCCGTCCCACCCCTGCCCCACGCGGCCATTTCCCAATCCCTCTACTGGTTTGACCAAGTTGATGGGACAGAGGGCGGAGGGGCGTGTGGGCGCACAGGAGTGGCGGCAGGAAGCCGGCTGGGCCGGGAGCCGGGCGTGAATGTGACAGCGTCCTGCCCTGCCCATGCCCCCCGGCCCACATGGGGCTGCCCGCATCTGGCCTCGCTCCTCAGGCCCTTGGGGGCTCCCCCACTCCACGACGAAGCCCAGCCTCTCGCCTGGTGTCTGCAGGTGACTCCCCAGGTTCATCCTCCAACCTTCTGCTCCTCCAAACTGCCTTTCCAGGCCCCATCTCATCTGCCCTTTGGCCGGGCAGGTCTCCTGCCTCCCCAAGATTCCACCTCTGTTGCCCAAGGATGTTGACTTTTGATTCTTGAAATGCCCAAACCAGCTTCTTCTTCGTCCCCAAGCCACCCATGGTCACCTCAATCCAGGGGACTCTGGCCAAGGTAGCCTGGGGTCTTGAATCGCGCCTCTGGGGACCTGTCCTGGCTCCTGGGTGATCCTAGGAGACCCCCAGCTAAGTTCTCCTTGAAGCACCCTTCACCCTCCCTGGCAAAGCCTGCGACCCCAGCCCCGAGAGGCGCATAGGCACAGTGCAGCTCAGGCCAGCGGGTCGTGGTGCCTTGACCCCAGGCCTGTTTCCCCACTGGAGCCTCTGGCACATAGAAGGTGCTCAGGAGAAGTTGGGAGATGGAAGAGAGGGAGCAGGGAAAGGAGAAGAAAGGGAAGGAGGGAGCGGGTGCTTCCCTAGTGGCTCAGCAGTAAAGAATCTATCTTCCGATGTAGGAGACACAGGTTCCCTCCCTGGTCAAAGCCCTGCTCACCCCAGCTGGAGAAAAGCCTGTGCAGCGATGAAGACCCAGCGCAGCCAAAAGAAATAAACATGTAAGAAAGGGAAGGACGAGCCCAGCCTGGTGCCCGCTCCTCAGAGGTGTTGTTGAACAGAAAGAAATGATTCGAGATGTATCTGCTTGCTAAGGAGAAATTTACTGCCTTCCAGAAAGGAAAGCCCCCACTGCTTTTCTTATGTTGGCGGTGATAACATGCACGCACTGAGTTGTTTTCATGCGCGTGCTGAGTTTTTTTTTTTTCCTAGACCAGAAGCTGGTGAACTTTTTCTATCAGTTCAGTTCAGTTCAGTTCAGTCACTCAGTTGTGTCCAACTCTTTGTGACCCCATGAATTGCAGCACGCCAGGCCTCCCTGTCCATCACCAACTCCCGGAGTTCACTCAGACTCACGTCCATCGAGTCGGTGATGCCATCCAGCCATCTCATCCTCTGTCGTCCCCTTCTCCTCCTGCCCCCAATCCCTCCCAGCATCAGAGTCTTTTCCAATGAGTCAACTCTTCGCATGAGGTGGCGAAAGTACTGGAGTTTCAGCTTTAGCATCATTCCTTCCAAAGAACACCCAGGACTGATCTCCCTAAATAATTTAGGTTTGGGGGCCCACCTATGTTCTCCACAGCGTAGTCTTCTGACCTTGGTTTGCTTTTAATTCTCTCTTGAGAGTCATTCTCAGCTCACAGGCTGTACGAAAACGCTGATTCTAGATGAGCCACAGAGTTACAGATGAGAATATGGGAATCACCTTAAACCCCCATCGGAAGTAACCACTGCCAGCATTTTGGTGTTTTTCTCGCTAGGCTCCTTTTGGGCATGTGTATTGTGTGTGTGTGTGTGTGTTAGTCACTCAGTCGTGTACGACTCCCTGCGACCCCATGGAATACAGCCCGCCAGGCTCCTCTGTCCATGGGATTCTCCAGGCAAGAATGCTGGACTGGGCTGCCATGCCCTCCTCCATGCATATTGTGTATATTTTGCCAAAATAGGACTAGGTTCTGCATACTGTGTAGTAACGGGCTTTTTCAGTTGACAAAATAACGTGGGTCCAAGTCCACGCTGCTGAATGCAGGTGGTGGGTTCACTATTGTGGCCATGTCACACAGATCACCGTGAGCCTAACGAGCTTTGGTATATCTATTGAGGGCAGATGGGTTGCTGCCTCCAAATCCTTGGTTGGTTTATTAAAGAGATGAAAAAGGCTGTGAGGGGATGGATCTCAGTGCCCTGGGTCCAAAGCACCGCTCCTATAGCAGTCACAGAGAATGTGATGATTTTATCACATATCTGCCCCATTTCTCTGCAGCGAGGGCTGGTGGAGCAGAGAAATGGAAGCGCAGACAGGAGTCTGCTTTGACCCCAGGGCTGATCTCACAGCAGACGCAGCCACAGTGAACAGGGAGCCTGCGCTGGGGGCCGAATGCAGGCGATACAGCAGCCCTTAGAGGAGCATCCGGGCCGGTCTTCAGGCAGGAGACACTGGCTGGGCCAGTCACCAGCCGTCTGCCCCACAGGAGAACCTCCCACAGACGTGGCTCCTCACTTTTCAGATGGGCGCTGGATGCCCCAGCAGACATGAAGGTCCTGGAGGGCAGGAGAGGGGGGTTCCTCAATGCAACCTAAGACGCTCCAATAACTGTAGGCTGGAAAGGGGTCCGGGGGGCTTCCCTGGTGACTCAGATGGTAAAGAATCCACCTGCAATGCAGGAGACCCAGGTTCGATCCCTAGGGTGGGAAGATCCCCTGGAGGAGGGCATGGCAACCTACTCCAGTATTCTTGCCTGGAGAATCCCTATGGACAGAGGAGCCTGGCAGGCTACAGTCCATGGGGTCGCACAGAGTCAGACACGACTGAGGGACTGGACTGGACTGAGCCTCTGCACACGCTGCTGCCTCCGACTGATGCTGTTCCCTCTGATCGTGTGCCCCCCCGCCCTTTTCTGGCAGCTTGGTGTGTTAGAAAGCTTGGCGGCTTCCAAGACTCATTTCCAGGATCACCGTCCCTGACAAGGGCAGTCAGGGGCTGCCGCCTCAATATACCCACAGAGTCAGGCACAAACAGTCTGGGGAGTGGGAATCTGTGTACACCTTTCCCCCGGCCCCGCAGGCATGAGGGCTGCCCATCTTCAGACCCCACTGCCCACGCCACGCCCGGCTCAGGGGCAGCCTTTGGCCAACAGCGGCTGGGTTAGGGGTAAATGAAAGCTGGCGGGGGGCAGGCAGACGGACCCAAGGCCCAGCTCCAATCACTGACCACCGGCCCAGGGGCCAAGCCCCCAGCCCACGCGCCGGCCGGGGTGCAGCCGGGGTGCAGCCCGCGTGCCAGTGCAGAGCAGCCCAGGCAAGAAGGCGCTTGTCTGAGAACAGAGCCAAGGGGTGACTTCACTGCTGACTCAGCCCCGCAAACACGAAGGTTGGGGCCGCCCTTCTCAGGAGGGGCGGCTCCCGGGACAGTTTTAACAGGCAAGGTGCAGGCTTGAGGGCCAGAAAGCGGGGCGGGTGAGTCAGCCAAGGGGAGCCGCCTTGCCCTAAAAAGGGAAGAGCTTTCCTCTCGCAGGTCTCTGCTGATCCCATCACACTCATTAAGAGAAAGAAAAGAAATAGGAGGGGAAAAGGCTCAAACCCCAGAGCTGGCACTTCTTCTCAGCCGTAATTAATGATCATTTGGAAAGAATGGATGACGCCATCCCTGGTTTGCGCCAAAAACAAGCGCCCCAGGTGTGTGCCACCCACAGCCCTGGACCCGGCCCTCCTCCCGCGCCCGCGACACCAGCTCCCCTTGGGTTATCCTCTCGCCCCCCCCAAACCGCTCACACCCCACATGCGTCAGCCCCTTCCAGAGGCGGGGGGCGTTTGCAGCCCTCTGGTCCTCCAAGGCAGACTTCCGCTTTCCCACCAAGGCATTATACCCTAGACCAGGGCTCCGAGCTGCTGCCTCTCGGGTTCCACAGCATTCCAGGCTCTGCTGGGGGCATCCAAGACGCAGGGTCGCCAGAGCTCCCAGCAGAGCCCCGAGGCAGGTCCTGGCCGCCCGACTGTAAGGTGAAGAAACTGAGACTGGGGAAGAGGGGGAGCTCGACACTAGTGAGTGGCTGCACGGGGCCTGGTCCTGCACGGACATGTCAGTGGTCACTCCCCAGAGCCCCCTCACGGGACGGGAAGGGAGGGCACCATGGCAGTCAGGGACCTGGTGGCCGTCAAGTGACGACTGGGCCCCACAGACAGAGCGGAGGGACACACGGGGTCTCTGCCCCCCAAGGCGGATCCCCCAGCCCTCCCAAGGCTGAGCAGAGGCCGCCAGCCACCAGGACCTGAGGGCCACCCTGTCTCCCACCAGGAGGTTCCGTGGGGACAGGGGGTTCACCCAGGGCCTCTTCACCCGCCCCGGGGGAGCCAGGCACGGACAAGGCAGTTAACCCCGCCAGCTGAGCTAGACTAGAGGCAGCCTTCCAGCTGGGCCAGGATCACTGGCAGAATTGCACCTTCCCCCCAAACATTTGAAGTCCTGACCCTCGGTATCTCAGAACGCGATCGATCGTCTTTGAAAGCAGGGTGTTGACAGAGGTAATCAATTTAGAATGGGGTCGTTAGGGTGGGCCCTAACCCAGCACGACCGGGGGTCCTCTCAAGAGGGGACACCGACACATAAACCCTCAGGGAGAGGACAGCGTGCGAAGGCAGAGACCGGGGAGCTGCTGCTCCAAGCCCAGGGCACCCACGGACTGCCAGCCAGACCTCGGGAGCTGGGAACAAGGCCTGGGACAGACACTCCCCCAAAGCCCCGGAAGGGACCGACCCTCCCGACACATCCAGCGTCCAGACGGGGAGACGATACGAGTCTGTTACTGAGAGCCACCTGGCTTGTGAGACTTTGTTCCAGGAGCCCCGAGAAAAGAAGACAGTGGGTTTGGGGAGCGTGGGAAGTGTGCACAGAGCCCTTGCCTGGAATCACGTCCTGTGCCCGTCGTCCTGACATTCTTAGTAACTTCTGGAGAGGGGCCCACGTTCTCACTTTGCACTAGGCCCTAATCATCACTCAGGCCTTCCTGTTTTCAGAACTCTCTGGCGAGACCCCACTGCAAGCCCAGACACCTCCCAGGCAGCCAGGGACCCACGCAGTCCGAGGCCAAGCACTTGGTGGACCCGAGGCCTGGCCCCATGGTGGGGGGGTCCCAGGGCAGTGGGCGGGGCTTCCCATCACCTCGTTTCCCTAAAGACCAGCTCAGGGTGGGAACCCCCAGTACAGCTCGGGTCGTGACTCCCCTGGGGGTCCAACGCGGGGGGTGGGGGCTGATTCCTGGTCGGAGCACTAAGATCTCATATGCCGTGCACACGTGCTCAGTTGCTCAGTCCTGTCCGATCCCTTGCAACCCCATGGACTGCAGCCCGCCAGGCTCCTCTTGTCCATGGGATTCTCCAGGTAAGAATACTGCAGTGGGTTGCCATGCCTTCCTCCAAGGGATCTTCCCGACCCAGGGATGCAGCCTGTGTCTTCTGCGTGGGCAGGCAGATTCTTTACTGTCTGAGCCACCAGGGAAGCCCCTCATGCACCATGAGGTGAGGCCCAAAACTTAAAAAAAAAAAAGAAGAAAGGATAACTTGGATCAGGACTCCTGGGTTCTCTTGCCAACCCTACGTCCTTCCAACTGTGAGCCAAATCCGGCTAAATGTTAGATTTGCCAACAGGCAGCTGCCAGGAGCCGAGAGGCTTGGCCACCGTCACAGCCCCTCCCTGATGCGCTGTGACCTCGTCCAACTTTGTCCCGACTCAGGTCACATCAACCAGGGTTTCCAGACCCCCCGCCCAGAGCGCAAGACCACCATTGAGCACAGAATACTCAGGCAGTGCCTTCTGGGAGCCGGAGCCTGCCGTCGGGTATAAGAGTCAGTTTCTATTTATTTCTACTCTGAAGGACAAACAGATCCTCCTGGGAAGCAGGTCACCTCACGGTGGAGGATCTCTCAGCCGCTTCTGCAGAGAGCTAATGCGTTTCGTCCCTCGCCGGGTCCTGGATGCTCTCCCTTAGCCTGGGGGCAGCAGGGGATGGGGGTGGAGAAGGACAGGGGCCCGTTCCACTGGGATGCTGAGGTCCTGCCCGCAGCGTCATCGTGGACATCACATCGACCGCCGGTGACACAGCCGGGATGAGACTGAGACGACAATGATGCTGGGGTCACTGCAGCTCCCGGTGATCCCCCAAATCCAACTTCAGCTCCAAGCTTCAGGACACAGCGGGCCTTCACCCACGTGGCCGGCTGAGACCCCCCTTCTCGCTTTGCCCACACCTGGTGACCTGGAACAGTGGGCCTGGGAGAAGGTGAGGGGCGGGAGGAGGGGAAGACGGGAGAATGGCCCAGGGGTGGTGGGGCCTGAGAACAGCCCACCGGCCCCGAGGCCCCCAGTCCAGACTTCCCTCCCCTTCCCTCCCCAGGCCGGTTCTCCTGAGCACCCAGCAGACGCTGGCAGGCTCTGCCTCCCTGCTCTCCTATTCTGTCCCTTTACCGAACACGTTTCACCTGGATTACCTGTCTGCCCATCTCTCTTCCTGACCCATATAATGCATTCCTTCAAGCCGGAGATTTTTGATCTAATATTTGGCCTCGTATGGGACCTAGCACAGAGGTGGAGGTATACGCCGAATCCTTCTGGGAGAAAACAGTCCAAGGAGGCAAGACAGGAAACCAGTGTGGAAGGCCAGGCAAGAGCTGGCCATGGTTACCCTGGACCATCACTGCAGATCTGACAAGCGTGGTCAGACACTGAACACACGGGAAAACGAGAGAATGAACGGGTACCTCCCCCGTGGTCCAGGGGTTAAGAATCCGCCTGCCAATGCAGGGGCCATGGGCTCCATCCTTGGTTGGGAAAGTAAGGTCCCACATGCCCTGGGGCAGCTAAGCCTGTGCCGCAACCTCTGAGCCTGTGCGCTCTGGAGCCCTCGCACAGCGTCAGAGAAGCCCACGTGCCACAGTGAAAGATCCCGAAAGATCCTGCCACAGCAAGACCTGCACAGCCACACACACACACGCACACGATGAATGAATCCAAGTAGAGACAGATCCTCGGCCCAGTGGAGGCACATGCCCAAACCCACTTTGCTGGTGAGAAAATCTGCACGATGCAAACGGGCGGGAGACTTCTGCCCTCTTTTCCTTTCACCAGGATCTCAGCGAACTGGAATCGCTGTAGCCCTCCTTGGGAGGAGCAATCAGAGAGAGACATTTATTAGGTAACCCCTGAGGCTCTCTTGGGCTGACTCCCGGCCTGGACCCTGTGCCAGCAAACAGGGAAAGGCCTGGACTCCCCACTCCCAACCCACCATGAGAGGAAAAGCTCATGCCAACCAGGCAGCCATGGGCAGCTCCCTGGCAGCGGCTGGAATAAGTTCCCATGAATCTCAAGAAATTAAGCCCCAGGGGACAGGCAGGGCCATGGAGGGACAATCAGGGCAAGTCTGCAGTCTTCGCTTCGTTATCAAGACCAGGCCTAGGGATTTCAGAAACTGCAGAAAGCAGTCATGTAACCCCCACCCCGTGCCTTCTCGGGACAACTGTTCTATTTGGACGCCTTTCCTTCCAGCTATTTCTAGGTGTGGTTTTCTGCACAGAGAGGAGAGGACAGGCAGCACCGCCCCCCGATGAGAGGAGAGGCGATGCCCCTGTCACCCCTCCCATTCTTGGGTTCCGCACGAGTCCCCGAGAAGTGCCTGGCACCCCTGTTTGCAGGCCTTCCCTGTGGGCCTCAGGCTCCTCCTGCTCTCTGGCGTATTTTTACAAGGCTGCTGGAACAACCCACACCCGCAAGAGCGTGTGCAATCCTCTTCAGAAACTCAGGGACTCTCAGGAGGGGCGGGAGGGCTCTGAGACTGTCCAGAGGAGCGGGGCATTGCCACCCTGAGGGTCTGAATGCAACTCCCACCGTCAGACCAGGTCATCCATTCGTTGACTGAGTTGGTCCATCGGTCAGTCAGCAAACCTTCTGGGGATCCAGAGAAAGGGAACACAGAGTCCCTGCCCATTAGGAACGCGCGTTCCAGGGAAGGAGACAAACAACCAAGATGATTACAGCTGGGTGTGCGAGAGAGGACCGTGGTTGCAGACTCCCACAGTAGCCCCAGGGGCTCCCAGGGAACAGGGACTAGGCCTCCCTGCCCCCTGTTCAGACACCAGAGGGTGGGGACTGTGGGAGGCGTCAGAGCAACGACTCCCCAAGGACACTCTGGAATCACATCTTCCATCGGCCTGGGAATCCTGGAGAGAATTCTGAGTTCCCCAAGAGTGGAAGGGCTGCGCCTCATTAGACCAATCACTTGCTGAGGATGAGAAAAGCATGCTGTAAACTGGAAAACCCTGGGTGAAGCTGAGAGCAGAGAGGGCTTTCTCTGAAACCCTGGCTGAGGCTGAGAGTGGCGAGGGCTCTCTCTAAAACCCTGGCTGAGGCTGAGAGTGGCGAGGGCTCTCTCTGAAACCCTGGGTGAAGCCTAGAGCAGAGAGGGCGCTCTCTGAAACCCTGGCTGAGTCTGAGAGCGGCGAGGGCTCTCTCTAGACTAGGATCCTCCTGGGAGCACGGGCTGTGCCTCCCCCATCAGACTGGAACTCCCTGAGTCCGGGGCTAGCCCTCTCCCATCCAATGGAGGTTCCTGTTTTAATTCTGAAGTCCCAGAAGTTTCTGCATCCGGGCTGGGCTTAGTGAACCCACTTGCCCCGCTTCCGTGGATGGTGCTGGACCATTCACCCTCAGCAGAAAGGCTTCACTGGCTCGTCCGAACACTTTCTGCTTCTTATGAAGGAAACGCGGCTGAACTCTGAGATGACATTTTTAAAACCGCTTATTCAGCCACAAATCATATACCACACAGTGCACGAAATACCTCTGACTGAAATTTATGCTAGCATGTAAATGCCTTTATAACACGCACTTATCCTCTTGGACTTAGAAGGACACTTGGTGTTGCAGTTCTCTAATGCAGGTGCTGCACATGGGATCGCCTGGAAAACTTTTAAAAATATTAATGCCCATACTGCATTTCAGAACAGTTAAGTCAGAATTCATGGCGCTGAGATCCAGGCATCCATGTGTTTGAAATTCCCCAGGGATTCTAATGTGTAGCCAGGTTTCAGCAGTGTTCTAGAAAAACCTCCTTCCCAATACAGGAATCACAGTTATTTATTCCACATAAAGCACCTATTCAGTGCCCCAAATCAGAACAGTCTCAATCTCTTCTACCATGGCTCTGTTAGTTCTCCAGCCTTTTTTGGGGAGATTCTTCTAGTGATGGGGAGCTCACGCCTCGCAAGGCAGATCTGTTCCCAAGAGCTGGTCCTTAGGGAATACGTCGGGAGGGAAGATGAGCTGGAAAGAGGAAACGAGGGCTCCTGGGGTCCTGCTGAGAGCCAGCAGTCGCGTGAGCTACTTCACGGCACCGTTTCACTGAAATCTCACAGCATGGCAGAGGGGAACCTGGGGCTCCGGAAAGTGAAGGGACTGACCCCACAACTCAGCCCGTGGCTGGGGAGGCCAGACCCACGCCACAGAGTGTCTCTTGTCTAAAGGAGACGGGGGCTGGTGGGCAGGGTGGGGTGGGGTGCGGCGGGGTGGGCATAGGCTAGGGTCTAAGTCCAGGTGTCTGGAAAGACCTTCCAGGTCTCCCATCAACTTCTTCTTTTAAAATATTTATTTGTTTATTTGGCCATGCTAGGTCTTAATTGCAGCCCTTGGGATCTTACTTCCCCTTCCAGGAACTGAACCCCATCCCCTGCATTGGAAGGCAGGCTCATAACTACTGGACCACCAGGGAAGTCCCTCCCATCACATTCCAGACATGTTCTCTGCCCCCGTTTTCCTTCCCTCTTATCCCTCAGGGCTGGGAGAGTATGACAAACTCATTTGTCCAAAGTATTGGGGACCCAGGTCACAACCTGCAGCAGGGTAAATTTACACAGAAAGGCACCCAAGCTGGGCGGGGCGATGCTCAGTCTAAAGGAACGACTCTCTAACGCGAGACAGTGAGATCCTGCTGGGTGGAGAGACACACTCAGGCATGGTGCCCCCGAATTGCAGCCCAGAGGCGACGGCCCGCCTTCCCTAACCCTGTAACGGGCACATCTGTGCAGCAAGAGCCACCGGGCCCTGCTCCCTGTGCCGCTGCCGAACGCCACGTGCCTTCCCCGCTGTATTTCCAGCCCTCACGGCAGCCCTGCGAACTCAGGAGCTTTGTGCTTGCTTTACAAATAGCAACAAGGCACAGGCAAGCCTGTCCCCAGAGCCTGCGTCCCTGTTCACTTACATCCACATTGTTCAGTCTGCAGGCTGTTAACCACTCGTGGGGTGTGAAATCAGTGTCATGGATCCTGAGCACAACTTTTTAATAAAATAAGGTGGAAGAGAGCTTAAAAAAAAACAAAAAAAACCAAAAAGCAGTTCACACAGTCGTGGAAGGCTGCTTTCATAAAGCTTTGGTTTCAGGTGGGTGTGTGTGCGTGGTGTTGGAAAATGGCGATGAAAATACATTTCTCACAGTGAGTTTAATCAAAACGTTCAAAAGTCATTGCCTCACACTGTTGTCTCCTGGCTGCTGCTGGAAAGTGGCTTCCTTCCCTCCTGGGAGGACTGAGTGCATAGGGTACTCCTCCAGGACACTCAGAGCAAGAGAGGGGGCAAGAAGCCCTCCACCAGGAGCTCATCCCGTCCAGATGTTCCAGGCTGGTTTTCCAGAACCTCCACCTCCCAGCTGATCCCGGAGGCCAGCCCCAGGGGAAGGAGGCTACACGGCAGGCTGAGGGATGAGGGTCACACACCGGGAAGACTTCCACGAGAGAGTGCTGGAGTCCACAAGGAGCAGAGCGAGAGGCGTGACGATACAGCCTGCATCCAGGAAGTCGTTTTTAAAATTTCTTTCTTTTATTTTTTTTAACCCTTCCTTGAAGGTGAAAATCATGAATGAAGCCGTAAAAGGAAAGATGACGTGTCTGTGGCTCCTTTTTCAACGGCACTTGGACAGAGAGCGCAAACAGACCACGGGATCCATCGAACCAAAACCCGCTGTTGTTCTGCACGCTTACTGGTACTTTGTTGCTGCTGATTGTTAATTGCTGTCAGGTAACACTTGGGGAGATTAATGGACCTCTCAGTCGAAACAATAAAGGCTATTAAACTAACCTGGCAGAAAGCTGAGAGCAAGTTTTGCTGTGCTGCTCTTTCTGTCGCTGGGTGATCCTACATCTCAGCCCTCTGTCTCCTCAGTCCTACTCACAACTACTCAAGAGAGAATTCTGTGAGTACGTAGGAGGTCCTTTTTTAAATTATTTATTTGGGGGTTCTGCTGGGTTTTTGGCTGCATGGTCTTTTCTCCAGTTGCGGTGAGCGGGGGCTTCTCATGGCAATAGCGTCTCTTGCTGGGGAGCACGGGCTCCAGGGCTCGTGGGCTTCAGTAGCTGCGGTTTATGGGCTCAGTAGATACGGTCCCGGGCTCTAGATCACAGGCTCCATAGTTGTGGCTCAAGGGCTCGGTTGGTCCACGGCCTGCAGGACCCTCCCGGACCACGGACCGAACCCGTGTCTCCTGCACTGGCGGGCGGATTCCTTACCCGTGAGCCGCCAGGGAAGCCCCCTGGTGGGCCTGCAAAGCAGAGGCTGGTTTTCCATCTAGAGCAGCTCGACCGCTGTTTTCTGCAGGCAGACGAGGTGAATGATGGGGTCTCGGAAATCCCTGCGCTGGGCGATTCTTCAACCTCATAGTTTGGGCAGAGGGCTGTGGCAGGCTGTGAGCGTGTGGGAGGAGGTGCGGGCGGGAAAGGGCACTGATCGTGGGGGACAGGGCGGAGCCACGGTGGCAAGTGTCCTTGTGCGGCCCAGCTCACCTCTTACCTCCTGAAGCAACAGGCGTTCCCGGGAAGAACCCTGGAGTGGGATTTAGGAGGCCCAGCTCAGCCAACAAAAACCCGAAAGCAAATCACACCCCTGAGCCTCGCTTTCCTCATCTGTAAAGTGGAATAATGGCCTGGATCAGCAGAGTCCAGTAGAAATACAAGGGGAGTCGTAAGTGTTGTGGCAGCCACATAGAAAAGTAAAAATGAAAAAGTGAAATTAGTTTCAATAATGTTATTTAACCTAACATACCCAAAACATCTTCATCCTGTATTCAATATAAAAAGCATTCAGGAGGGAATTCGCCGGTGGTTCTGTGATGAAGACTCTGAGCTTCTACCGCAGGGGGCTCGGGTTCCATGCCTGGTCGGGAAACTAAGAGCCAGCATGCTGCAAGGTGAGGCCAGAAAAGGCACTAAGGAGATTTCACGTTCTCTGTGCTGAGCCTTTGGAAGCCACACCTTTGTGTACTTCACCCTCACAGCAGATCTCCACTTAGACCAGCTATATCCAGGGCTCAACAGCCCCATGGTTAGTGGCTACCATGGTGGACAGCTTAGATATAGATAAGCTCTAGGGTCTCCTCTAAACCTATGTGACTGGAGTAAAGGACCTGGCTAGGTTCCTTATACATTTGCCCGCTGTCAAGCCCCAGGGCCCTGGCTGGTCCCAGTTGCAGAAAACCATTCAAGTTACACATTTGTGGGGTTACTTCAAGGGGCAATAAAATGGGTCGTTGATTCTGGAATGACACAGACCTGGCTTACTCAGCTGTGTGCTCTGAGGCACCTCTTTGAGCCTCAGTTTTGCCATCTATAAAACGGAATAATAGTAATAGCCAACATTATATAGCACACCATGGGCCAGGCATTGTTGTTCTAAGACCATTATGTGTATTAACTTCTCATTCAAGAGTCTAGCAGGAGCATCCCCATTTTATAGGAGAAGAGCTGGGGTACAGGGAGGTTAAGTAACTTGCCCAAGGTCACACAGCGATGTGTAGAACTGCTAGGATTCAAACCTGGACCACCTGGCCCTATGCTGAACCCCACGTCCACACTCCTGGTCTCCCCAGGAAGTGGTGAAGATTAAGCAAAAGACTGCGCTGAAAGAGACGGGCACGGCCCCTGGAACACAGTAAGCGTGCACTAAACTGTTGCCGCTGCCCTCGCCTGGAGAAGAGCCCCTGGGTGACCTCCAGACGCCTGTGCCACAGCTGGCTCATGACCAGCTAGGAGGCAGCCCTCAGCTTTCCTTGTGCCACTCCCAGCCAGAGGTTGACAGGGGAATTCGGCTGGGAAGGCGTCTTCCTGATAGCTCAGGTGCGGAGGCCTCTGAGGGTGGATGATTCAGGGTCAGAAGCACCTGGGGCTTGTGGGTGGTGGGTGGGCTGTGGCGGGGTGGCCCCAGTGAGAAAGACAGCCCCGCCGGTTTCAAGGGACAAGCTAGGAGCCCCTGGGTGCCTGTGTGGGTTCCACGGCAAGCTTCAGAGGGTGAGGGATGAAAGCAACCTGGAGAAGAGGCGCAGAGGTCAAAGGGCCATGACCTCGCAAGCGCCCCGTTGGCCATGGCAGTCTCCCAGGCCTGGGAACAAGAGATAGCTGCACAGGAAGATCCTTTCAGTTAGCGTGCTGTGTAGCTGAACTTGGGCTCTGATTTAAACTTCAGTTCAGTTCAGTTCAGTCGCTCAGTCATGTCTGACTCTTTGCGACCCCATGGACTGCAGCACGCCAGGCTTCTCTGTCCATCACCAACTCCCAGAGCTTGCTCAAACTCATGTCCATTGAGTGGCTGATGCCATCCAGCCATCTCATCCTCTGTCGTCCCCTTCTCCTCTTGCCCTCAATCTTTCCCAGCATCAGGGTCTTTTCAAACGAGTCAGCTCTTCACATCAGATGGCCAAAGTATTGGAGTTTCAGCTTCAGCATCAGTCCTTCCAGTGAAAACTCCAGACTGATCTCCTTTAGGACGGACTGGTTGGATCTCCTTGCAGTCCAAGGGACTCTCAAGAGTCTTCTACAACACCTCAGTTCAAAAGCATCACATCAACGAAGAGGTCAAAATCTCTGGCAGCAAGTGAGGCTGGATACAAGTGCTCTAAAAACCAGCCAGGGCCCACCTTCTCTGCACCTTCTCTCAACCTCTTGCAGGGCTGGTCCCTCTCACCAGCTGGCCCAGCCCTGGCCCATGGGGGCTCACCTCCATCACTTGGAGTAGGAAGGAGAAAGCCTGTCACTCCCAGCATTCCCAGCTCCAAGTCCTGGGATTCACTCTGATTGGCCCTGCTTTGGTCACATGTTCACCTCTGAGCCAATCCCTGGCCAATTCTCTCTGGCCAGAGAATCAGAATGCACCGATTGGCTTAGTTTGAATCACGGGCTCCGGTCCTTGGTCCCTGCTCTGGTAAGAGAAATGGGACAGGGGAGATGGATGCTTGGGGAAGCAGAGAGCAAGTCTCTATTCTCTCAGGCTCTGGTTCCATTTCTGCCGCTGCCTGGTCATGTGACCTGGGCCATCCATTCCCCTTTCTAGGCTCAGTGGACTAGAGTAAATGTTTTAAAATCTTGACTTCATTTTTTTTTTTTTAACTTTTTTTCAAACTCTTACATGGAAGTGCACTATGTGAATCAGGTCCAACCGGACATTCTGTCCTGGAAGTGGAGGAAGGGCGAGGCCCCTCGGCCTCCAGGCCCCCTTCCTTGCCCCATGGGGGCCCCAAGAGCCCCACTGTCCCCGCCACCCCTGGCAGCCCACGGCCACCTGAGTCAGCATGAGCCCTGCACCTCTCCTGCACACCATCCAGGGAACGCTGGACACGGCGAGGTGGCAACCACAGGGTCTCAGTGTCCAAAGGGGAGGCTAGGGATTTGTGAACCCCACTCCCACCAAGGCCCAGCCCCTCAGCACCCTCAGCCATTTCAGAAAGTCCCTGCCCCTGACCATGACCTCACCCTGACAAGGAAATGGTGGGCGTGGGACGGTACAGGCAGAGACTTTATCTCTGTGGGCGGCTGGGCCGGGAGCCAGGCTGGGGGAGACAGGGTGACAGCCGTGAACAGAGCCACCTTTGACTCTGAAGGACAATGCCCTCCCAGTGTCCCCATAACCCCTTCCTGGTCCCCAGAGCAGGTTAGGTCAATACTGAGTTGTTTCAAGATGATCATAAAGAGTGACAGCCAAGCCCCTCTCCTACCCTGGCCATTTGCAGTGCGTAAAATTCTTTCCTGCTCTTTGGCTCAATTTTTTTTTGTTTAAAAAATGCACTGGGGGGTTGCACCACATCTTGAAGCAAATAGGATCTTTGATCTTCGTTGCAGCCTGTGGGATCTAGTTCCTCGACCAGAGATTGAACCCGGGCCCCTGCACTGGGAGTGTGGAGTCTTAGCCACTGGACCACCAGGAAGTTCCAGCTCAACTGTTTTTGACAACAGCCACAAGAGGCAGCGAGGCAAGGGTTAGGTCCCATTGTGTGAGCTGACATTGACTGAGCCCCCGTTAAAATGTTAGTCACTCAGTCGTGTCTGACTCTTTGTGACCCCATGGACTGTAGCCCGCCGGGCTCCTCTGTCTACAGGATTCTCCAGGCAAGAATACTCAAGTGGGGCGCCATTCCCTTCTCCAAGAGATCTTCCCGACCCAGGGATCAAACCCAGGTCTTCTACATCACAGGCAGATTCTTTACCATCTGAGCCACCAGGGAGCCCCTGCCCTGCGCTAAATACCTTATCAACTCATGTCACCCTCAGTACTGATAGGAGGCAGGCAGGCACTGTTGTTATCCCTGTCTCCGAAGAGAACTCTGCAGAGACTTGGGTAGGTGAGCCCAAGCCACTCAGCTGGACATGGCGAAGCTTCCACCTGAGCCCGTGCCTGCAGCTCAAGCCGTAGGAGGAGCAGGTGACGCAGCCGCAGCTGCTGCTCCTGTGGAAGAATAGACCGTCACCTTCAGCAAGTGCTCAAAGGACAGAATAGGAGAGGATTGCATGGGAATTCTGAGGACAGAGCGATGCCAACACAGGGATGCTGCAGGGACACAGAGGCCGACTGGACCTGAGAAAGAACACGGTGACACTCAGAGCTGAGACCAAGGGGAGGGCAGCCTGGTGAGGCCCCGTGCAGGTGGAGGCTGGATGGCACCGTGTACCTGGGGTTCCCACACTGCTGGGGGCTGGGCAAACACGGTCCCAATGCTGGAGTTAGAAGTTTTATGTATTTCACTAGCAGACCCCGTGTCTCCAGCCTCAGCCCTCCCCACCCACTCTCCAGAGAACATCCCTCCACCGTCTTCACCAAACTACCCGAAACTTAGCCGCATACAACCGCCACCTTATTTCACTCAGAGTCTTGTAGGTCAAGAGCAGACAGAGCCCAAAGGGGATGCCCTGACTCCGCTCTGTGATGTTTGGGGCCTCAGCTGGGAAAACTCAATGCTGGATGCCTCTGTGGGTGGGGCTGGGACCATCTGGAGAGGTCTTCGCTCACATGCCTGGTTGCTGATTCGGGCCGTCAGCAGGACCTCAGCAGGGCTGTTGGCTGGACCACTTACCCAGGGTCTCTCCAAGCAGATGAGTTTGGGCTTCCTCCCAGCATGGCAGCCGGGTTCAAAGAACAAATATCCTGAGAGAGCAAGATGGCAAAGCATTTTTATGAACTGACTTTGGAGATCACAGAGTGTCATCCACAAAGCTCCACCGTGTACCTAGGAAACGCCCACCCCGGGCCCAAGGAAGCGGACACAGACCCCAGCACTGGAGGGGAGGAATGTCCAATCACGTTAAAAGAAGAGCAAGCGAGATTGGAGAGCATGCTATAGCCATCTTCGGAAAAAAGAAAAAAATCTGCGGCACAGGCCCCTTTGGATGGGGTTCCAGCCCTCAGCCTGGATGATGGGGTCCCACTTACTCCTCACTGGTCTCTGCACACGCGCTTCCTTCAGACTAGAAAACTCATCCGCCCATCCCAACCACCCCCCCTTGCCTGGCCCAGCCCTACTTCCCTCCACGGCTCAGCGGGGACACCACCTCCTCCCAGGAAGCCTGCCCTGAACCCTGCCCCCACCGCAGCCGAGATGGGGCCCCCTTTCGACCACAGCCACATGTGACCTTCTGGGTGCAGCTGCTTCTCTACTTTGCGGTCTCTAATAAGAGGGTGAGCCCCACGAGGGCATGAATGGTGTTCACCGTGTGTCTACCACTATCTCCCCAGCGCTGGGCCAAATTCCAGCCCCTTTCTGGGTCCTGCTGATGAACAGCCCACAGCCACTTCCCCCGGGAAGCGTTTCCGGGTTGTCCACGACGTGTGAGGTGTGTCTCCGGCTCTCCCGCAGGCCCCACTGCAGGTGTTTGGGAAGGCTGGGATGAAAGCCCGGCGCTCCGCCCCTGTTCCCAAGCCAGAGCTTGTTATTGCAGTAAAAGAGGCAGCAAATTACCAGACGGGCTGGGAGCTGTAATGATTAAAACAGCGTATTGTTCTTGGGGCTGCTAATTGCATACCTGAGAAATGAGGCCTGCTCAGCCTTGGTGCCAGGCCCAGCCTGGCAGGGAGCCAGACACAGCCAAGCGATAGGGCAGAAGGGGGTGTCCCAGGAGCAGCACATCCCCAAAGGGAGTGGCTGAGCAGCCTCACTGGGGGGCCCACTGAAAATACAGATTTCCAGGCCCTGGCTCAGACCCACTAACGCTGTATCTGGGGGTCTGCAGGCCCAGGACCATGGATTCTTGACAAGCTCCCAGGGTGATTCTGAAGGCCCAAGTCTGGGTTTCTGACTGCCCCACCCCAGAGCCAGACGGAGGCCCGCCTCACTGGCCCAGTTCACCTGGAGAATGAGGCAAGGCTGAGAGAGTGGCTGGGGGAGAGGGCATGGAGAGGGCGGTTTCCCCGGGAATTCGGGTCAGATCTCTTCCACATGAGCTGGGGGACCGGGGGAGGGTCACCTCGCGCCTCTGAGCACAGGCTGATTTTCCTGGAAGCCAAGGGAGCGTAGGCTCACAGAGCCCCCCGAGACTCCGAGAGGGAGTTCACCAGGGGGTCCACCCAGCTGGCGTGTGTTGGGCCATTTACAAAAATAAGATGCTTTGGTCTTCTTAGAGTCTCTCCAAATTGAGTAGGCTTCGGGCTCACTTAGAATTGCAAGAGCCATCACAGGGTGCTGCGGGGATGGAAGGGGCAGATGTAGATCAAGCTGCAGCCCAGAGCCCAGCCACCAAGCGCTCAGGGAGAGAGCGCCTCCGCGTCCTCACCCGTGAGAGGGCCGTGGGGCCGTGGCTCCCTCCTGACGCCGTGCAAGCGTCCGATGGGCGAATACAGACGG
This sequence comes from Bubalus bubalis, assembly GCF_019923935.1. Lineage (NCBI taxonomy): Eukaryota > Metazoa > Chordata > Mammalia > Artiodactyla > Bovidae > Bubalus > Bubalus bubalis. The sequence continues at coordinate 185,593,490 of NC_059158.1, read as the reverse complement.
AGCGCCCAGCTCAGCCCCTGGTGCAGGGCAAGCGCTCTGCACGCCTGGCCAGGCGTGACCCGCGGACGAGCAACCGTGGGACCCAGCGAGTGTGTGAGCAAGCGAGCAGGCCAGTTTGCGTGATGCGTGTGGAACCCTGTTCCCCGGAAACGCACAAAGACGCCGAGGCCCCCTTTCGCCAAGCCAGTCTAAGAACCGGCCTGCCAAGGGGCAGGGGGATGCACTCAGCGACCCAGACTTCCTGTAGGTCTGGGACAGGAGCGACAGAAAAGCTTGGACCTTGGGCCAGTGGTTTCTGGGAAGACACCTGGATCAGAGGAGGCTGGAAGGCTAGAACAGGAGGAGGGCTGGGGGCCGGAGTTTCATCCAGGGCAAACCCGCTCCCGTACTCCCGGTTCTACCAGCAATTATGAATGACATTTTCATGGAGGACTTCCTGGAGGAGGCGACTTTTGAGGGAGGGAAGTGACAGGGAAGGGCAGAAAGAAGAGCCAGCCAGGAGACGCAGGACGCCCGAGTGTCATCAGCGTCGTTGTGGACATTAGGTGAGCACATACTGTGTCAGGAGTTGCCCAAGCGCTGTGCCCAGATGGTCTCATGTGGGGAGTTCTTGTCTTCTGTTTGTTTATTGTATTTATTTGCTTTAAAACCCATGGATGGAGGAGCCTGGTAGGCTGCAGTCCATGGGGTCGCTAAGAGTCGGACACGACTGAGCGACTTAACTTTGACTTTTCACTTTCATGCATTGGAGGAGGAAATGGCAACCCACTCCAGTGTTCTTGCCTGGAGAATCCCATGGACAGAGGAGCCTGGCAGGCTGCCGTTTTTGGGGTCGCACAGAGTCGGACATGACTGAAGTGACTTAGCAGCAGCAGCATACTAATAGTTTTAAAGCTTTGAAACAATGTCAAACTTGTAGAAGATTTGCCCATGTAATACTAAGATCTTGTTTTCTGGCTCCTTTGGAAAGTAAGCTGCTGAACTGATGCCACATCAGCCCAAGCTCACTGGTGTCTACTTTCTACAAGGACGTCTCCCTACACAGCCACCGCAAAACCATCGGATCAGGAAGTTAGCTTCCAAAACGCTGTTATCTTCTGCTCACCAGGCCCCGGGCTGGGTTGTCAACGGTCCTGGCGATGCCCTTTATAGCCAAAGCACCCAGTTCACAGACCTGAGTTGTCAGTTTTCTCATTCTGGACGAGTTACTCATGCTCCCTTTCACAGCCCTGACATCGTTCAAGATTTCAGGTCAGCTGGTTTGTAGAGTTTGGGTTTGGCTGCTGTTTGCTCACGGCCGGGTTCATCTGTGCCAGGACTCTCCCAGGTGGCACCTGCTTGGTTTTGAATTTGTTTCATCATGACACGTCCCCGTGTCAGCTGGGGTCCCTTGACGGAGGTGGTATCTGCCTGGTTTCTCCGCCGTCGAGCGAGTCTTCTCCGTTTTGTGATTAAGGAGTATTTTGTGAGGAGACGCTATGAGACTGGGTCCCTATCACCAAAGTGTCCAATTATTCACTTATTTATAGCAGGGTGGACTCATGTTTCCTATTGCATTAAGCCGTTTGGCCTAATCCATGCTTATGCTAATGCTCAAATTGCCCCAGAGTTGGCCAGCGGTTACCCCTCGAGTGGTGCCCAGGGCACTTGGGCACATGGCCACCGTTGTTTGAGTGGTTCCTTCACTGCTGGCACCACAAGCTGTTGCAGCTTCATCTCGTACTTTCCCCACCTGGAATCAGCCTGTCGCTAAGGAATCCAGGTTCCTTTAGTGGAGAGTGGTATACGGACGCCAGCTTGTGGGTGCGAACGTGCTCATCGCAACTGGGTGGCTGCTGCTGCCAGGCCCTCTGTGGACAGAGCGGGGGCAGGGGCAGGAAACACCTTTATTTACACACACAGGTACGCTGCAGGGTAGGCACATAACGCACACTTCCACATCTGTACTCTAGCTCTCTCTCATACTGAAAGCTGTGTGTACACACCGATACCTCAACTCCCAGCGCGATGCCCCAGGATTCGTTGTCGCGTTCTCCCTTTCCATGTCTGTACTCCCTTCTCTGCTGTGCAAGCCTGGGCTTCCCTGATCCTGAGCACGGTTGCCAGGTCGCTGAACCGCCTTGTATGTGGGTGGTCTCCCACTCCCACCACCCCCCACAGGGTGCCCTCCTCAGCCCCTCACTTGCCCGACTCCGGCGCCCCTTGCCTGGCCACCTTCCACACTCTGGGGGGTTCTGACAGCCCGCTGCCCCCTCGCGGATGACCGTGTCGCCCTTTTGGGCTCTGGTACCCACACGAGGCCACCTTTCCGTGGGGCAGCCTTATCCCCTTGCCCGGCTCTGTCTGTCCTCCAGGACACTGCTGCCCCGTGGACACTCACCTTACCCGAGGAGGCAGCCAAGCCCAGGTTCAAACCCGGGGCTGTCTGACACAGACTCTCATCTCTTCGTCGCTGGTTCTCTAAACAGGCCCAAGAAGGAGCACACTTTGTCTCCCGCCTGAATTTACCCAACTCAAGAGAACTGAGGGAGCGTGCAGCCTCAGGCAGGACTGGTTCTGCTGGGCGGGGAGGACGGGGACCCCACCTGCCGCCCCCCAACCCCGCGGGGCTATACCTCAGCCCCTCTGCTCCTGAAGCCCCGGGCGCTCCGGTCTGCCCAGGGGACATTCAGGAATTGGGAGTGAGCGGCCTGCCCGAGGCAGATCTCACAACAGCTCACCATTCTCTCAGCACTTGACAGCTTACAGAAGGCCTTGACAATCTGCTGAGTCTTCCCTGCGAAGTAGAGATCCTTAAACCCATCTTACAGTCAGTGAAACTGAGGCTCAGGCTGGGGAAGAGATTCGACTGACGCCCGTATCAGACGCCAGGGGTGTCAGAATCAGAGCTGCACTCAGGCCTGATCCTCTGCCTCCCTGCCCCGCCCTGCCTCAGGCCCCACCGCCCTGCTTTCCTCTTCGGGGAATGGCTCAGCGCAGAAGGTCCCCCGCCGCCCCCAGCCCGGGCCGCTCCTGAGGACCCCGCAGGGCCTGGCTCGGGTCACAGGTGGCAGGGCTGGGCACTCCCACATCTGCCTCTCGGAGCCACGGTCTGGGGCAGACACTATGGGCGGCTGCGGTGCCAACGACGGGGCAGGCTGTGCCCACACCCTCCCTTCCTGCGAGCCCGGCCGCCCACTCGCTCTCACGGGCACCAGCGCGCTCGGGGTGGTCTGCGCCGCGCGGGGTCCCTTCCTGCAAGCCCGGTTGCCCACTCGCTCTCACGGGCACCAGCGTGCTCAGGGTGGTCTGCGCCGGGCAGGGTTAGTACTCATCTGCCACGCTGTCCCCAGTGAATCCCACAGGCGCCCCGGACAGCCAGTCCCCTAGATGTGCCAGTCCAGCCCAGTCGGGGGACAAACATGGGGTCAGCAGGCCTGGGGCCAGGGCCCCCTGCCCCCACCGTGAGGGCGGCTCCCCGCAGGCGCTCGGGACTGTGCTCAGCCCTGCTGCAGGCAGGCCAGCCGGGCAGGCAGGTGGCACAGTCATTAGCAGGCACGTGTCCGGGGCCCGGAGCCGCAGCATGGGAGCCCCGGGGAGTCTGGGCCACTCCTCCAGGGCCCGGGAGGGGCACCTGCGTGACTCAGCCCTGAGCTGAGCTCAGCACGGAGCTGCTTCCCCGGCCCGCCAGGGTGCCACTCCCCACGGTGGGAACAGTCTCTGCTCCCCAGATTCCCCAGAAGGGGACCCGAGTCCCCGCACGGCCGTGGCCCCAGCTCCGTGACACCTGCTGGGGTGAGTGGACGAATGCCCGGCCAGTGGGCCTCCACCCACCCCACTGAAGGAGCCCCCTTACCCTCTCGTATGGATTCCAGGGGGCCACCCTCTCCCGCAGAATCAAAGAGAAAGTCATAGCCAGAAGAGGGGCCATCACAGCCTGGACTTGGACACTGCAAGCCTTCTCTGGCCCCGGGGAAGGCTGGGCCAGGCCAGATGCCTGCTGCCGTGGGCAGAGGGTGCACGTCACCCAGGCATGGTGAGCCCACCACAAGTGGGAGGGTCGCTGCAGGGCACTGGCCGGCTGGCCCCCAGCTCACAACGCTGCCTCAGCTCTCCTGTCTGTAAAATGGGGCGTTTCTTTTTTTTTTCAAATGTAATGGTATTTTTGTCTAACTGAATTTCTGCTTGGTTTTCATTGGGGTTTTGCCCTTTTTATTTGCGGGGGGCCGTTGTGCTGCACAGCATGTGGGGTCTTAGTTCTCCAACCAGGAATCAAGCTCCGGTCTCCCCCTGCAGTTGGAAGCGTGGCGTATTAGCCACTGGACGGCCAGGGGAGCCCCGAGCCCATTGATTCTGATGGTCTCTGCTCCGTTCTCCAAGGAGCTGCGGCCCGTTGGCACAGGGCTGGACACACCAACCAGATGGGACCTCAGCTTCCAATGGGACCATGTCCCCAGACCTGGGGCTCCTCTTCATTTGTGGGGTGGGGGCGGATGGTTGGGGGCAGGGGGTGGCCTTTAGGGTCTGGGTGGAAAACAATCAGGTTGTGACCATGACTGACCCAGGGGAGCCTGGGAGCCCTCCGCACGGCCGTGCCCCAGTCCCCTTCCCTCGCCCTCGTGTTAAGCTCATTCAGCACCCGGACGGCATAGCCCCACCGAGCACAGGGCACTGGGCGTCCGCAGGCACAACGAACCCCTGGTTCCTGCAGCCTGTGAGCAGGCAGGAGCGAGTCCAGGCCCAGCAGATGGGGCTGGGGACAGAAACGAGCTGAGAGTTGTCCCAGTTTCCCTCAGGTGCCCGTCCTTGAAAGGGCAAGGCTGCCGGTGGCAAAGTCCTGCAGGTTGCCCAGTTCAGCGCCAAGGGTACAGGCAGAACAGGACTGTATGCCTGCCCCTGGGGGTTTCAGGGAGCCAGGGAGCTGATGCTTACAGAAGCGATGCCCGCCAAGCCAGCACGGGCTGTGACCCAGGGATGGGCACTCGGAGGACCAGCTGTGAACACACCATCCGGCGGATAAGTCCTGCGACTTCAGAGCATGACAGGTACCGCGGAGACAATGAAATGGGCAAGACGGTAGACAGCGATGCGGACAGTGTTGGACAGATCCCAGGAAAGGCCCCTTGGGGGAGGTGGCACGGGATCCTAGGAGAATCTGAGGGAAGAGCGTTCTCCACGAGCAAAGGCCCTGGGGCTGGAAAGGGCCCAGCTTGTTGGGGGAGGCCAGGTCCGGGTGGGTTCAGCTGTTCCCTCGCAGGCCACACAGCCCCATGGCCTCCTGGGGGCACCTGCCACAGCCCCACCCTGGCCCCTAGGAGCATGAACACGGCAAATTCTCTGCTTCCTCCATCTCCTGAAACTCAGCTGTCCTTACCTCTGCGTTGAATGCAGAGTCACAGATGAGAATTTCTGCCTCGGGGAGACCAGACCCCAGGCCATCAGAAGAGGACCAGTGCCTGCCCTGGGGCAGGCTGGGAAAATCCCAAGAGACAGGGACCTGAGGGTCCCAGCCCACCTGTCTGCCTGGGCTCAGGTGCCCAGACACGTGCCAGCCTCCACCTGGTGGGGCCCCACCCTGGCGGACCAAGCTTGCCCAACAAGAGATGAGGTTACTGCCTTCTGGCCGGGGGGCTGGCTCTGGGGGGAGAGATGGGGCAGCGGTCCTGGGGGTGGGGCGGGCGGGTTTCCTGACTTCCACTGAAGGCAGGGTGCCAGGTGTCAGAGCTCCCGGGCCTGCCCGCCCTCCCCGCGCCGGGCTGTGGACCCTGAGAGGCCATTTCTGGGGCCACGTGCCTTCTGCCAAGACATCGGGAGCCTGGAAAGACTCCTGTTTTACCAGCGGGGCTTTCCTGGAGAGGGGCTGAGCTGGGAGGAGAGAGGAAGGGGGAGGAGGAGGGCCGTTTTGAGCAAGTTTTATGCCGGCTGGGTTGGCAGGCGCACTACACAGAGATGTCACAGCGGAGACAGGACGGGGCGGGGGGTGCCGGGGGGCAGCTGAGCTGTCCTCACCCGGGAGGAGGCCTTGCATCCACCTCGGGAAGGGCTGGGGGTGCATTCACAGCCACCCCGGTCTCAGGGCGTCTAGGCTTCGGGCAGCACTTCCCTCCCGAGGGGCGAGCCCGAGGCTCCCTCTCACCAGGATTCCCCCACAAGGACTCCTCCTGCCCTGGCCTCACGCCTCTGCTCTCCTGCCTGGAACCTTCTTCCCCGGCTGCCCCTGCCATGCACCCCCTGCCCCTCCAACCTGCAGTCTGTCTCTCTGGTTGTTAGGATGTCAGCCCAGGCATCTCCTCCCATTGCCGTTGGCCCAGCCTCCTCTCCCCACCAGACCGTGTCCCCCCCATCACCGGGTCCACCCTCCCGTCTACTCGGGGGCTCGGGGCTGACCGTGCTCCTTCGGGGCCAACGTCAGGAGGGACATGATCCATGACTGTCCCCATCCCCCAGGCCTGGCACATAGGAGGTGCTGAGAGGCCAAGGAGGGGACAGAAGCTCTGAGCGGCCGGCAGTCGGACGAACAGCATCGGCACTTGGACATGAGGGTCTGGCATGGTCCCAGGCTCAGCTGTGCGTGCTGCGAGGTTATCACGGGACCCTCATCCAGTCCATCGACCTGACTTCTGGTAACAGGACAGGAGCAGGTAGAGGAACCAGTTCAACAACACTTCAGTGAAACAGACAGATCCTGCTGAGGAACATTCTAGAAGACCACCAACCTGGGCTCTGCACAACCCCATTGCTGTGGGGAAAAGATGGGGGGGTGGAGACCTCCTAGAATACAAAGACGACGGAAGAAAAAGGCAGCCGTCAGCCTCTGGAAGCCATTCGCCAGGGCCTGCCCTGCAAGGTCCTCGTATCACCGAGACCCAGGCCTCCACGTTCCCATCTGTGAAATGGGCCGTGAGTGGCTGAGTGGGTGGAGGCATGTAAGGCTCAGAAGTGGGGAGCAGGAGGAGGGCTCGGGAGGGAGTGTGGGGGTGAGCCTGCTTGAGTTGGGCGGGGAGAGGGGAGGAAGGAGGCCCGCTGGGGGAGTGGGCCGCCTGCCACTCCGGGACCGTCCTCACACCCACCCGTTATGTGGGGGGCTTGCCCGGGGATCTGCTTCATCGCCCAGCTCCCTAGTGGCCCTTGGGGAAGGAGGGTTAAGGCCTGTCTGGGGGCTTCCAGGAGCACTGAGGGAAGGCCTGGTCTCGTCCAATCCCCCCACATGAGAGAGAGAGAGCCCAGCAGGGCCTGGGGCGTGCCCTGGTCCCACAGAGGTCCTGTCTGCCATGGCCAGGCCACCCGCCCCCTGCCCTGTACGCCCCCCACCTTCAGGCACCCCAGTGCGCCCCACACCGGCAGCACGTCCGGGTCCCACCGCCCGCACGCCCGGCACCAGGCCTGGCCCCGGGCAGTGCCCCCGCTGGCTGTGAGAATGCCCGGGCCCTCAGGGGCTGGCCTCCGCCACCCCCTACAGCTGCCCCACTCCCTGGAGATTCTGCTCCGTCCACTCAGGAACCTGTCTCAAAGGCCACCTCCTCCAAGTAGCCCTCCCCTGACGCCAGGACACCACCCCTAACCGGAGGTGGCTTCTCCCTCTCTCAGGGCCCCACCTGTGCACGAGGACTCAGGCCTCTCTGCTCTCCTGGAGGCCCGGCTCGGACACTGGGGGGGGGGGGGGGGGGGGGGGGGGGGGCCGGTGGATGTGTCTGCTGACCCTGCTCTGAGACGGGCTTGGGGCGGCTCCCCAGAGCGGCCACGTGCTCTTCAGGGGCAGCGCTGTGCCATGGGCTTCATGGTCATAATCGTTTAATTCTGCTTTCGGGATGAGTGGTGCCTTTTTATGGATGAGGAGACCGAGGCCCAGGGCTGTGATGCCATCTTCCCCCAGGGGTGTTGAGAGGCTGGGCTGGGACGAGACCTTGCATGGACAGAGGCCAAACTTGCCCATAGTTCCCGTCCCCAGCTCCCAAGCCGGATAAGACAGGCAGAGAGGGCTGTCCTGGTTTGTGGCCTCGGGTCTTCACCTGTAAGTCCTGCGGGCCTTGCCTCACTCTCCATGAAGGCTGCCAAGGCCTTTGCTTCCCCAGCCTCCCTGCCCGGTTGCCCAGACTCTGAAAGCAGAGCCAGGAATGCCAAGAAAAGAGGATGAGTGTGGGATGGATTTGTGGGTCGGCGGGGGTGGCCCCGGCTGCGGGGCACAGGCAGGCCTGTGTCTGCAGTGACCGGACGCCGTGAGCCAGGGCTGGGGCCCTGGGGTGCCTGCTCTACCGCCTCCCCACGAACCCCTCGGACCCTGAGAAGCCTGAGAGCCCCTCTGTCCGCAGCCCTGCCCCACTCGAGGACGGGCAGCCAGGCACAGCCAGGAGGGCCCCGAGAATCGCGCCTCAGAAGCCTCGATCCCACCTCAGTCAGGCACTTCCTAGAACTCACAGTTCTTTGGCAGATATGCTGAACTAGGCACTTTACAATCATGGTCACAAGTATGACCTGCTCACAGTCTTTAAAGGGGCCTGACGACCGTGGGGAGAAGCTGCCTGCCAGGGACAGAGGCCGCTGTTTGCTCGCTCAGTCGTGTCCGACTCTTTGTGACCCCATGAACCGCAGCACGCCAGGCCTCCCTGTCCTTCACCATCTCCCGGACGTTCCCAAACTCAAGTCCATTTACTCGGTGATGCCATCCAACCATCTTATCTCTGTCGGCCCTTCTCCTCCTGCCCTCAATCTTTCCCAGCATCAGGGTCTTTTCCGATGAGTCGGCTCTTTGCATCAAGTGGAAGTACTGGAGTTTCAGCGTCAGCATCAGTCCTTCCAATGAACACCCAGGACTGGTCTCCTTTAGGATGGACTGGTTGGATCTCCTTGCAGTCCAAGGGACTCACAAGAGTCTTCTCCAACACCACAGCTCAGAAGCATCAGTTCTTCAGCACTCAGCCTTCTTTATGGTCCAACTCTCACATCCATACATGACTACTGGAAAAACCATGGCCTTGACTAGACGGACTTTTGTCAGCAAATAGATGTCTCTGCTTTTTTACATGCTATTTAGGTTGGTCATAACTTTCCTTCCAAGGAGAAAGAGTCTTTGCATTTCATGGCTGCAGTCACCATCTGCAGTGATTTTGGAGCCTGAGTAAATAAAATCTGTCAATGATTCCACTTTTTCCCCTCCTATTTACCATGAAGTGATGGGATCAGATGCCATGATCTTAGTTTTTTTAATACTGAGTTTTAAGGGGCAGAGGAGCCAGAATGAAAACCCATGGTGGTCTGACTCTGAAGCCCCTAAAGCTCCCACCTGCTGTCCTGGCTTTAGAGCCAGAAATGACCTTTGGCATCCTCATGCTCCCATTCCCTGCCTCCACGCAGCACACCCAACCTCTTTCTGGATGTCTCCTGTGATGGGAGGCTACCTCCAAACAGGTCTTGTCATTGTAGGAGCCCTGCTGTGGAGGGAACCCACCCAGGTCTGTGAAAGCCTTTCTGGGGTGACTCTCACAACTCACACTTCCAGAGCCTCCCGAGCCTGGGGCTGCACAAGCAGCCGCGTGGCTAACCCAAAGAGGCGTGTTCACCTCAGACGTGGAGAAACTGAGGCCCAGGGAGGTGAAGGGCGTGGCCTGAGGTTGCACAGCCAGTTCTGAACCCAAGACTGACCCCAAGCCCTTCCCCCCAACCCTCCCCCCGCAGGCCCTCACCCCACTGCCACCCTGAGCAGCTTGGGGAGGGCCTTGGGCCAGCCCACAGGGTCTCCGCAGCCTCCTGTGATGGGGAGGCCGCTGCAGACGCCCCGGAGCTGAGGCTGCTGGACAGCAGGCCTGCCTCACCTGCACACCACTGCAGGCTCCCCTTGGCCCCAGGAGGAGCCTCCGCACCAGCCCCTGGGTCCTGCCCTCTACAGTTCAGGTCCGTGGACCCTGGAGTCCCCCAGACACACCAGGCTCTTCCCAGCTTTCAGCCTGCTCCCTTGAAGCCCCTGCCACGGGTCATGTCTCTTCCACGAAAGTGGAGGGGGGCTTCCTTGTGGTCAGAGCCTGAGTTGGCTTAAACTGTGTGTTCAACAACCACGTGAGCTAGGGTTGTGAGACATAGCAAAGAAAAATGCACGCGGTGCAGTTAAATTTGAATTTCAGATAAATGATGAGCGATTTTTTTTTTTCAGTATAACTATATCCCAAGTATGGCATGGGCTGTACTTAAACTAAAACAAACAAAACCTGTTCTGTGCAGTCACTGGGGGGCTATTTATAAAAAAAAAAAAAAAAAAAATTTGTGGTTTATCTGAAATTTAAATTTGGCTCAGCACCCAGAATTTCATTCGGCAACCCTAATCAGAACACCTGCCTTGGGTGAGGACTCCCATCATTGAGCCTGAATGTCCTCTTTGTAACAGAACTAACAATGCCCACCTCCTCGAGTCAGGAGAAGGGAAGTGACGGTCAGGTATGGGCAGAGTCCCGGGAACAGCAGGGCTGAGAGCAGAGGAAGGGAAGGGTGAAGGGTAGAGGGGCCGCTACCTGCGGGCGGGGACCCCGAGTCCACTCCTGAGGCAGCCGGGCCCTTTCAGCTGCCGGGAGCAGGAGGGGAGGAGGCCCGGTGTCCGCACGGAGTGAAGGACCCGCCACTTCCGGAGCCAGCAGAGGCACGGAGTGGTGCCGTCGGGCTGCGTGCAGGCACCCTGCCTCCGAGGCTGGGACCCCGGCCCCTGAACGAGCAGGCAGCTGCCCCCGGGGAGCGCGGGGCCAGGCCGGGGCCTCCAGCTGGGAGCTGGGCCCACCCAATCACATCCGTGCCCAGACTGGATGGGGAATGGGACCAGGTGACAGAGTGGGGCTCAGGCGGGCTACATGGCAGCGGATCCCGCTTACAGGCCAGGCGGCCTTGGGCAGGCGAGCTTGCCTCTCTGAGCCTCAGGTGCCTCATCTGGGAGGCAGGAAGTACGTAGGAGCCCAGGAGTCAGGCCCAGCACAGTGCTGGGCCCCGGGCAGGGGCTCAGTAAACAAGTGTTGTTGCTCAGTCGTGTCCGAGTCTTTGCGACCCCATGGACTGCAGCACGCCAGGGCTCCCCGTCCATCACCAACTCCCGGAGTTTGCTCAAACTCACGTCCATTGAGTCAGCGATGCCATCCAACCAGCGCATCCTCTGTCCTCCCCTTCTTCTCTCGCCTTCAATCTTTCCCAGCATCAGGGTCTTCTCAAATCAGTCAGTTCTTCGCATGAGGTAGCCAAAGTATTGCAGTTTCAGCTTCAGCATCAGTCCTTCCAATGAATATTCAGGACTGATCTCATTCAGGATGGACCAGTTGGATCTCCGTGCAGTCCAAGGGACTCTCAAGAGCCTTCTCCAGTCCCCAGTTATCTAAGCCCATTAACAGTTTGACAGGGGGGCGCGCAGCCCCCCTTGGAGGCGGGGGCAGGCTAGGGGACAGCTGGAGCTGGGTTAACAAGGTCCTGGGGCAGAGACGGCGGAGGGACCGGAGAAAGAGTCTCAAGAACAGCCACTAGAGGACTTCCCTCGTGGTCCAGTGGTTAAGACTGCACTTCCAACGCATGGGGTGTGGGTTCGATCCCTGGTTGGGGAACTGAGATCCCTGGCACCACGCAGGGTGGCCAAAAACCAAATAAAAACAGAGCAACTAGAGGGCCCCGTCTCCCCCCACCCTGCCAACACCCAGGGTGCCCACCCCAGGGACGGCACTTCCCCTGGGCCCCTCACTGATGCCCCCATAAACCCCGGGGTGGACTCTGGCCCCATCCAGCAGCCCCCGTCAGGCTCTCTCAGCAGCAGGGACTGCAGCTCTCCCGCCCAGGGCACCCCAGCAACCACCCTCTCCCCTGAGAGGCCAGAAGTGCGGGGCCTGCTTTGGATGCGGAGGCTCGTGGGCACACGTGGGCAGTGCCCAGCAGGCACCACCCTCCAACCGTCACCCTCTCCCTGGAGAGCTGCTCCCTTTATCCTCTCTTCAGAGTCGGCCAGACCGTGGAAAGCCTTCACACACCCAGGGTGACCGCCTAAGTGCCCGACTTTGTCGGCCCGGGATACGGGAGAGGACAAGGGCTGAGGCTGCGGGGCCTCGGGCAGGCCTCCATCCCGTGCCCCACTGTCCTGGTCGAGGGGCCAGAGGGCACCTTCCCAGCTCTGAAGCCAGCAGAGGGGCACAGCTAAGCGGCAGAGGGCTCCGGCCTGGCCCACGCCACCAGGTACAGCCCTGGGCTCTGGAGGGTAGGGGAGCGCCCACATGCTGAGCCCCGGGGGAAGAGCCCTGCCCGGCACATGCCTTGCCTGGAGGTTCCAGGCTCACGTGGGAGCAAAGGGGGCCAGCTAGCAGCACACAAGCCTGCGCCAGGCTCTGAGATTACGATCGGGCGGCAGACAAGGACGGGCGGGAAAGGCAGCAGCCCCGGGCAAGGACCGCAGAGCTGCAGAGACACAAGTAACCTGGAGCAAACAGCGATCACCGAAGCACGGGGCTGGCATGAGTGCAGATGGCACGTGCATGGCCACGTGTGCTGCTGAGCACCTGTCCTGGCGGCCAGGGTGGTGGAGGGCTGGGTGGAGGGGCGGCGGGAGCCAGGCCACGTGGGGTCAGGGAGGAGGCAGGCTGAGGGCTGCAGGCAGAGGGACAGCAGAGGCCAGAGCCAGGCTACAACTCAAAGCCAGACGGCAGAAGGAATCTCCCTTTCTGGCTGGCCCCTAGTGCCCCCGGGCCCGCCTGGCCAAAGCAGCAGGACGCGCCTGGGGCCAGGCTCCACTGGCGTTCGCTGCAAGACCAGCAGGACGGCCGTGACAACTCGGCGGGTCAGCGGTGGAGCCGCAGACCCGCCGCCCCGGGTCCACCGCCCCCGTGCTCACGGGGGTCTCAGCTCCACCGCTCGGACGGTCGGCATGGCCCTGGGCCCTCGGCATCCTGCACGGCGCCCCACGCCAAGGGGACAGTCCAGACCGGAGGGCACATGGGCAAGCGAGGTGGATGCGGACTTGGAGTCCCACCCCCGCCCGCCCCGATTCCCAGCAGGCAGACCACTTCCTGGCCGTCTCCTGACCCGGGAGCGGGGAGAGGCGGAATGCCTGCCCCCACCCATGGGGCTGACGCGGGAAAGCCAATGGGAAGAGTCCCGGCATCTCGGCCAATGGAACCGAGGGTGGGGGCAGACAGAGGGGCCTCGTGGCGGGGGGCACCTGACCCCGATACGGCCCCCCACAGAGAAGAGCACTGAACTCGGAAGGCCGGGGGCCAGGAAAGACGCAACCCGGCCGAGGAGCCCCGAGGCCTTAGCCGTTCGCTCTAGAAGAAGGGGCTGACGCCCCGTCTCAGGCTTTATTGCTGAAGGCAGAGTCCAGGGCCTTAAACACTGCAGCCATCAGGCAGGGCCAGCCTGGGGTCCTCTGACCCCCTCACTGGGGTCTCCTGTTGAGAAAGACAAGGACCCACGAAGCAGTCAGCCCAGAAAATGGCTCAGGATGGGAGGGGACCAGCTCTTCCGGTACGTCACGTCCTTTGCTGCCCTTGGGAGACGCAGGCTGGGGGAGCCGAGGTCTCACCCTCGGCCAGCCTCCACCCTGGCCCAAGCTCTGCCAGGGGCCCCACCTGGGACCCGTCACAGACCAGGACGGCCTCCGTGCCAGCCAGCCATCCGTGACTGAGGCGGCCCCTGGAAAGCACCCTGGGAAGAAACCAGGAAAAGCTGTGGCTGTCAAACAAGGGGCTTGATGCCAACTGATGGCCTGGGCCAAGGTTCTGAGGCCTTTGCAAGAAGTAAAAAAATAAAGGGCAGAGAAAAAGAAGCGAACATCTCATCAGGAGCTCCGGGGACCCCGGCTCTGCCGGCCCAAGGAACCAGGCCATGGCTGAGCTCCAGAAGGTGCCCTGTCAGCCTGCGGTCCTGAGGTGTGGCCACGCGTGCGGCTCAGCCTCCCACGGTGCCCGGTGCGCAGGTCCAGTCTGCCTGTTCACCCCGCACCCTCCCCCGCGCTCCCGGGGGCGTGCTGGCCCAGCTGTGGCTGCTCCAGCTCATTCCCTGCTAGGAGGTTACGTAAGAGCAGCTCCACATAGCAGCGTGGACCCGGGAGGTCTCTCGGGACAGACCAGGGAGCAGGAGATGATGGACCTGCCAGAGGGAATGAAATCGCTGTGCTCGGGGTGAGAAGCGAGTGTTCTCAAGTGACCAAGGCCCATCATCCACCTTCAAAGCCCGACGTATGTGGACCCCACCTGAGACGCGGAGTCTGTTAAAGCCAAGGTTCCATAGACTGCAGATGAGTTCATCGGTGACAAGGACAGGCATTTCCTTACTACACGGCAGCAAGTAAGCTGACGTAAACCGGGCAACCACCCTACCCTGTGGAGACCGACGCTGCATTTCAGGCGGGGAGAGTGTGGAGACACCAGGGGGCAGACCTGAGATGTGAATGAAGGGGTGGGTGCCCAGGGCCAAGTCAACGCTGTTCCCACCCCCGGGCCCCCCGTGCACTCAGCACACACTCGTGCCCGCCTGCCAGGGCCTCCAGCCCGGCTCTTGCAACAAACCGCCTTTGTCTCCCTGGCGACACGCACGCCTGCCTGTGGTGCGTGGTCAGGGGCTCGGGCGGGGGCTGAAGTCCTGGCTCTGGGAGTCCTCCGAAGACGCCTAGGTGTGCCTTCTGTCCCAAACGGTCTGGCCTGAGCGGGGAGCCGCACAAAGTGGACATCGAGCCCGGGGAGGCAGGAGGCAGAGCGGCCCACAGGGAGCTGAAGGAGGCAGCCCCTGCAAGCCCTCCCTCCCCGCGAGCCCGCGGTCACCCTGGCCTTGCTCTGCGATCTGGGGAGAAGCTCACGGGGGCGCTGCTGCCTCGAGCGCGCTCCTGCCCACCGACCTGGGGAGGCAGGGCTCCCAGCCCCCGAGGCACCTGCCGCAGCGGGTCAGGACTCGGCTCAGAGGCACAGGCGCTCGCGCCAGCAGCGACCGGCCGGGGCTTCCAGCGAGTGACGCGCGCTCCCAGCGCCCTCCTGCAGGGCTGCTGGAAAAGACTAGAAATAACCACACACACACACACACACACACAGACACACGGGCCTGGCAGAGACACACACACACACACACACACACACACGGGCCTGGCAGAGACAGACACACACACACACACACACACACACACACACGGGCCTGGCAGAGACAGAGACACACACACACACACACACACACAGACACACGGGCCTGGCAGAGACGGCGCTTGTAAAGGGCGGCTCCTCATCACCCTAAGTCTGCCTCAGGCCTCTCCCAACGTGGCGACCCTGCAGAGACGTGGCCGAAGCGTTGTCAATTCGAATGCCAAACACCCTCTGCTGCAGAAAGACCAGCGCCCGACTGTGCTGAGCCCACCTTCGGCCGGGGACTAGAAAATCATGTGTTTCTGGGCTTCAGCTCTTCAGGCCCAAACAACGGAAAGAGAAGCCAAGGCATTTATTTCAGGGACGATCACAGCCGTCAAACGAGGTGCCCCAACTTGCTGGCTGAGAACAGACAGGTTCCATTTGGAGCCAAGAAGAGGCCGCAAAAGTGACGCACGCGGAGCTCCCTGCCGACGCCGGCAAGGGCCATGCAGGCAAGGAGACGCACTTGGCCTGTGTCACTGAGGAGGGCTCGAGCACAGGCAACACCTTCCTTTCCGACGGGTATGAAGTCACTCGTTTATTTCTCAACATGTGCACACGCAGGGCTCAGTGGGCCAGGACAAGGCGTGGCGCCCAGGTATGTGCAAGTCCTTCGACAGCTTGGGTTACAGACAACTTCAGAGCTAGCGCACCACACACACGAGACACAACGGGAAGCCTAAGACCCCAGGCCGCTCCGGGAGGAGGGACGGAGAGGGGAGCGGTGACGCGGCGCCCCAGGGGATGGCGCGGGAGGAGGGACACCGAGGGCACAGGCAGGCAGCTTCCGTCTCTGTCGACCACTCTCCGCGTGGGGCTCAGGGCACTGAGTTCAATAGGTCCTTCAGGAAGCTCTCTGCATCCGTGACTTCTGACAAGAGACCTGGAAAACAGGCGGGGGCTGCTTAGCTGCGGCACGCACGGCCCAGCCCAAGTCACGGCGGCCGCATCCTTGTGGAGACACACAGGGCTCCGACGAGCTCCGACCGGCTGCTCCCTGGAGCCCAGAGACGCCGGGAGACGGCCACCGAGCAAACTCTCGCTCGTCGGTCAGGGGCGCCGCACTCGTGATCTCCCAAGAGTGGAGACGCTAAAGCTGGGTCCCTGGACCCTGCAGGGAGCCTGCAAGTCCACTGTGCCACAGTGCACGACGGAGGAGACTCTGGAGAGCATGTCTGCGGCCTTCAGCATCTCTCAGGGGGACCGGGGGCCAAGAAAGGCCAACCCCACTGCCCTCGGGGGTGGGACCCAAGCCCGGGTCTAGGGTCTGGTGCCAGAGGGAGCCAGGGGAGCCCCGTTCCCTCCACCGCCAGATCAGGGGCCAGGGGTCAGACAAGGCCACTTCAGGAAAGCGCGGTAGGCACAGCATCGGGCCCCCCACAGCCCTGCCTGTCCCTCACAAACAGGGTTCACATTTGACCAACGTGGGCTGTCAACCCGCAGGCCCGGCCACGCTCAGACGGAGGCGTCTCCCAGCAGCCCCACTAATGGAGGGAGAGCGGCTCCCACCAGTTCTTCTTGGTTTTGGAAGATGCTTCTGTCCTTGCATTTGAAGAGGGTGTGTCTGATGTTCTGAAATTTTCTACCAGTTTGAACAAAGCAATAAAGCTGGACTATGAACGCCTGCGCTGGGAGTGGAAGGGGCAGAGGCTCCCGCCCCGCCTGACCGGGCCTTGCTCTCCCTGCCCGGGGCTGACGCGAAGCCCCTCCTTCCCGTGCCCACCCCCTCCTCCTCTGGCTCAGACTGCCATTCAGACTGCCATTCTGTAGATGCTCCCCAGACCCCTGGACAACAGGCACGGCGCTGGGCCCTAAGGACACAGACACGAGGCTACCTGCTCTCGGTTAGGGTTGATTCCTGACGAAAAGCAAAGAGAGCAGCCAAGGTGAAGTGTCCAGGCTGAAAAGATTCTCCTGAGGGCATCGAGTGAAGTTAACAAAGAAACGGAGGTGAGCAGTGCCAAGCCCTGATGACCAGACGACTGGGGGGGCAGCAGACCCGCAGAGGCGCATCCAGCAGGGCTCCCCCGGGGCCACTGCAACAGACGGCCGACCCGGAAGGCGGGCCCAGGCTGGGGAACTTCATGCGGGCAGAGAGAGGGATTCACACGGAGCACCCTCCAACGCTCGAGCATTTCCCCTCCTGGAAGACAGCCTGGCAAATGCCGGCGGAGGCCTGCGCTAGACAGGGCAGTGTGGGGAGATGTTTTTCCTTCTCTTACACTTGACAAGATTCCCATTATAAATGCCAGGCAAAAAGGGAAGCGGCTCACAGGAGTGAGGCAGGCGCAGCCCTGCGCTCTGGCTCTGGGAGCCCCGCCGTGCAAAGGCCGGCCATGCCCACGGCCCGCACGGGGCCTTCACTCCGGGTGGGTCTCCTCAGCACCGGCCCAAGGCCCCCCGCCTGCTGTCACCTGCCGCGTCATGAAAGCAAACACATTTTCATGCTCGCAATTAGGATGGCAGGTTTGTTGCCCACAGAACCTGTACTCCAGAGACAACACTGGACTTCAGTTTTCCCAGTGGGGGGTGAGGACCTGTCTGGGGACATCTCGTGTGACGGCAGGTCGAGGTGCTGCCCTGCGCCTACGAGCAGAGATGCTCTCTGCTCTCCTTCGACCCTATTTGTCTCAGGACTCAGGGTTGGTGTCGCCCTCAGCGCCCGGGGCCGCTGTGGCACACGGCGCCTGGGTCCCCGAGAGGAGGAGGGGGCAGGCAAGCTCCGCGTTAACCCTGTGAACTGCTGTCGACCGTCCGGAAGCCAAGGGGGCTCCAGTGATTTTTCCAGGCATTCCCACTGGGAACCTGTTCAATCATCAAAGCCTCGGTTATCCCACCTGTAAAATGGGGATAACCACAGCTCCACCTCACACCAGCTGCCCTGCATACCAGGGAAGCATGTGCACGAGGGACACAGTGCCTGGGCTGAACGGAGCCCCACGTCGCGGCTGCACCTTGTTAGCCAGTGAGCTGGCAGGCACACACCTCTCCCGGACCTTGTGGTGGTCGCCCACAGGCTGGTTCTCGCCTGTTTCTCCCTGCGTATGAAGATGAAAGCAACGGCCAGCCCCCCACGGTCTGCGAAGATGAAAAACCTTGACACTGACCGGCGGCGTCGAGGAACTCCGAGAAGGTCTCCACCGGCATGAACTCCTCCTGGAAGGCCTTCAGGGCCTTGTCGGCGGCCTCGTGGATGGGCATGTCGTTGTGGCGGATGTACTCGGCCAGAGAGCAGGACCAGCCTCCTTCAGTGTTGCTGGTCGGCACCTTCTACAAGCAGCAGGAGACAGGCCGGGCAGTCACTGGGGCCCCAGCCGAGGAGGGAGGGAGCGCACCCTCCCGTCACACCTGCGTTCTCCCAGGGGCATGCGCTCTGCTTCCCGGAGCAGCACAGCTTCCGGCCACCGCTCACGCAGCCCCCCTCAGGCTTGAGTCCTGGGAACCTACGAGCCTCGACAGGCACACACTCTCTCCTCCCACACCTGCACGTCCCCAGGAGAGGGGCTCGCCAACACGCTTTAACAGAGCTGTTTCACCCAGATGATGGAAGGAGCCAGCCGTAAACCCTCTCTCTCAAGGCAGAGAGGAGGGACCCTGTTATAAGGGTGACCAAAAGTGCATTCGGGTTTTTCCGCACTATCTCATGGAACAAACTTTTTGGCCAAGCTAATATAAGCTGTGCTGGAATAAGTTACGCTCACACAAGGCCACGGACTTGGTCCAAGAAAGGCACGAGAGCGACCACTGAAGGGTGACTGTGGGGGTGGGGTGGGGGGCACCCGCCTGAAGAAGAGGGTCCGCAGCAGACGGGGGCACAGGGACGGAATGGCCATGGACACAGATGCACTCACGGCAGGGCCTAAGCCACTGGAAACCCTCCCATGGCGGGCGGGCGGGGGAGCTGGTGGAGCCGGAGGCCGAGGCAGGGCCAGAGCCGCCACACAGACGTCCACGTGCCTGCCAAGCCCAGCCCCGCTCCCAGGGGCCGCTTACCTTAAACATGTTGTAAATGAGATCGACGAGAGCCCAGAAGAGAAGGGAAGAGCGATACGCTGAGTAGTCCTTCAACGCCCTGTCTGTCAGCCTGGAAAAGAGTCAAGCCCCACGCTCTGGGAGCAGGGAAGGACCCTGGGAGTCACGCCCCCCTCAATCCAGCCCCCCTCAGCCATCTTCTCAGAGGAAAGCAGCCGGGGCCAGAGCTCCTGAGGCGCTAGGGCCCGTGGCTCATTCACCACAAGACAAGATGTCCCGTGCATGGCACCTCAGCTGTGACCCTGCCGAGTTGGGGAGAGGGGGAGAGAAGCTACAGGCGCGGCAGCCAAAAGGCTACTGCCCCCAAGAGACGAGGCGGAGCCCGTGCTTCCCTGGGTCCAGCCCCACACACGCTCTCAAACTTGAGGGGATCTAGAAAGTGCGGGAGGAAACGAAGGCTCTGCTTCAGGCCTCACGCTTCCACCCGGGGAATCCCACCTCGACCAGCCACGCACAGTAACTTATCAACCACGTGCCGTGTTGAAAAACAGAAGCTGGTGGAAAGCTGGTTTTGAGCAACAGTGACGACTGGGACAGGAGCTGCAAACACCCGACACCTCCTGAATGCCCGCATAACCCCGGAGCTGCTCGCCACACCCCCGGCTCCTGAGCTGCATCGCTGCCACCTCATCCGGTGGTTCAGTTCAGGGTCAGAGGCCAGCCAGGAATACCCGGGGGTCCTGGTGGCCGCAGTGTCCACTGCCTTCTCGGCAGACACTCTGGGCCTCAGGAATGGTTACAGAAGGCACAGCCAGCATGAAAGCCAGGAAGGCCAGTCCTCCCCGCACAGGGGGTGAAGTGCCGGTGCCAGGGTTCGGTCTCTACGACCCAAGATCTAGGGTAGGTGTCTGGAAAGGCTAGAGAAGCCCTTGTCATGGAGATTCTACCCCTTGAAACAGAGCTTGCAACCAAAGGGACCAGACTTGGTACAAAAATGTGTGTGCACACACAGCACAGGTGTTTATAAACGCGAGGCTCTAAGACAAGCACAGATGTCATTCATTTAAGAGGCTAAAAGCACAGTGTTCATGTGGGCCTCGAGTGAAGGGGCTGACGAGCACGGGACAAGCCAGCCACACCTACACTCAGTGAGCATGTAAGCTCTAAACCAAAGTAAAAGGACATTGGAGATGCGCTGCTTGCTGAAGCATGCCACCTGTACCCCCGCCGCCCCCAGCCTCTCCAGAGCGCCCGCCTCCTCCCCTCCCACAGCGCGTGCACACGCGGTGGTCTAAAGGGAGGCCTGCTGCGGGGTAGGCCTGGAGGCAGGGCGAGAGCTCTCTCCCTGCAGGTCTGCGTGCTGGCAGGCGGCAACAGGGAGGCTCTGACGGACTTCTAGGAACGTCCCAGGCTTAAATGCTGGCAAGTTCCTCGCAGAAGACTTTTTCCTGAATGTGAAACCCGCAGGAGAAAGCAACTTTATGCAAATTCCCAGATCCCGTGTATCTGCCGCCTCCCCCGACAATGGACTCAGCAGGAAGCCTCTGGGCAGCACTGCCCCGCCCTCCAGGGGCCGCTCGCGTGCCCTCCTCGTTGGAGTCCCGCTGCCCGGCCGTCCCTCTCACACCCCCACCGCCCCGCCCTCCAGGGGCCCCTTACGTGCCCTCCCCGGGGGAGTCCCACTGCCCGGCCACCCCGCTCACACCCCCACGCCCTGCCTGCGCTGCTCTTCTGCTTTGGTGGCAGGAATCCGGGGTGGCCCTGCCTGACTTAATTATTTAAGGCTCATTAGTGAAGGTGACTAAACTGCTGCAGAGAAAACGGCAACTCGTGAGCCAGCTCACACTGGATTTCCTAATTAAGCTGTGACCAAATCGGCTTTTCCTTAACTGCCCGGGACAGTAATGAATTCCAGTCTCCTAAGTGAAAGCCGAACAGCTCCTGTGGGCTCGGATTTCACACCTGTCACCAAGGCCCTGTGCCCAGTGAACAGCCGCTCTGGCTATGGGCGCAGGCCGAGCCTCTTATCCACAGCTCAGTACCTCCCATGTCTAACTTTCTGATTCCTAGGAGCGAGCTACGGGCTAGGATTCCTGAGCTATCCTTGAACAACAACAAAACGAGCTAACTATTAATACTTCAGGCTCTTGGGAAACCCTGAGAAGTGCTTGGTCTGGAATGGGGGCAGGGGCTGGGCAGGACTCTAACAGAGGCTGGGGCAGGCTGGATCCACCAGCAGAGCTCCCACAACTCCCGACGTGATACACTGGAGCTGACGGAGGTGGAGACACAGGTGCGCAAATTCAGGCCCACGTGTGTCCACGTGGTTTGTCACCACTGGGGCCTCAAAGCTCCTCCTCGGTGCCCTTGTTGGAAATGTCCCCTTGAATCCTAGGTACTCCCCAAAGTGAAGCAGGTCTCCCTCAAGGGGCAGAAGCAAGCCACCAACCCACACCCTACTCTGCAGCCTGAGTGTGCAGATTGCTGGGGCCACCCCAGGCCGAGAGCCACGTCACGGGGCCCACCTGGCGTGCGGCAATCCATGTAGGCCCAACAATCCATGTTATCATTTGCAGTTGTTTCCCTCAAGACACCTCCCTGATGACCCAAATCACAACACACGGTCATGAAACTGAAAACCGTTTCCTTCCTGAAACGCCCCCCTTCTTCGGGAGGTGTCCAGTAGCAGAGACAGAGGACAGGCTCATGGAACGCGGGGCAGATGGGAGAGAAGAGAGCAAGGAGAAAGATGACACGTTCAATGTCAGAAAACAAGTTCCCCGAGCACAGCCCTGAGGCTTGGCTAGTTTAAGCCGGGACTAGCAAGATTCGGAAAACCGGACTGCCTGTCCCAGCCACCTGCCGGCCCGAACTCTTCTCCTGAGAGGCTTCATGCGGTGCCTGGGTGGCTTCCTCCCTGAGGTATTTCCCAGAGGTGAGCCCAGCTCCACTTCTAGAGGCTGAACACCTGTCCCAGAGGCAGTCGGCATCTGTCCGCCACCAGGCCGAGACTCTCGGTAAGACAGTCTGAGCCGGGTGAGGGTCAACCAAAGGCTAACGAGTGGCCTCCTCTCAGCACCTGACATTCAGTCCTGCAGAGTGCGTTTCAGAGCCCAGGCAACAACCTCCCAAGCAGATGCTTCCCGAAGCAAGTACCAACCTGGTGGCTCCTCCTGGAGACACTGCCCGGGCCTGGGAGGTCACCAGCAGCCTCCGCAGGATTTCCACACGGACGGCTCGCCACTTCTCCGGGGGCAGGACGTGCAGGGCCAGGATTGTGAAATAGTGGGGCCCGTCCACTTCGAAGGCACTCTCCACCCACTTCTCCTTGGGCTGCTCCAGAAAGCCCTGGAGGTTCTTCTCCTCTCGGGACGTTGCTCGGGTTCTGGAAGACAGGGGTCACCCTGAGAGCAGGGCAGACACAGGCCCGAGCCGCAAGAGGGGCGAGGGTGTGCTCGGCTTCCCACGGGAAACTTCCTGAACGGGCGGCCCCTCCCGCCCCTCTCCAAGCGGAGCAGCCCGCCCCCCAAGTCCTGCTCGGCAGCATCCTCCTCGCCCACCCCCAGTCCAGCTCCACGCAACTCCAATATGCACGTGACCAGCACTTTCACAAACCCTCCACCATCTCAGTGTTCTAATGACCCTGGAACGTGACAGCCAGCACCTCTTTATCAGGGTATCTGAAGGCCTGGGGGGTGAGGTGATGTGATTCAAGTCACTGGTTTGGAGTCTCTGACCGAGCCCACGGCCCACAGCCCCCGACCCCATGAGTCTCAGTACGCTAACTGTCCACACGGCATTTGCCCCCGGCGTCTCTCCTAGGCTGTTCTGGTTCGCTCTCTTAAGGCTCTCCTGTCCTGTCTCCTTCATTAGACTAGATTCTTCCAGCGAGCCCTACCTCTCGTTCTCGCACCCGTCTGTCTGCAGTAACAACGGCGATCATCAACTTCACCGCCGGGTGTGTGCTAAGGTTGTCGCGTTCGATCCTCGCAACAACCCAGGGGGACAGCTACCACGTGTTAAGGGAGGGACCGGGCTCCGACCAGGCCGCCTGGCCCGGCCTCCCCAGCGTGGATCCCCATTCTCTCGGCCAGGAAGCTTCCGCAAGCCCCTGGATGGGCCCTGGGAGGCCACTCTCCCCTTAAGACCAGGATGGTGCTCTCAGACCCAGAGTGCTTGCCGCCCTGGCCTAACTCTCTGGAGGGAAGTAAAACCGCAACACGAGTGGGCACGCACGCCAGGCCACCGGGCCTGCGGATGGCGCTGCGGACACTGCTCGGGGCGGGGGGGCGGCACAGGGAGAGCACGCCCTCTCCTGCTCCACGGGTGGGACGCGGAGGGGCAGGAGGGGCCGCCAGACTCAGAATCGGGAACCAGAAGCTTCGAGCCATCGCAGGACGCGCTCAACTCTGCTGGCCCACAGTGCGTGTGACACACTCGCCCTCACATACAAAAGCGGTGCGCCCTGCTCAAGCAGCCCCCGTGACCAAGCTCACACGCCGTGAGCCGCTGAAGGAAGGAGGGGGGCCTCTCTGTGTGGCTGCCAGCTCAGCCCTCAGGGACTGAGACAATGGGACACAGGCCACGCCGCCCCAGCTAAGGGGCCGGAGCGTGAGTTATGCGCATCTGGCGTGGGAGACGCAGAGACGCCTGAGGCCACAGGCTCTGTTCCGCCAGGCAAAGCACACGGCCTCTCCAGGCCCGCTTCACTCCCCAGAGAACAGGGCAGCCCCTGCCACCTCACGGCTGCCAAGAAGACACAAGGGCCCCTTAGAAGCCGGGGCGGGGAGCGCTGCTCGGGCCTGAGGCACCACGAGGGCGATGGGAACGCTCAGGCTGTCAACAACGCAGGCTGCTTCCTCGGTCTAAACAGCTGAGCGGGTGAGGTCATGATGGGTGGAGACCCGCCAGCGCCTCTCTAACAATGAAGACTACCATCTTCAGAACGGCCTTCTACCTCACGGGGAAACGGGAGGGAAGGAGAAAATCACTCTGTTGAAGACCAGGAAGGGTAAGAGAATGATCGCTCTGTTGCCTGAACTGAGTGCAGCTGCCTCGGGTGGGCTGGACTCAGCCTCTCCACCTGTCAGCACCTGCCCCACGGACGGGAGACTCTCACTAGAAGGCGTGAAACCATTTCAATCAAATCACGGAGCTAAGCACATTCCATCTCTCAGCTGGCTTTTTAAAGTGAGGCAGAACGACTGACTACTCTCTGCCCTCTCAGGAACACCTAACCGCCCCCAGTGTACACACAGGTGAGGGTACCTGGGCTGTTTCCTGGGCCACCTTCCTCCTCAGCCGCCCTCTCCCCTCACAGCCGCCAGATCCTCACTCACTGGAGAGGAAGCGGGGACAGCAAGTCCAGTCTGCACTTACGGATACCAGGCCCGCGGTCCTGCTGTGCCCTCCAGCCGTGACACCTCACCGGGAACAGCCGGTCTGCTCTGGCCCTGACCCAGGGCCCCCCCACCCAAGGGAACAGTCTTGCAAGCTGGGGCTATGCTGAAGCAGAAGCTTCGATGGTCTGGCCTCTCCTGCTCCCTGCTCCCGCTCTGGCCCAAGGTCAGTCCTAGGATGCAGCCCTCGGAGGGAGATAAGACTGCTCTGGAAAAGGAAGCGTCTACCGCTTCATCCTGAGTGCCTCCAAAAAGGCACACGTTCCTACTTCAGTAAATGCCGCCCGGGGTCCAGCGCTAGTTCTGAAACAGACTGCGGTGCGCCGGGGCCCAGGCGGGTACGCACGTGTTCAGCACGTAGAGCACGGTGTGCACGATGTACGGGATCAGATGGATGTTGCTCTCCCGGCCGCCCCCACCCGTGTCCGCGCTGAAGGACTGCTCCATGGCGAAGCGCAGGAAGAGCAGCTTGATGTCGTGGATGTTGAGCTGGTACGTGGGCTCCCGCTGGCCCGTGCACTCCTGGAGGTAAGTGTTGTGCCTGGGAGAAGGGGACATATGGCGAAGTGGAAGCCAGCTTCACGGCGAAGACCTGCTGGGAAGGCAGGGCCCCCGCCGGCCAGATGGGTGCAAAGGTTACACCCACAGACAGGGAGCGCAGCGGACGGGGCAGGGCTGGGGACGAGCACGGCACCCTCTCATTCCTGCTCTCGCTAAATGAGATGTTCTGCGAGCTCTGATGAGAACGCACTGGTCTGGGGACCCACTCCTTGATAGACTAACGTCATAGAACATATTGTGACCACAACTGGAAGTACATTTCGGAAGAAGAAATGTAGGACTTATCCACTCTGCCAAGGTGATCTATCCATGAGAATCATCTATTCAACCTCCATAAAAAAGAAAAAAGGCTTTTCTACATCAATATGCGTCGCCATCTCCGCGGGCTCTGCCCGATCCGCTTTGGGCCTCGTTTCTGACACACGGTGAAAAGCTCAACGTGGCCCAGTGTGACCCGCGGCGTCACCCTGCCAAGGACCAGATCCCTGAGCTCAACAGCAGGACTCAGGACGCGCATCGCTGTCCTAGGCACCCTAGGGGATGAGGACCTCAAAGAGGGCTCCGCTGCTCCACTCTGGATTTTAGGACAAGGGCAGCTTTGAAAGGAGACCAATATTCCCTGAGCCGTTAAGCTATTTTCATTATTTAAACCTCAGAGGAACGGAAGTCAACTCTGGGAAATTCTGGCCTCAAGGATCAAGTCAGGGGTCCTGTGTCTTGAGTCCCAAGATCAGGAAAGAAGGGCAGGCAGCAGAAAACCAGAGATTCCTCCCGGGGCCCAAGTGCTGACGGAGCAGGCTCCTCTCAGCAGACTCACTCCTGCTCCAGGCGGCTCCCGTGAGCAAGCGAGGATGGACGTGGGTCTCCGATGACGGGGCTGAGCCGATGGCTGATCTTCCTCTGCCTCCTGGGAACCCCCCTCCACCTTTCTTTGTCCACACCACACAGCGTGTGGGATCTCTGTACCCCAACCAGGGACTGAACCTGTGCCCTTGGCAGTGAAAGCACAGGCCCTAACCACTGGACCACCAGGGAGGTCCGACCTCCTCTTTTCCACCACGCCCCACGCTCCACACTCACCTCGCCAGGCAGGTGGCAAAAGCTGACTCAGGGACGTGGGGTCCCCAGACCGGAAGGAGCCCGTTGCACTTGGTGTTGGCGTTCTGCAGGGCCGCGCTTTCCCACTCTTCCCGGCCTCGAGCCAGCCTGGATTGGGAGGAGACCAGGGACAAGTGACTACTGACTCTACAGAGGAGCAGCTGCTTCTAACTGCGAGGTGGTAAACGCCGGCCCCACAGCCTCCAGTAGGCAAGACTGCTCTCACCAACCCTGGGCCAAAAGTCAAGTGCGTTTTCCCAGGAATGGTTCTGGGACCTACATGGCTGAAGGCAGGACACCCTACTTCCCAAAACCTAAGGAACGGAATTAAAACTTCAGGGCTGGCATCCCCACCCCTCCCAGGCCGGGGCCTCCCGCAAGCTGCCTGCTCCCTGCCGCCCCCCAGGTCTGGGAAAGAAGTGCACGCGGGGGGAGGCCTGTGGGGGCCACACTGCAGGAAGCAGGCCCACCTGACGGCCGCCAGGTGGCAGTCGTAATGCACGATGTTGAAGTGGGAAACGGTGCTGTAGCCCTGCTGCTTCCGGGGCTTGCTCTCCATCTCTTCCAGGGCCACCCGCTTGGTGAAGGTGTAAATGCCCAGGACCTTGGTGGGCTGCAAAGACGAGGGAAGAGGAGGACAGGTGAGGAGGAGCGCCACGGCAGGCTCTGGGAGGAAGACAGGTGAGGAGGAGCGCCACGGCAGGCTCTGGGAGGAGGGGAGGCAGAGCAGAAGGAACCCCGGGGGCTGTATTCCTACGAAGGGCTGTGTTCACGAGTACGGGACAGTGAGCCCTGCAGCCACTTGGTTCAGCACTTGGCGGGGCACAGCCCCGGTGAAATGAGGGTTGTGGGGAGCAACCAAAATAAGCTGGGTGCTGCGCAGACAGAGGGGCAGAAATGCAAGATTGAACTGTGCTTTTCTTTCTGCTGCATTCATCTGAAAATGAAGAAAAAAGCACCTTCTTGTTTTTTCGCTTGTTTTTTTCAAAACTGACCAGAAAGCCCCAAGGAGCCTGTGTCACCTCGGGACTTACAGGCCTTGAGCCCCAGCCGCCTGCCAGTCAGCAGGCTGAGGAGTGAGGAAGTCAACTCGAGCTGGAGAGGAAAAGGGCGCCCCTGAGGCCCCAGGGCAGCAAACTGGCCGCCTGCTGCTCTGCTCCCAGGCGGTAAAGCGAGTCCGGTGGCGCCGAAAAAGCTGAGGCCCTGACCTCCTCGCCAGGTTACCTGGACGGGGGCAGCACGGTGTCTTTTAACGCCCCGGCTCGGAACTGGCCTAGATCTGTCTTTGCTACAGGCACTGTCTTCTCATCCACAGGTGAGGGCTCTCCATCACACGTTTAAAGATAAAGTTACTCAACTGACACAAAGGCTCTGGGCACAGGGCCTGACTCAACCAGCGGCAGTTGCCGCTGCTGCGGACTGTTCAGATCAGTCTGCCTTCCGCCTGTGGCTAGGACGGCGGGCCCGCGGACGTGAGCCCCGGCGGGCCCGGCAGCGCACCTGGAACTTGTAGCCCTCCCTGCAGATGCAGCACGTGAGGCCCGGCTCCTCGATCAGCTCCTCCATCTGCTTCAGCAGTGCCGTCTTCGTCACCACCTGGCCCTTCTCGTTGGTCTGCAAGGCGGGCCCAGGGGGCGGGTCAGATGGGGCTGCTACCCACCCTCCCCATGGGCCCAGGACACGCGGGCACACGCTGACCCTCTCCATATGGGGAAAGGACGGCTGCGCTGAAAGGAAGCCTCTTCAGTTGGCTTCTACCGAGGGTGCAGACCCAGATCCGCCTGCTCTTCTCTCCCTACAGGAACCACTGAAGCAGAGGAAACCATCTGGCTGGAACCCCGGCCAGTGGCCACCTGCCACCAGTAAGGCCCCCCTCCTTGTGCCAGCAAGCCAGGCCTCGGCTGCTGAGGGCTGCGGCGCACGATTCCTTTACTGTTCCCATGAGAGTTTTAAATCTGCTGACAGAGTTCGGTCTCGCAGGATTGGGCCTCCTCCACGGTGGGGCAGCGAAGAGAGCCCAGAGCCCCCTGTGTCACGCAGACCTGGGTTCAAACGCCTGCCAGCCACGTATTAGCCATGTGCCCTGGCCCACGTACTGCACCTCTCAGCCCCAGCTAGCTCATCTGAACAATGGGCGTAACGTCAACCTCACAGACCCACATGAGGGGCTTAAACAAAATCTTACAACAGCCGTCTCCATTGCTAAAGTCTCTAAATCTGAGCCGTCTGGCCTCTGCAGCACAGAGCAGAGCAGTGACAGTCACATCTCTAAGCAAAGTGTCGGGCATGGCGCCTCGCACCCCACCCCCACCCACCTCCCAGCCTGCATCTTCACATGCCCGACCCCAGCTCCTAAACCCCCTTGTCAACAGGTAGGGGCCCCGGGCAGGCGGTACCGTCATGCCCAGCGTGCCCAGCGCCTTCTGCCGCATGGCCATGGCCATGCGCTTCTTCTCGGCCCGGGTCTCCCTGCGGGCTGCGTCGATCTTCTTGTTCACGTCGGGGTGCTCCCGCAGCGCCTCCAGCAGGTTCTCAGCCAGGGTCCCAATGCCCTCGTCGCTGGACACCTGCTCCAGTTTATGCAGGTTTGTGATGGAGTCGGTTCCAATCAGAACCTGCCAAGAAAGGACCAGAGAGCTGCAGGCACCAAGTACACAGGCGCGTGCTCTTCTCAGGAGCTTCAGGTTGGAAGAAACCAATGTGCACAGTCTCACGTCACCTGCTTGTTTCGATCGCACCCTGTGATGTTACACTTCGAGAGATTTGGACAAGTGGAGGTTAGACTCTGCCACTGACCCAAGTAGTCACCATGCTCTGCAGTCCTCAATACCCCCAGCTATCAAACGGGGGCAGGCCAGGGTCGCTGTGATGATTGAATCAGGTAGAGCACCCAGCACAGTGAACGTGAACAGGGCTCAGGTCAGACGCTCCAGAGAAGCAGCACCTGACAAGGCCTCAGGGTGAACTCAGCAACCGCACCGCGGAGCGCTGACCCCCGACACTGGCAGGGGCTGCGCTGCGTGCTGCATCTGGGGCCCCCAGGCCCACCAAGCCCAGGAGCACGGGCGTTTTCTCAACTGGAGTATTCCAGACGCACAAGCACACGTGGGAGTAGGAAAGAGAAAGAGCTTAGAAAGAAACAAATACAAACCAGAAGACCCCGTGCTTAAAAACGCTGGCGGCTGCTGCATGACAGCAGCCCACCACCGGCAGGGGTGAGAGCGCATCGCCCCGCTGAGGGCAGACGGGTCTGCCCGCTGTGAGGCCTTGCCACTCCCCAGGTCACCAATCACTACAGAGCCGATACTCAGTCGAAATCTAAGTCAACCTGTGACCTTAAAGTTCAGCAATCAACTTGAGTCACTAGCTCATCAATCGAGCTTCACAGCAGGTACGTACGTGTCCACTTTGTTCTTCAGCACAACACGTTGGCTCACGTCTCAACAACTCTGAACTCGTAGCTCAACGGCCGACTGAACGGTGCACGCGGGGTGTGTACTGTGCAAGTGCGTGTGCACACCCATGCACGTGATGCCCCTGCCCGCCCGAAGCTCACACTCTGGTCAGGAGGACAGACCACACACTAATAATCGAGTCTCACGGACTGCCCTCCCTTCACTCACTTCCAAACCCCCGAGTTCTCATCTCTTTCAGTGGCACCCCTCAGTCCACACACTGAGCAGAGTTCTCGATTCACCCAGCTTCTTCACTGCCCATGTGCACTCAATCTCCAAACCCCGTTTACTCCACCCCCAGATCTCTGTGGAATCCACTCACTGTCCACCTCACTAACAGGGGTCTCACCCAGATTCTGATAAACTGTCCTTCCCGCCTCCCACATCATCGTCCCGCAATTCGTCCTCCAGGGAATGGCCAGGGGCACCGCCCTCGGGAGACACCACACGCTGCTCTCCTTGGGGAACGCGATGTGGACCCGCACTGATGTCTCCAGCACCAACTCTTGCCAGGCCTCCCCCAATTGGAACTGCTCTCAGTTCCTGGAACGTTTCTAGCTCTCTCACCTCTGAGCCTTTGCAGGCACCATATTCTCCTCTTAGAAACCCCCTGTCCTTTGACCCCTTCCACATTGCATATGTACCCCGTGCTCTGATACCCTATGTCCTGGGCTCTATCTTCCACCAGAGAGCGAGCTCTGGAGGACTCACACGGGGACTGTTTCATTCGCCAGCGTTGCTTCAGCCTAGCACAGCTCAGGTGCATGACGGGCACTGCACACACTCATGGTGAAAGAAGAGTGAGTGGTCGGGAGCAGGAATGCCAAGCATCTACCTAGATGAAGCCTTATTTTAAAAAAGAACCCAATTAGTAACTAAGAATAAGCCTGGAACCCACTGACCAGAGTTCTCAAGTCAATGTGTTGCCACTGGTCAAATTACAATTCTGTCCCTTGATTTATCCATATTCAAAATAACGATGCTACAAAGATGGGAGGAAAATAGTGAAAACGATTACGCAGGAAGAATTATCCATAAAGATGCACCGATTATGACTATTACTACTGAACTGAAGAAAAGTTGAAAACAACAGCTATTTGAGCGAGACCTATGGAAGATCTTTATTGCGGCCAGCTAAACACATTTTGAGAATGAGTTTTCAGAAAACATCACTAAATGAGAATGTGGAAACAACAACAAAAAAGGCAGCCCTGAGGACTCTCAAAACCCAACGTCAAAAACAGACGCTACTACTAGAAATGGGGCAAGAAATACAGACGCGCTCGTCACTGCAGCCGGGGGGGGGGGGGGGGGGGGGGGGGGGGGGGGGGGAGGGGAGGACACGAGCGATGCATGACCCGTGCCACCAGCCGCAGAGAGACACAGGTTAGACCACGAGACCGCCCTCCGTCTATCGGCACGGCGGAAACGAAGAACACTGGCACCCCCAAATGCGGGCGAGGATGGACAAGGCAGGGTCGCTCAGACTCTGCCAAGGGGAGGGTGGAGCAGCGCAGCCCCTCCAGACAGCAGCCTGGCAGCTTCTTGTAAAACAAAGTAACGCAACCACTACACAAGCCAACGCAACTGCCGTCTCGGGCACTCAACCCAGAGAAATGAGCACGTGTTCACACAGAATCCTGTACATGAAGTTAGTCCACTTGATTCACAATCAACGACCCAGATGCCCTTTAGCTGGTGACGGTTAAACAGGCCACGGGGCATCCCCACCGGGGACTACTCAGCAACGAGAAGCAACAAACCACTGGCACACATGGCAGACAGGGTGAACGCCAGACAGTATGCTGAGTGAAAAAGGCCAAAAGTCACACGCCACTTAATTCCACTTTGTACTCAGCATCCTAGACAGGCCAGATCTAGGGAGATGGAGGCCAGGTCAGCGGCTGCCCGGAGAGGCGGATGCGGCTGTGCGGGACCACAGGAGGGAGCCCTGTGGTGACGGAGCGGTCCTGAAGCTTGACGGCGTGGATGCCGACGCCCGGGCTATGATGATTTACTACAGTTTTGCAAGATGCAGTATTGAGAGCAGCTAAGTGAAGGCGACACACGACGTCTCTGTAATATTTCTCAACAACTGCATCTGAATCTAGTTATCTCAAAATAATAGGTTAATTAAAACAAAGTTATCCAGACTGGCCACCTGTCTGGGTCAATTATTATTCGTGAGGGTAACAGATATCTCGACCCAGTGACTATCAGGAATGAGCAACACGGCGCACAGGGTGGGCCTCCCTGCGAACCGAGTTTTCAGCTGCCAGCACAGAGCAGAAGCTGGCGGTGATGGTGTTACAAATGTCCCAGGGACTGTGGCCAGAAGTCAGCTTTCTCCCCCCTGGCCAGCCACACCCTCACAAATGCTGCTCAGCTGAGCCGTGGGGTAACGAAGCCCCACATAAGAATGAGCTGAATGAGGAAAACACAAGTGTAACTTAATCCTCTCTGCACACGGAGAGATGAACCGAGTGACTTCTGAGAGTCCGTCTACTCTGGGACTCTGATACACTAGGGCAGTTCCCAGCTCAAGGCTAATCGAGGCGGTCACCTTCACTCAGTCGTGAGAGATGAGCAGAGAGGGTGTGGTCCCCTCACACGACGTGTCCTGCTCCAGAGAAAGGCCCCCGTGCGTGCTGGTCACTCACCTGGGTGGCAGGGTGCTGCATGGCTAGCCCCCGAAGAAGCCTCAAGATGAACGGCAGGGCTGGGCGAGACAAAAACTTCTTCCAGATGTCAGCATCCAGACTGCAAAGCAAAGAGAGGCCTATGAGCAGGCCGGAGAGGCAAAGGGCACCTAGAAACCGGCCGGTGGTCCTGGCTGGTTTGGACGCGACCGCACCTTCCAGCGCACTGCAGAGTCACGGCGGCCACCCAGCTCAGCTGAGAAACCAGGGAGGAGGAGTACCTGAGGGACGTCCCTGATGGGCCGTGGCTAAGACTCTGAGCTCCCCAGGCAGGGGGCCCAGGTTCGACCCTTGGTCAGGGAACTACATTCCACATGCAGCAACTAAAGATCCTGCAGACCGCAGCTAACATCCAGCACAGCCAAATAAGTAAGTCTTTAAAAAAGAAATGAGTACTTGAAATAGAAGCCAACAAACTGCCATCCTTTTCCACAGGCCCAAGGGCTGCATGGTCCCCTGGACAGTTTCCAGAGGGGAGGGCGACCCTAAGGAAAGCTGAGGGATGCCCAGACGATGAAGGAGAGAAGGAAGCAGGAAGAGGGAAGGAGGGCGGCGCTGCTTACTTCTTGGCGCTGGGGATGTGCTTCTTCATGTAGTCCAGGGCACTCTGGGTGATTCCCTTCTGCAGAATCAGATCCTTCAGCTGATGCCCATTGCTGTTGTTCTTGATGCCAGCTGCAATTTTACAGAAGCAGTCCAGGAAGACCTTATCATCGCCACTGTGATCTTCATCATACCTGGACGAAAGAGCAAAGACCCTGAGAGTGTGAAAGGAGCAACAAGAGCTGATCATGTCATTCTCCTGGCTCACAAGCCTCAACGTCCTAGAGCACCAACTCCTGAGCCTAACAGGAGACCCTTCCCACCTGCCTCCTGCCATAGTCCCTCTTCTCTGCCACATTCTCCAAATTCCCAACCTTCCGTCGCATTTTCTGCTTTTGCACACCTGAGTCCCTCCAACCAGCTCGCCTTCTCTGCCTTACCAACTAAAGCTTTAACAAAATATATTTTCACTTTCTGCCTCCCCAGTTAGACCAATCCCCTAGAAGGCCAGACTGGTACACAAAAATCTAATAGAAACTCAGGTGATTCTTCCTTAGTCTCCCAGAACCGGTTCAGGGCTTTCACGGCGACTCTCAGTTAGCTGTCTGAATCTAAGCCACATACTTATCAAAGCTGCAGTAGGGTTTGAACCGCTCCACCAAGATTTGCATTTTCTCCACCTCCCCGAAGGAAAGGTATGGGATGATGCGAAGCAGGCCCTGGAGCACACTAGGGTTGGAGCGGACAAAGGTGCTGTTGATCTGGTCCAAGAGCATCACGAGCTGATCTTTGTCACCCGTCAGGAGGAGGTTGCCCTACAAGAAGAAAGGATGGAAGTCCTGTTAACACGGCCGGGACTTT
Source organism: Bubalus bubalis (assembly GCF_019923935.1). Taxonomy (NCBI): domain Eukaryota; kingdom Metazoa; phylum Chordata; class Mammalia; order Artiodactyla; family Bovidae; genus Bubalus; species Bubalus bubalis. The sequence continues at coordinate 185,559,810 of NC_059158.1, read as the reverse complement.
GGCTGCAGCCAACAACTGGCCCTGAAAGGTTATCCACTTCCATCAGAGCCACCAGAAGTAGCCTCAGAAGCGCAGTGTCTCAGCACTTCCTGGGGAACAATCAGCAGTGGGAGCTCCACCTCATAATTAGTTTCTAAGTTTCGGTGTGGTTCTATTATTAGTGGTCAAATATACAGTTGGTCACAACACAACACAGGCTTTCCCTTCCCCAAGACAGTGTAGGCTCCCTGGCATTCATTTGGTCGTATCTCTAGCCAAAACATCAGCACCAACAAGACCACAGGAATACACAGGGGCACCAAGCGGAGAGAAACTGAACTGGGAGCTGGAGACCTGAGTTCTAGGCGTCTAACTATACAGTAAGATGCCAACTACATGATACCCAGCGGCGCGCTCCGTTCCTCTGGGCTTGGAGCATCCTCGGCTGCGAAGCGAGGGCTGCACTAAGGCCCCGTCTGTGAGCTGGGCCTGCCGCTTTGTTTCCTCTGAATCTGTGGATTTCAGGCTTCGATGCAATGACGTCACCATCAGGAATGGTTGCCATTCCTACCAGCTGAGAAGGCTCGATCATTCCTGGCTGACACAGCTGGACCCAAGTAAGCCAGTGGCTGGCCACAAGACGGTGCCTGTGGATGCACAGGCCGGCCCCACCCACCTTGTCCTCGCTCAGGGGCTCAGCGTTGGACTCGTCCAGGATGATCTCCATGATGCTCAGCACCTGCTCGGCCACTGCGGCACCACCGCTGTCCTTGCTCTCCTGCTCGGCCACCAGCGCCTGCGGGAGGGGCCAGTCACACGGAGGCGGCGGCCGCGCCCACGCGCTGCTAGCGCGGCCTCCTCCTCCAGGGCGCTCCTTGTGACCTCGTGTTCCCGGCAATCTGTGCACACACAGCGCGCGCCTGTGTGTCGCTGCGTGTGTATGTGTCACTGTGTGTGTGTGTGTGTGTGGGGGGGGGGGTGTCTGTGTGTGCGCATGTGTGTCGCTGTGGGGGTGTGGGTGTGTGTGTGCGTGTCGCTGCGTGTGTGTGTGTGGTATGCATGCATGGGTGTGTGTGTCGCTGTGTGTGTCACTGCGTGCATTTGTGTCGCTGCGTGTGTCTGCGTGTGTGGGTGTGTGTGTCGTGGGTGTGGGTGTGTTGCTGCATGTGTGTGTCTGCGCATGTGTGTATGGGTCGCTGCATGTGTGTCGCTGCGTGTGTTGCTGTGTGTCGCTGCGTGTGTGTTGCTGTGTGTGTGTGTGTGTGTGTGGTGTGCATGCATGGGCACGCGTGGAGAGAGAGACAGCGTGTGGGTTTTTGAGGACAGTGGAAACATTTTGGCCTCTCTGGTCACCCCGAGAGAGTGTGTGTGTGTGTGTGTGTGTGTGTGTGTGTGTGTGTGTGTGGTCTCTCTCTGGCTGCCCCGAGGTGAGTGGCACCAATTCCCCACTGCGGTGCAGTCGGGACTGCGGCAGGGACGAACTGCCTCCTGCCTCTGAGCTCAGGAAAGAAACAAGGTGCCCCCGTGCGCTGTGGCAGCAGCAGGGGTGAGCCAGCAGGGGGATCCGGGGCAGCCTGCATGATTCAAGCCTCTGTGCCCATCAGTCAGACAGATGAGAGGTTTGCAAAGGTCACAAACCCACTTCATCTGGGGCGGAGGTGAGCTGTCTCCCCCAGCCCTGCGCATTCCCCAGGTTTTGCAGCCCACACTCCTTACCAGGTTGAGAGTCCCCAGCATGACGTTCAAAGTGTTCATCTCCAGCTTGACCAGCTGTTGCCGGTTGACCTTCACCTTCACGCAGTAACTGAACAATTTCAGCAGTACCTGACAAGAAAAGCCCAAGTCCATGAGACCTCCCGACAATGAAGGGGTGGGGACAAGCGGGAGAGAAATACCCTAAGAAGGGCGGAGGGGCCGTGTCCCCATCAGCAGACACTCCTCCTGAAGTACACAGGAAGGTGACGTTTCTGGAGGGAGATACGATACGGTGGCTGCAGTCGCCTATGGGGCTGGCATTTAAACGGCAGTGTTCTCCAGCAGTAGCTCCTGTGGGCTGGGTCTGTCTCTACCACCTCTCAGACAGGGCAGTGACACCAATTCCTGTTGCCTCGGGGGAAACTCCAGTACTAACTCAGACCCTGAACCAACAGTAAGCAAACAGATCCCAAAGCTCATGACCCACGGGAGCTCACAACCATGTACGGCGTCTAAGGCATGGGTATAACAGTTAATACATGTTCTCACGGCCCCTGGAGGTGGAAAATAACAGTGCAATATGCACGGTGCCTTCAGAATCATCTACTTCTCACTCACGAGACAGCTGGATGAATGACCGAACAAAATCCTACCAAAAACTACAGTTACTTACAAAATCCACTTAAATAATGATAACAATAACTGACACAGTGCAATTTTGGGTGGACAGACAATTAGACACTGGTGTCCACAGGTGACTGGAGAGGCACAGCAGAGGCCTGCTATCACACTGGTGTTCGGGGGGAGTGGTCGGGAAGAGAGCACTGGGGGAAGGAGCCTGAGGTACGGAGGGCCAGGGCAACGGCCAGGTCGGTCCCTGGCGTGCACGGGTCCGCAGTGCCATGCTGCCCCCTAGGGCTACACGGCAGCGGCCGGGCCCCTCCAGAAGAGGAGGGCTGGTCCCGTCTTGCTGCCTCCGACTCACCGTTAGAAGATGGCGTCCCTGCTTGAAATCTTTGATCCCTGCCAGCCTGTTAAGCATGCACTCCAGGCCCCCACACTGGGCCATCACACCAGCCATCTTGTACACTTCTTCTTCATCCTCTTCTTCATCTGAGAGAGAAGGGAAGCCAAGTGAAAATGGAGGTGAAGCCCGGAAAAAGCACAGCCCTCAGCCAGGCTGACAGCTGTTCTCCTTTTCAATAAAGGGGGTCAATACTGGGTATTAAACTACACTGTCTTACTCCTGATAGCTCTTTTTTAAATTCCAAGTTAATTAAAATTGCTTATTCAAATATGTGAAAATAAGCACGACAACCACCTTAAAAAAAAAAAAAAAGCCCTAAATAAATAAACCTGAGCTTGTTTGGTGCTAATTTCATTTCCTCCCTAAGTTCCCACCCACCCTCAATACCAGAAGTATCCAAACGAGGCTATAAATGACTGTATTTCTCCTCAGAGAAGAAACAATGCCCACTTCTGAAGAGAATTCCTGGAGTACCTGCCCCGAGCACCTCTGAAGCCTCAGAACGTGAGCTGCCACTGGCCCCCCGCCTCAGGCGTCTGGGCAAGGCTGTACCTGCGGTGGAGTCCAGGCACTCAATGAACTCCTCGGTGGCGTCCCCCAGCAGCCCCCGCATCCGATAAACAATCCGCATGGGCTCTCCCTAGGGCAGGAGGTTGGAGAAAGACTTGTAAACGGGCCCAGAAAATGCAAAGGATCCGACACCTGGTCTGCTTAATTTAACGAACACTTCAGCAGTGTAGACAACTTCTATTCTTCGAGAGGTCTTAACCACAGAATATAGAATCCAAATGCCCTACAACTCACTTAGGGGAAAGGAAGCTCATTTTATGTAGGGTCTACCATAGGCCCGGAATTGTGTGAAGCCCGGAATTGTGTGAAGCACTTTATAGACACTACTTCATCTAGTTTCATTAAATATATGTAACAGCCGTTAACAACTGTGATTTATTGTCTTACTCTGTGCTAAGCCCCAGAAAAACATCTATTTCTGCTTTATTGACTATGCCAAAGCCTTTGACTGTGTGGATCACAATCAACTGTGGAAAATTCTGAAAGAGATGGGAATACCAGACCACCTGACCTGCCTCTTGAGAAACCTATATGCAGGTCAGGAAGCAACAGTTAGAACTGGACATGGAACAACAGACTGGTTCCAATATAGGAAAAGGAGTACATCAAGGCTGTATATTGTCACCCTGCTTATTTAACTTATATGCAGAGTACATCATGAGAAATGCTGGGCTGGAAGAAACACAAGCTAGACTCAAGATTGCCAGGAGAAATATCAATAACCTCAGATATGCACATGGCACCACCCTAATGGCAGAAAGTGAAGAGGAACTAAAAAGTCTCTTGATGAAAGTGAAAAAGGAGAGTGAAAAAGTTGGCTTAAAGCTCAACATTCAGAAAACTAAGATCATGGCATCCAGTCCCATCACTTCATGGGAAATAGATGGGAAAACAGTAGAAACAGTGTCAGACTTTATTTTTTTTTGGCTCCAAAATCACTGTTGATGGTGACTGCAGCCATGAAATTAAAAGACGCTTACTCCTTGCAAGGAAAGTTATGACCACCCTAGATAGCATATTCAAAAGCAGAGACATTACTTTGCCAACAAAGGTCCGTCTAGTCAAGGCTATGGTTTTTCCAGTGGTCATGTATGGATGTGAGAGTTGGGCTGTGAAGAAAGCTGAGCGCCAAAGAATTGATGCTTTTGAACTGTGGTGTTGGAGAAGACTCTTGAGAGTCCCTTGGTCTGCAAGGAGATCCAACCAGTCCATTCTGAAAATCAGCCCTGGGATTTCTTTGGAAGGAATGGTGCTACAGCTGAAACTCCAGTACTTTGGCCACCTCATGAGAAGAGTTGACTCATTGGAAAAGACTCTGATGCTGGGAGGGATTGGGGGCAGGAGGAGAAGGGGACGACAGAGGATGAGATAGCTGGATGGTATCACTGACTCGATGGACATAAGTCTGCGTGAACTCTGGGAGTTGGTGATGGACATGGAGGCCTGGCGTGCTGCAGTTCATGGGATTGCAAAGAGTCGGACATGACTGAGCGACGGAACTGAACTGAATTGAAGCCCTATGCTAAGGCTTCCCAGGTGGTGATAGTGGTAAAGAACCTGCCTGCCAGAGCAGGAGACATAAGAGACAGGGTTCAATCCCTGGGTCAGGAAGATCCCCTGGAGAAGGGCATGGCAACCCACTCTAGTATTCTTGCCTGGAGAATCCCATGGACATGGGAGTCTGGCAGGCTGCAATCACAAAGAGCCGGACATGACTGAAGCAGCTTAGCCAGTAGACACCCACGCAAGCCCTATACTAATTAGGCACTTCATATTATTCTTTTACACAAGGTTACACGGCTTGTTCAAAGTTATTCAGCTATAAGCCAGGTACTAATTCCAAGCCTGTGCCTCCTTCAGAATTATAAAATCTCTCTGATCAACAGGGACCACTACTCAAAGAATCAGGTCAAAGGAAGTCAATAAGATCAAAAGGCTTTGACTCAAGTCTCAGAAATCAAAACAAGAAAACATAATACATCCATCTTTGCCTATGGAGATCCTGAGACCTATAACCACACAACAAGGGCTGGATTCATCCAAATCTCAAGCTAAAACCTACAGCTTAATAGAATGATTGGAAATAAGTCGTGAATTACAAGATTACAGCAACCTTCCTGAACTGAGGGATCGTGAGACTTCACTATCCGCCAGGTACTGAGTAGGCACTCCAGCCTATACGCTCTTAGGAATTACCCTCATTTTGGAGGTGAGAAATGGGGGACTGAAGTCACACTCCAGGAAATTAAGGGCGAGCAGGTACCACACTAATCCACGCTGCCTGCCGCTAAGCCATGCTCAGCCTCAGGAGAGAAAATCTTGGAGGGAAAGAACTTGTCGGGCCAGGTCTCAGAGCATTTCTAGCTGTGGAAGCACAGTGAGAACTAAGAGAGGGAACAGCCACAGACCATGGACAGAAAGAGAGAGAAATACGTGAAACAGGCCCCGGTCAGCAGCTGAAGAGGTGGACTATTTATCAGGAAATAAGGGATAAAGTAAGAAGAGAAACTGATCAAAGCCAGGATAAAAAGCATGCTCCCAACTCTGGACTTCGCCACAAGAAACCCTTGGTGGATGAAGCATTAATATGAGAAACAAATGATCCCCAACTTCTTGCCTCCTGGTTCAAAATGGGAGGCTGCCCATGTGCATTCTTTGAGTCCTATACACCATTTACAAGGGTGCCCGTAGAAGCTTGGTCTTAATTTTTAGGCGCGCCAGGGACTAAAGCTGTCCCATTCTGTTTTGAGGCTGACATGTCACGGCATGATGCGGTGGATGGAGCAGTCTTCTGTGTATTTTCCTGTGCTGCATCAACCCAATGGGCAGTGGACCAGCAGGACACAATGACCAGGACCCCAGCACAGTGGGAGAACAGAAGAGAGGAAAGCCAAGCATGTAACAAGTGGAAGGCCCAAGGATACTGTTAGTGCTACCGATTTAGCTTCTTAGATTCTACAGAAATGTTCAGGACTAAGGGCAGGAAAAATTCACTGTACTTCACTGGCACACTAGTTTGCTGTAATTCAATTTCATGATTCATTTATTAAATATCTCCCTAAGAGAAGAAAAGAGAATAAAGAAAAGAGGAGGAGCGAGACAGGAAGTAGAGATGAGACTAAGAAAAGAGGCGGGAGTGGGGAAGAGGACCATCTGACTGTTCCGATCGGACAGACAGAACCGAGGGGTCGGAAGGGCCAACGTGCTGTGCTCCCTTCATTTCCCGTTCTCACTCCTTCACAACAACCGCCTTTCGAGTCTCAATTCCTGGTAAAACAGAAACTATGCTCCTCGACACCACACTGAAACATGTTCTGAAAGGTGAGCAAGTCCATCAAAAGCTGAGAATCAACCTCAGTGCCCACATGGAAAGGGAACCCAACAGCAGGCGCTCCGCATCACAGGGCTTCCGCACTCTGCTGGCCGCCCGGCTGTGAAGCCAGGGCTGCCCAGCGCTTCCTGCAGCTCCTTGCCTTCCGCAGGCAGCGGCCGCAGGAGGAGGGCAGGCGACGGCGTTTCCCGCTCACACGACCAGGAGGCTCAGGCCCTTCAGTGCTGCTACAAGCTGGGCGCGCGACCGCCAACAAGCCCGGAAGTCCACCCGCACCTCAGGCGAGAAAGCAAGCACATACCTCGTTTGTGGCACACCAGACCTTCTTGTAAACCTCAGCCACAGGGAGGTCCAAACTAATGATTTTATTGTTCACTAGAAGCTGAACAGAAAAAGATGAGGCTGTTACTCCAAAGAATCATCATGCAAGCACATTTTAAGATCAAAGGGTGCCTTACCACATATTGTCTATGCGTTACGGACCTACTGACTCTCCCTCTCTAAAAAATGCACGTGTGTGAACAAAACACAGAATTTTGTGCACAATTTCAGGGGTTCCAAATAGCTTTAACCCAAACCATGGACTCCCAGGTTTAAAAGCCCTGCTGGGTACCTTCTATCCCAAGTCCATTTCAGCTCAGCACCGAAAAGGGCAGTTTTCTCTGTTTCACCCAACGCGTTTTTCACCATGTATATGGTAACAGCAGATCCTAGCGTGGTCTGCCAGAAGGTACCAGATACAGGGCCAGAAACCTGCACCAGGGCTAACGGCACCCCACTCCAGTACTCTTGCCTGGAAAATCCCAAGGACAGAGGAGCCTGGTAGGCTGCGGTCCATGGGGTCGCTAAGAGTCAGACACGACTGAGAGACTTCACTTTCACTTTTCACTTTCATGCACTGGAGAAGGAAATTGCAACCCACTCCAGTGTTCTTGCCTGGAGAATCCCAGGGACAGGGCAGCCTTCTGGGCTGCCGTCTATGGGGTCGCACAGAGTCGGACACGACTGCAGCAACTTAGCAGCAGCAGGGAGCTTGATTAGTCCGGAATCACTGGAGGCCTCTGCCACAGCAACAAGAACAAGGAAAGCCTGTGCCCTGACAAGCTACGGCCATCTGCTTATTACCACATGCCAGGCGGGGGCAGACCCCTTGGCAGGTGAGGCAGGCAGGCGGGAATCACGGAGCTGCCTTGAAAGATGCCCAGGGTGGACCAGCCCCTACGGGACAGGAAGCCTAACCCCGGCAGGGCTGTGCTGCGCTCATTACCTCCATCCCGCTGTCATCCTCCAGCAGAGCCACCAAGTCACAGTCCTGGCAGATCTTGTTCTTTATGTCCCTCATGAGGGGCCCGATGCCTGGCTCGTTGCTGCTATATGGGTTCCCAGGCATTCTGCCCTGTAAGAAGTCTTCCTGCTGGGGATCCTTCTCCAGGGTCACAAAGAACTCAGTGACTTCATTCTCTTCCTGAAGGACAGAGAGAAGGAAGCAGAGGGATGGCATGAGTATGTGTGCAGAGACCGCTTACATTCAGACCGCACTGCCTTGTTCACGGACACTCAGGGAGACACACCAGACTCATCCAGCCCCTTATACACTTAAAGATTAAAGATTAAAGGAAGCTCAGAGGTGATTCAAAAACCCCAAATATAATTCAAATAGCCTTAAAGAGCAGGCATCTTCTCTGAAACTCAAGGGTGGGTTAGGAGAGAGAAAGCCTAACCAAATACGCAGATGAGGAGTGCCCCACGAAAGCTGGATCACTGACATGAGGGGAGAGGGGCTCCCCTCCTGCTTGTCCCACGTGACGCTAACCAGTCTGGGGCCAGATGACTCTGTGACTGGTGGCCCTCTGGTCAAGAAAACGGTCTTCTGTGTATCACATGATACTCAGGGGTCTCTCACTGTTAACTGATGAGACTGATGCTCTCTACCCTTCCTCAGTAACAGAAGGGGATCTATGCAGTTCAGGCTACAGATACACCTTCATGCGTGCAGGCATGCACAAAACGCAGGCAGGGAAAAAAGGAAGAGAGTGAAAAGGTCCATCTGCCCGCTCAGGGCTGCTTCTTTCACAGGATCGTGGACTGACAAACACCAGGATTTGGGTAACGGGAGGTTAGACCTGGCTCAAAAGAAAAAGATTGATTTTGACTTTCAATCTAGGAAATGGGACAAGGAAGGGTTTTAGGTTTCTTCCCGTCATTAGGAATGGGAAACTCATGAGGTTGCTTCTGCTTTACGTGTGGAGATTCCTAAAACATCGACTGAACGGGCCACCGCTGGGACGATGACCCACGACTACGGTGAGGCACCACGGCTTGTGCTCACGGGGTAGATGATGCTGCAGAGCCTCTCGAAGATGAAGACAGGGGTCCGGGAGTCGTCCAGATTGTAGCGCTTGGCTGTCTCAATGCACACGGCCATAAAGGCCTTGGTTTCCGATTCTGTACCTGCCGGAAGTCAATGTGGCCAAGTCAGTCAGGAAGGAGCTGCACACACAGAAGCTGAGATGAGACTCATCACTGGCAGATCCTCTCTGCCTGGTGAGTCTATAATATCCTACGTGGCAACATCAATATTTCAACTGGAAACCTGAAGCTGATGGATTCCTACATGGAGACTGCATTCCATCTGAAGGCCTTCACACCCAAGGCGACACAGAACACCACACTTCGTTGTGCACATGTCTCCCTCCCTCTGAGAATTATAATCTTGCATCCTCTTGCCCAAAATAGGTACTCAAGAACGTGAAACAGTGATCCTAACTGCACTCTGTCAAAGCAAAAGGAAGCTATAGTTTTCCGTTTCAAAAAGATTAGGTAGACGGCCCTCCAGAAGCCAAACAGATAACTTCAAGCCATACATTCCTGCAAAGGGTCCAGCTGACAAGGTCACAAACCAGCTCAGCACGGCAGCTAAAAATGGCACCAGAAGGACGTCCACGTCTGGCAATGAAGCAGACTGTGTCCCCTGACCTACTTTCCACTCCTTCACTTAAAACAACCTAAGATAGTGGGGAAAGGCCTCAGTGGACTGCTGCACTGGCAAAGAAAGCCACAGCTCCAAACTCGGGGAATCAGGGACCCGGGGGCAGCAAAGCACTCAGGCTATCTTTTGCCATGAGCTTTGGTTTCCAAAACCTGCCAGGATTTGAGAGCTGGATACAAAGCCCCAAATCTCCCAAGAGGGAGAATCTGGCAGGAACCACCACCTACACACACACACAAATCTGGTACCCCCAAGAGCTACATCCTTGGTATAGGTATGGTGTGTCCAGTTGCGCCTGACTCTCTGTGACCCCACGGAGTATAGCCCCACCAGGCTCCCCTGTCCATGGGATTTTCCAGGCAAGAACACCCCAATCCAGGGGATCTTTTCAAGCCAAGGATGGAACCCGCATCTCCTGCAATGGCAGGCAGATTCTTTACCACTATGCCTCATCGTCTTTTGACGAAGTCCTCTTTGGTATAAGCATCAATTAGAAACAACTATTCCTTTCCCCGAAGCAAATCAATGAAAGCACACTGTCTCCCCTTAAAATGCAGCACTGAATAGAGGGGAAGAAAAGTCTTCTCTGAGCACTCATAACAAGCTGTCCCTCACAGAGGTCTGTGGCTCAAACTACCTAGGAGAGCTGAAAGCTCAAGTTCAGAACTCTGTTGAAGGTGGCCCTGGGATGGCCATGCCCTGAGCTGCTTCACAGAGGCAGCTACAAATCATCTCCGGAAAAACCCATCTTTGACTCAGGTCCCGAAGAGTTTCCACAAAAAAACTCCCAAAACACAAGCTCGCAGTACCAAAAAACGAAAAAACATAAAATGCAAGATTTAAAGCAAAGCACCAAAGGCAAGAGCCAGAATAACAACAGAATCACATTAATAGATATTTCAAGTTTTAGAGTTAGCAGATACAGAATGTCTGCAAAAGACTAGAGACGATAAAGTCTACATAAAATTTCAAGAATTTGATGGGTATATTAAACAGATAACACAGAGTGAAGAAAAATAAAGGATGGAAGAAATTATCCAAAATCAACATAAAGATACAATGAGACGGACACTACAAAAGAGGGAGGTGGAGACACGGAGGACAGTGAGAGGTGGAGTCCCACCGGGACAAGGAGCGAGAACAGAGTAGAGGCAACCGAAGCCACAATGGCTGAGAATTTTTTAGAACCAATGAAGGACACCAGTCTGAGAACTCTTGACCTCTTCCTGCCCTGTGAGCTCAACACAGAAAGTCCAGGACCTTCCTGGTAGTCCAGTGGTTAGGAATCTGACGGACAGGGCAGGGGTCAAGGGTTCAATCCCTGGTCTGGAAGACTCCACATGCCACAGGGCTTAGCCCACGTGCCCCAACTACTGAAGCCTGTGTGCACTAACAAAGAACCAGCACAGCCAAAAATAAATAAGTAAAATATTAAAAAAAAACAAGTCCAAATTTACTGAGGCCAGATCTGGAATTTTACAACTCTAAGCACCAACAGTCTTGAGAGAAATGTCTTCTCCTTTACTCAAACGTGAGGAGATGTTTGCTGCCTGTGATCTAGGTCTAAGGAACCCGGGGAACTCAGACCATGCACCTAAGTGGAGCCAGAAGGGACACAGGCCTGTGGGCTGCGGGCCGCTGGCCAGGGCTACCTGTGGTCATGTCCTCCAGCATCTCCAGCAGCATGTCCTGCGTCTCATCGATCAGCTTGGTCCTCTGCACCACCAGCTTCCGCAAGCACAGGTACCCGTTCAGCACGGTACCCACCAGGCGGCTCTTAAAGTGCCTTTTGATGGACTCCACCTCCACAAAGGAGGAAAGTAGGCCTGTGGGGACAGGAGAAAGTTGCACATGAGTTCAGAACGAGAATTAAGCAAAGAAGGTCCATGTTTTCAAAAGACGATGAGCAACTCAAAAGCAGGGAAACGCCACGTTTGCGCCTGACATGCAGCACGTGCTCCACGACGTGAACTGGTCAACAGACAACAGGTGCTCAGAGATGGAAACCCTTCCTCAAGGGAAAACACACAGAGCTTAAAAAGCGCGGTGTGGTCAGCACGAGAGAGGAGGTCAGCCTCAGCACCCAGGGAACCAAAGGGCAGCCCCCAAACTATCCCCAGGGTGTCCAATGGAAGGGCCAGGAGGCTCCCTCTACCTGTGAGACTCTTGAGGGCATAGCCCTGCTGCAGATCGGTGCTCAGGGTGGCCTCCTCCAGGGCCAGCAAGCGGGCTATTTCCTAAACAGGAAGACAAGCAAGGTCAGTGTGACGGCACGGCCAGCGACACCGGTCAGCTCCCCCACTGGCCCAGGGATGCCCTCTCACCCTGAACCCTTGCAGAACTCCTTTCTAAGAAGCCAAGGAGAGCTATAAAGACCTTAAGGGACTGCTTAGAAATGGAGGACAGTTTAAATGTCCCCAACAGACTGCTATACCCTCATGAGGAGCACAGTGAAGTCACAGAAGTGCCCCCGGCAGACTTCAGGAGTACTGCAGGCTCAGTCTCAGACCGCTGTAATAAAGTGGTCATCACAATAAAGCGAGCCACACAAATCCATTTTTTCCCATGAATGTAAAACTTATGTCCACACTCTCTTGTAATTCAGTAAGTGTACAGTAGCATTATGTCTAGAAAACAATGTATATACACTTCATTTAAAAAATAATGCTGTTGGAAAAATGGCTTACTTGACACAGGGTTGCCACAACCTTTATTTTTAAAGAAAAGCACAATAAAGCGAAGTATGCCTGCATTTTGAACAAATATTTCTTCCTGGCGCAAAAGACCACCACAAAGTTTATCTAGAGAAAGAGAACAAGGAGAGCGGGGCTCGGCAAAGGGGCTTCCCTAGGCTGGGCCGGGACGACATACCTTGGTGATGAGGTTGCCCACGTAGGGCAGGACTCCTCGGGCTGCCAGGTAGACTTTCCAGTGAGCTGAAGTGATGAGCTTCTGGTAGAGAGCCAGGTACTCGGCAGCACACTCGCCGGCAACACTCAGCTCGTCCAGGTAACTGCCGCAGAGCCGGGCAATGAGCGAGCCCACACCACCCCACAGCCCCGACGGCCCCCCGGCTCTGCCCCTCTGCGGTCCCCCACTCCCCCTGCCTCGCTGCAGAGGACCAGGGCTGAGAACACCCCAGACCCCCACTTGGGAACTCCTCAGACCTGGGAAAAGCTCGAGAGCACCCAGCAGGTAATGCACTGCCTCACACTGTACACATTTGGACAATAAAGCGCCAATACATGAATGGTGGTTACTGGGGCAGAGAGAGAGTGTTGTGACTGAATCGCTCACAAGGCGAGTTTACCAGAGTCCAGTGGCCAATAACTTTGGAATTAGACTGCCTGGACTGAAACCTTGCCTTCCTGGGGACAAGTTAACTAAGCACTGAAAGCCCGGGTGAACATTAAATGCAATAATGCATGCAAGTTTCTGTAAGCTCTGTAAGACCTCAAAAGACATTAGCTGCCGGCTCTGGGACCACCGCTGCTGGTATGACCACTGCACGCGGCTGCTCGGCGCTTCCTGGATTCTGTGGCCTTCCACAAGGAACAAGGTGGCTGCAGCACAGGCGTGCCTCCCGCCGCCCTGGCCTGAGGACTCCCCCGGGAGAGCGGGAGGGCTCCCTGGATGAAGTCCCGCCACCCCGCCCACCCCGCTCTCAGATGGTACCTGGTGAGGAGGTCCAGGACCTGCTGCTTGCGGCTGGGGATGGTGGCCAGCGCCTCCACGATGGTGCAGGCCGCCTGCCGTGCAGCCTGCGTGGCCGGAGTAAAGAGCACCTGCAGGGGGTGGGGAGAAGCACCTGGCTCAGCGGACAGCCTCTCATCCGGCCCCGCCAGGCACAGTCCACTGCCACCCATCGAGGGGAAATGCTCTGAGCTCCTCACAAGCAAAAGGGTAAAGGAAAAATCACCAGCTAACTCAAGATCCGGCTGCTGCAGACGGGCAAAAAGGCTAAGAGTCCCATCTTCATGGAGCTTTTCTCCAACAAGTACTTTGGAGGACACACTAAGACAACAGAACCAGGAAAAAAGACAGGCAGGTATTCTCCTTAGCAAAGACGTCTATGATTCTATTTTGGAGATAGCTACCTTGGACAGCAAGGAGATCAAACCAGTCAATCCTAAAGGAAACTAACCCTAAATATTCAGTGGAAGGACTGATACTGAAGCTCCAATACTTTGGCCACCTGATGTGAAGAGCTGACTCACTGGAAAAGACCCTGATGCTGGGAGGGGATTGGGGGCAGGAGAAGGGGACGATAGAGGATGAGATGGTTGGATGGCATCACCGACTCAATGGACATGGGTTTGAGCAAACTCTGGGAGATAGGGAAGGACAGGGAGGCCTGGCGTGCTGCAGTCCACGGTGTCCCAAAGAGTCCGACACAACTTAGCAACCGAACAATAACGACAGGCTGAGCACTTATGTTAAATGTAGACCAAGTGCTCACGTTATAACCAACGGACAAATGAATTCTCTAAAATATCATTGCTCTAATCTTTAAAAGCATTAGCCAGAAAAAGGAAAAGGACAGAAGACATGAAAAGTGGACGGTAAAAGCAGTGCAGGCACTGAGGCTCCGCCCTGCTCAGTGGTCAGGGAGGAGGGCAGAGAGCACGAGCGGGATCAAAGGGCAGAAGGAGTTCTGATGTGGCCCACCCACCACGCGGGTGGCTGCAACCGAGAGCCTCCACCTATTAGAAAGGAAGCAAGGCTAACAAAGAGAAAGCAGAGGAGACATGCAGTGAGGAGCGGAAACACCCCGCCTGGGACCTGGGGCCAGCGCAATGCGAGGAGCCCAGGAGACGGCCGGCCACTCACTTGCCGCAGCCAGTTGTTGTGGCCCAACTTGAGGTCCAGCGGGGAGGTCCGCTTCCCCCGCCGACTCAGGAACTGCTTCCACCGCCACACGTACTTCTCGGTCAAATAGAGGTGGCGGAGCTCCGCCTTGCTGGGAGACTTCCCGTTGCCATCGACCCCTGGCAGGCAGAGGGGTGCAGGGAGAGGTAAGGGGGAGACGGTGGGGCAGTCGGCCAGGGCAGGAAGGGCCCGCTTCTCAAGTCCCGAAAGACACACACACACCTCGGATGGGAAGACACTTCTTCCAGGCGTCATAGGATGCCTTGGGGTCCCTCTTGAGCCAGAGCTGGGCCTGGGCGTGGATCTCATTGCAGTACGGCCTCACGGTGGTGAGGGCCTCGACAGGGACGTCCTGCAGGAGGAAGGCAGATGGGTGAGCGGGCCGAGGGCACGCCTGAGCTGCCGCTGCAGCACAGCGGGACTGCCCCGGGGACGAGCGCAGGCAAGATCAGAAGGCCAGCACTCACGTCTTCTGTGCCCCGTCTGCGTTCCTGTCAAGCATTCGATTCAGTTCAGCAGGAGCATCCCCACGCTGAGCTTAGGGTCGCTGACGTTGCCTGTGTGTGACTGGCTTCCTACAGACACTCCTACAGCTACATACACCAATTCCTATCCCAAGGCTGATCTGTAGTTTCCCCAAACATAAATCTTCAAGGGGTCACTAAACAGACTCTAAAATTTACAGAACCATTACTAATCCCAAGTGGCCTGCATAGGGGAGCCCCCAGTAGGATTCTAAGCCAGCAATTCTCAAACTTTTCAGTCACAGGACCCCATTACACTCTTGAAAATTACTGACTTCAAAGAGTTCTTGTGTATGATGTAGCTCTATCCATCGATATGGATCTATTAAAAATTAAAGTTTAGCAATTCTTAAAATATTAACTCACTTACAAATAAAAATAAATACATTATCTGTCAACCTAAACAGCATTTTTTATTTCCCAAAACAAAAATAAACTAGACAAAGGAGCTATACTGCTATACATTTTTTAAATTGTTTAATGGCTACCTTAATAAGACAGCTAGATTCTTATACTGCTTCTAAGTTCAAACTGTTGCAGTATGTTGTTTTGTTGAAGCACTCAGATGTATATAGTTGGAAAGAAAAAATATTTTAATAGCTTTTTCGATTAATCGTGGATTTTACATTAATACTAAACCAAAATTCAATGGATAACAGGTTCTTAAAGATTGGTTGTAACGTGGAAACCAATCAAAACCATTTCTCATCCCATTCCACTAAAATCCATCTGCTACTCGCACGTGAGCACGCACTGGTCAGCTGGGCAACGCTGGTTCACAGACAGGCCCCCCTCCTCTTTAAGGGACAGGCTCATTTTATTCACTTTTCAAGAAAATCGTCTGCTAAACACCCGATTCTGAAGAACCACAATTGGCTCATTTGCCCTCCTTTCAAGCACAAATGAGGTTCCGTGAAAAAAGCAGCGGGTTCAGCATCACCAGTGCTTCTCCCCGGAGACCTCCACCCTGCGGTGCGCCTCCCTCCCGCGCTGCCTCACTGAATATGAGACGACTGCTAGTCCAGAGTTGTGCTTTACTAAACTCCTCTGCAGGGCTTCACCCGGGACGCTCCTGGGTGAAGCTGCAAGGGAAGAGCATGCCTCGTGGTGCAGAGGCCTGGTCAGTCTCGCCATCATTGACTTTGTACCATCTGCACAAGTGCCACAAAAGAAGAAAAGGGCAAATCATGTCTCAGGATAATTACGAAAAGAATGTCGACCTCGCAGATATCCTAGTCATCTTGGGAACACCCACAGATCTATGAGCCAAACTCTGAGAACTGCTGCTCTCTCTAGGCTAAAACTCAGCAAAATGTGAGGCTTCAGTGCTCAGAGGCTAAGAGCCCTCTCGGGTGGAATCTGTGACCTCACGCTGTGGGAAAAATGACAGTTATGTGGGGATGAAGTTCCTCTTTTCAATCAAGAGCCAATTTTCATTTGCTGAGAATGTGCTCTGAGGGGAAGAAAGCCTTCATCAAAGCGAAGGAAGGGGGGTCTTTTCTGAGGACGGTCGGGGCAGACCAAGAAAGGGAAACAGCATAAACTGTTCCCTGTCCAGCTTCCCCTGTAGTGCCTGCCACTCAGCGTCCTGCAAAGACCGCGTTTCCCACCAAGAGACTCCACCAGGATGAAGCAGGCATCAGAAGGGCCCCAGGACTACAAAGACGGCGGCCTCTGGCAGGGCCGAGGGAAAGCACTATGGCCCACACGCTCTCACAGCAGCATGAGCAAGTCCATCTGCGGCTAGGCCACCTTCAGAACTAGAAACTCGGCTCTACTCACTCATTATAACACGAGATACCACGCTATGTACTGGACCAAAAAAAACCTTAGTAAAACATAAAACAGTCCCTGGATTGGAGGAGCTCATGGCCAGCCTGGCAGAGAACTGGATCACTGAAGAAGCAGCTGACAAAGGGGAGGCAGGCATTGCAGGCAGAGGAGACACCGCACAGCCACACACATTTACAAAGGACTGCTGAAGGCCAGGGGCCTCCCAGGGGGCTCAATGGTGAAAATTCACCTGCCAACGCAGGGGACACGGGTTCGATCCCTGCCCAAGTCACGGTGCAAGGGAATGGAAGAGCTTCCAGCACTGTGCAAAGGCACGGGTAGGGAAGAGCGCCAGCGCCTCCGGGGGCCGCGAGCCGTCCGAGGGGACTGGACGGCCACTGCTGCAGGCGCTTGCCCTGCCTGCCTGTGGTGCTCGAGGGCCTCTGAGAAACCTTCCTTCTCAGAAACCCTAACCCATCTCGCTGACTGCCACCAAGGAAGCACTGGTGCCCCAGGGAGAGCGAGCTCAGGTGAGCAGAGGCCTTAGAGCAGGGTGGGCGCTGGCTGGAGCCTGCCCCCGACCTCATTCTCAGGCCTGTACCTTGTTCTTCTTGCTGGTGGGAGCAGGTGGCTTAATCAGCTTCTGCAAGATCCGCAGGCACATGAGGGTGATGTTCTCAACCACCACGGGGGTCTTGATGTTCACGGCCATGAGGAAAAGGCTGAGCGCTGGGAGAGGAAGGCAGGGTGGAGGCACAGTCCCAAATGTGCCTCGCCAGCCGCTGTGTGACCACCCGAGGGCAGCTTCCCTGGCCTCACAGGCCCCGCGCCGAGCTGCCTTCCTCTCGCTGGCCGGCTGCCAACCAGACATCCCCCAAACTCACCACAGCGCAAGCGGAGCTCCCAGCAGCTGTCCTCCTTGGAGATGGAGTCTGTCAGCAACAGCATTTCGTACTGAAGGCTACTTGCCTGGAGGGCCAACAGGAAGAGATGTGAGAAGAGGAGGGTCTGCAGGGTCAGTCCCGGACAAGGGCGCACATCCATGCTCTGGCCCAGAAACTCAGAGCTAACCCGTGTGGTCAAGCGGACCATCAGAGAGAAGGGAGACAGAGCCCCTCAGCATGGCCACTGCCCATTTCTGCTCTCTGAGCCTGACGCTGACTCAGCAAGGTCCTCCTGGGATGTGAGCCCTGCTGACGTGCCGCGCTCCCCACCCCCACCGCCGCCTGCCCTGGTCATCACAACACGACGCCGGCGGGGGAGCCGAGGGAACGAAGGAAAAGGGAGAAGGGGGCAGTCAGAGGGCAGGCGGCCTGCTCACCAGATCAGGGTTGGCCCAGTGGCCCTTCAGGGCTGTGGAGACTTTGCCAATAATCAGATCGTTCATTTGCTGGGTGGCCTCTGGATTGTCCCTAAGGAGGCAGACAAGAGAGTCCTGTTACACCGCTGGGTGTGTCCCTCCTCTGCACGCGAGAAAGCCCAGGTAAAAGGAAATCCACGTCTAGGGCTACCGGCCTTCCCAGGGGCAAGATGACTCACGAGCCCCACAGAACCCTGCTGTGTGATGAGAAGGGCCTGCCCAGCTGCCTTCCTGGGGAGGAGAGGCTGACGGAGGGAAGACGGTATGCGGGGTTCCTCCACAGCCCGGGCTGCCAGGCCCCCGGACCCCGCCCGGTATGTCAGTCTCCAGAACCCAGGGGTCCACTCTCGGTCTCCTTCCTCAGCTTCTCCAACTGCCCCCGCTTCATTTCCCACAAGGCATCCACATTTCCCATCCGTGTCCCTTTGTATTAATGTACATATTAATAATTTAAAAACCACGAATCGCGTCGTCAGTCTCAGGCTTCCCAACCTCGCAGTGCCCTAAAGGCCCTACGGCACCTGGCCCCTGGTCTCACTGAACCCCTCCGCTTTGTCCCCACTGCGTCCTCCACTCCAGCCACACGGGCTTCCCCGTGGCCCTGGCGTCACACAGCTGGCACATCCCACCTCTCTGCCCACCACCTGCTATTAGTATCGGCGTGCGGCCCACGCCCTCCACCCCTGCCTGCCTCACTCCCTGACCTCCTCAGCAGTCGCCCCTGCCCACCCTGTCCTCTGCAGCGACCCTGCCTGCAATCAGAGCTGCATTCCCAGCTGCACTGCTCTTCACGCCTGACCTCCTGATGCTGTACTGGGCCATAATCCGCTCACTGCCCTTCTCCCCTCTAGCCTGTAGGCCACATTCATCCGCTCACTGCCCTTCTCCCCTCTAGCCTGTAGGCCACATTCATCCGCTCACTGCCCTTCTCCCCTCTAGAGTGAAGGCCAGAGCGAAGGCCACGTTCATCTGCTCACTGCCCTTCTCCGCTCTAGAGCGAAGGCCACACGAGTGCAGGGATGCTGCTTCATCGCGCACTGCATCCTCAGAGTCCAGAACAAAGCCTAGCATTTAGCCGATGCTCAGTAAGTACTTGTTAAATGAGTGAATACATTGTACAGCAAGTCGTATTTGGCACCCAGCTAACATGTTCTAGGACTTAGGCCCACGCTCGGGAAACAATGAAGCCCAGCTGTGGGTGCTGTGTGAGCAGGGACTAAGGACGCCGCAAGTACGAGCCGCTGCTCACGTGAACTATGTGGCTGGATTCTTGCCACAAGCCGTCACAGTGTCGGCTACCACCCTTATTTCTCAGGTGAGGAGACCTTATGCTCAGAGCACATTGAGAAATGTGTCCACAGCACACGGCACAGAGGATCAGACACCGGGGTCCTTCTGAGCCAGACCTAAGCTCCGAAGCCCTAGGCTCCACTGCTCCAGCTGTCTTCTTCTGGGGGAGTCCTGAGTCCAAGTGCCCGGTCACTCCCTTCTCCCAGCACTGGAACTCAAAAACTGCTTCCTCAGGAAACCCCCCTGGAACCAACCAGGTACAAGCCAAACACACGGCCTATTGATACAAGGGAACCTGGGCTTCACGTGCTCCTCCGTCCGCTCAGCTGCACCCTGGACAGTCCCCTGCACCCTCCAGCGCTCCCAGCACCGCCCCGCCCCCCGGCCCCCGGCCCATGCCCCTGGCGCAGGCTCTGACCGAGTCAGGAGGCACATGAGCTGGCGGACCTCCTCCCGCATGGCCGCAGAGCCTCGGCGGAGGTTGTAGTCAAAGAGCTCCCGGATGAGGCCCTGGGAGACGAGGATGTGGCGCAGGGCGGGGTTGGTGGCCAGGGCCCGGAGCAGGGTGATGCAGTGCTCCGTGACGGCCGAGGCGCAGCCGTAGCACTTGGTGGAGGACGTGTGGCCGCAGCCCAGCACGGACAAGGCGCGGTACTGGCTGGCCGTGAAGGTGGGCTGCACCGAGCTCCGGGAGGACTTGGTGGCCGCTTCCCTCTGCTGCAGGTCGTATTCCAACAACTCTTTTCGTGAAGCGAAAACTTTCTGAGGGGGAAAAAAAAAAGACAAAGGAGAAAAAAAAATCAGCAATTAAAACAAGGAGGAAGAAAAAGGAAGCTAATTAGAAATCAGCTTTGGTTTGAAGAACACTTTACCAGTATTATCTAATTTAACCCTCTCAGTGACCTTAGCCTGGCAGCTCAGTTGGTGAAGTATGTGCCTGCAGTGCAGGAGACCCGGGTTCGAGCCCTGGGTCGGGAAGTGCCCTGCAGAAGGCAATGGCAGCCCACTCCATTACTCTCGCCTGGAGAGTTCCATGGACAGAGGAGCCTGGTGGGCTACAGTCTATGGGATCACAAAGCATTGGACACGACTCTGCAACTAACTTTTTTTCAATGACCTTAGCAGCTAAGATACTTTGTCCCCGTTTTACAGAGGAGGAAACAGCTTAGAGAGGCTGGCTTGACCAAGGTAAGGGGCACTCTAGACCTCAGCGTCTGATCACAGGCATACGTCCTTAACACCCACATAATGCTTTCTTTAAAGAATAAAGTCAGGAATACAGGCACATGGAGTGAAGATGGCCTACCAGCCACTTTGGGGACAAGGACCCTGGCTGCTCTTGTCTGCAGCCAGTCTTCCATCCCATGGGGGTGAGGTCTGTAACATACCACCCACCGATGTGACTGATCAAGAAAACCTGATCTACAATAATCTCCATTTGATTCTCAGCGTTCTGGTAAGAACTCAGCTTTCTACCAAGCACCCGAAACTGCAGTAGGTGAGCAGCTGTGTGGCTGGCGCTTAACCGCAGGGGGAGAGCAAAGAACTGCTTTGAAAACAATGTCGATAACACACAGCAAAACGCACTCCAGCCACTCCCGCCTGTACCTGGATGATTTTGGAGAGTTCGTCAAAAGAGCTCTTGCAGTCTCCGCAGTACTCCTGCGCCAGCTGCAGGATGTAGCGGTTCACGCTGGCCGAAGTGGAGCTGATACCCCCGGAGGTTCCCGAGTCGTCCTGCAACCCAGAGGGAGGCGGTCAGCCTTCCCCCGGGAGATGGCCTCGCCCGGGGCCAGTCTCTGCCTCTGACCCAGAACGCTCTCCCAACGCCCCTGTCACCCGGATTACCTGCGGCTTCTCAGGAGCTGCTTCGTTCACTTTGCACAGCAGGTTCTCCAGCTGCGGCCGATGTCCCATCAGCTGGTGATACACTCGGTCAGCTTTGTCCAGAAGCGTGTTGATGTTGGACACGGCCTAGACAGGAAGAGGCGGGGAGTGCACGCGGGCTCGTCAACACTGAAGGTTCCCCTCAGTGACCCGGTCGAGCACCGTGTTTCACGCGGTATTTCTACTCATGGCAATAATCCTGTGAGGTGGGCACGCAAGGTGTATGACACACATCCAAATAAACCACGCTGAGGGCAGGGACTTCCGCCAGGTCACACAGTGTTAAAAGCACAGGGGGAACGGCACGTTCCTCCTTCTGACTCTGGAGCTAGACGCCACCCCGCTCTGCCCGGCTGCCGCCGCTGCTGACTGTGCTGACTGCCCCCTGCCCTGCCCTGCCACCCGCAGCCCCGACACGCCACGTGCCGCTTGAGGCACTCTACTTCCATTACCACATGTCTCCAAAATGGTACCCGAAACACGTGTTCCAATCCATCTTATTTGTTGCCACTCAAAAGCTTAGCCCTGAAAACACGCTGAGCCAAGAAGACTTGGGCGAGAAGGAAAAGCATGCTGCCCACACCAGCTCGGCCCCCAAGCTCCGAACAGAGCCCGGCATGGGCCTCGCACAGACGTGGCCTCACCTTCTTCCGGTCTTCCTCATTCTCAATGGGGTCCACTGCGCAGCAGGGCTTGGCGTAGAGCATGAAGTCGAAGCGAGCGTATTTACAGAAGCCACAGGCGTTGCACAGGAAGGGGTCCTTTTCGTCATAGTTGATGGATCTGAAACCCCAGAGTACAGGTCAGGGGGCAGCAGAGGGCGGAGGGGAGAGGCAACACACGCGCCAGGTCTGCAGACGCTGGGAACCCTCAGGCTCTCGCAGGGGCAGCAGCAAACGGGCGGGCACGACTCGGGCGACCAGGCGACCAGGCGCCGAAACAGGGCCCGGAGCCAAACTCGGGAGCCTACCCCCACCCGCCACCCACCACTCTCCCCGGCCCTGGCCTCCTCTATCTGTGAACTCCACGCTCTAGATGCCCATGATCCTCCACCGTGAGGGCACCACACGGCGGAACTGCCCACACTGAGACTCTTCCTGAAACATACAAGGGATGCACCTGACCTGGGAGACAAGGGCTCACTCACCTGCATTTGTGACACTGGTAGACGTTCTCCCCGCAGTTGCCGCAGACCCCGGGGTTGGCGGGCACCGAGGCACTGCAGCGCGGGCACTGCAGGGTCTCCGTGGAGGCCTGGTAGTTCTCGTAGAAGTCTGCGAACTCAATCATCAGGTTGGAGGCCACGATGGGCAAAGGCAGGTCGATCTTCACCTCTGTCTGCCCAGGCGTCAGCTGAGCCTTCTTGGCTTTGTGCCAGCGCGCCGGCCTAGGAGAGACGGTGTCAGACAGACGGGGAGAGGGCCCGAGAGACTCTCACAAGACCCGCAGCAACGACAGTCTGATGAGACGGAAAGAAGACTGTGCCTTCGTGCTCTCCCGAGACAGTGAAATGGTTATTCCAAGGAAAGGGACTCTGACAAATAAAAGCAACTTAATTTTAAAGATACGTCTCCACTATTCTTTCTCTCTTGAAAAAAAGGGTAGAACATACAGGCGTTTTAAGACACTATATATGATAATTTCTGAGATTCCAGAAAAACAAGGGAATGTACATCAAGGGAAGACCTTACTCTGAAAGTATGCCACGCTGGAGCCTGGACTCCCAAGAGGCTCCATGATGCCAGAAGTTGACTGCTATAAGTTCCTATCATGGCAACTACCTTGGAAGGATAAAGCTCAGGTTGCTTCAGAGAGGCAGAGGGACACACCAGGATCCAGACCACGTGCCAAGAAGAGTCAGAAAGAGTAAAGGCGTGTGATAATTTAGAGGTAATTATATTAATAGAGTTAAGAGCTAATGTTTACTGAAATTTTACTATGTGTCAGGCTCTGTTCTCAGCATTTCACATATGCTAACACATTTAATCCTTAAAAGAACACCCTGAAAGTAGACTTCTCTGCATTTTACAAATAAGGAAAGAGAGGCTATACAAATTCTCCAAGGGATGTGAACCACAGTCTCATTCCAGAGTGTGAGGGCTTTACTAGCAGCTGAGCTAACTCTGCACAACACAAACCAAATCCACCTGCTCCAGAGGGGACTGGGTCATCCCGGTGAGCAGCTTCTACCTGCAGGTCACCAGTGTTAACCATGCTTTTCAAAGGACAAAACCTGCTTTAAAAAGCAGAGCTCCCGGAGGCCGTTTGCTCACGCGGTACATGCTAGCTTTATTTCGCCTTCAGAGTAATACTAATACTTCCATGCTGAGCACGGAGCAGCACTCACTGCAAGTCCTGGCATTCCAGCAGTCTCTACCCATATTCTCTGCCCAAGAGCAACGCCTGAGTCTTCAAGTGGTCTGTCTCAGTAAAAGTCGACACGAACCCAAGCTAGTGCCTTCTTTGGCCCATACACACCAGGCCTCGTTTCAGACGTCAGGACAGATAAGCTAGAAAGATAGGTAGCATACGTAGCTACATATGTCTACAGTGTCAGCGTATGTAGACAAAAGGCACCACGCAGAAACGGAAGGACTTCATACTACAGAAGGTCCTTGAGAACTGCTGCCCGCTCGGTGAGCAAGAGAACAGTGTCTCAATCTAACAAACAACTACTTCCCTGCAGCAGAGTCTACGTGAAAGCAGAGCCGCTCTGCTAGCACGGGTGTGAGAAGCCTGGAGCCCCAGCGCTCAACGTCCCTTCAGGCTGCCGCAGAGCTCAGACGTCGAGGGCTCCACGGACACGATTTCAAAACAGCCCCCGCCAGCACCCTTAAGAGCTGGCACTGCACTTGTCCCCAGCCACGACCAGAGCCGCAAGAGCACACACTAGGCTCCCGGGAATGTGCCGCCTGACGGGACCCCGGCCGTCAGCGCCGAGACCAGGCGCCGAGCCTCGCGGGCCTGCTGCCCCTCTCCAAGACTGAAAAGCCCGTACTTGTTTTTCAGCTCCACGATGGCCTGCACGGTCCGGTTGTTGTAGTAGAGGTTGATAGTGCGCACCATCTTGGTCCGTTTCAGGTCCCCAATTTTCACCGTCACTTTGCTGATGGTGTGGCTGCCGATGAGCTTCACGACCTGCTGGGTGGTGGTGTACCGCGTGTCCACTTTAATGGAAGACAGCTTGATGTACTAAACGTAAAGGCATGCACAGAACACTGCGTTAGTGCAAGTAACAGCTCATCTGTCCTCTTCAAAACTATCCATGTAACCCACTCTTTGTCCATGGATGAAATTCTGATTTAAGGTAGCTGGTCAGGTAAGAATTCACACCACTCTGACCCACCACTGGGAGAGGGACACCCAAGCAGTAACATCAGTCTCTAGAAACCAGAGACCCCCCGGCCCCAGAAGCCAGGACTATCCACGTGAGAGATATCACTTACACAAAACGGCACTTCTGGATTATTACACACCAGGCAGGGATCACTCTCCAGGTAATAGCCATCAAACTCCACCAGGCCAGACAAGGTGCTAAGGAAGAAAGCAGTCTCAGCATTAAATTTTCATTTTAGAAAGCATGGAGCTTCACAAAGAAGTCAAAAGAAAATCATGGCTCACTATTCCCCAAGGCAAGCCCCACCCCAGTGAAAACACAAGGAAATGTGAGATATCCCTATTTCTGATCTGTTCTGAGGTCAGGGGAATCCTAAATGTTACATTAAAATTTGACTCAAGAGTCACAACTAAATTTACTAAAAATCATTAAATTGTATACTTGAAAAGCGTACATATTGTTGTGTGTAAATTATATCTCAATAAAGTTTAGAGGGGGAGAAAAAAGAACAGTTGCTAATACACCAGGGAAACAATAAAAGATTTTAATCAACACTGTCTTCCAAAGGTTTTTTTTTCTTTTAAATGCAGCTATTTCCTGTAAACCATGTGATTCAGACTTAGACCCTTGAAACTAGAGACCTTCGTAACAAGCCAATCAGCGTGGAAACAGCAATTGCACTGTTGACTGAGCCTCAAACAGAAAGAAAGCAGAAGAGAACTCACTTGTAAATGTTGGAGTTGGGATGGTTGGTAAGAATATGGTTTTGAGTCCGAAGAATCTCCACAGCTTTCTGTGAATATTCTTTCAACTGAAAACAGAAGTCAACAGAGGACCAGAGTTAAAGCCCAAGGGGAAGTCTTACTAGAAAAGACTTTTCTCCTCTGCTTTCCAGCTGCTACTGCCCTGGAAGTACCAGCCCTCATTCAGAATCACGCAAAGCTGAGCCTAATTCCTAATCGTTTAAAGGATTCTATCTCCTTTAGACGTTTCCACAGTCTTAGTAGCAGCCATCTTTTTACAGCTTGTGGAGAAAGAGAAATGTTGTTATTATGGAGAAGCTATGAAATGATTATCTCGTTGCAGAAATGCTTTTGGGTGTGTGATCAGGATAGCCAGGACAACCAGAGGACCACTTTTCTCCCCAAGCAACTTTAATGAGATGCATTTTCTTCCCCACTTTATCTACGTCTACTGGCTAAGCCAAATTCAGATTGTGCTTTTTTACTAGTGTGTATCTTCTAGGTGACATACATATTGGGAGTGCTCAATACATACTTAAAAAGAGATTTCACCCATATACCCCCATGTAGGTTAGTCCTAACATTCTTAATTCAAGAGAAAAGAAAGTTAAATGTGGCAAGTAAGCCTTTTTGACCATCAATTATCTGTTACCTTCTTCTCTGTCTGTGGGGTTTTCAGGGAGAAATATCCCAGTAGGTCCACAAACTGGGCAGCCTTGCGACCATAGGCTGGGAGTTCTGGCCATATGGACCACATCAGGTCTAGCAGCAGCTCCTGTTGAGATTTGCTAGAGTTTCTGGAGATAAATGACAGTTCATTTTATCAGTAGCAAAAAAGCCCGAGGGGTTCCTTCATTTTAATCAACAAGGCCCAAGCACTGTTTTGGTGATGTACCTCTTTCCCCACAGCTATGGGTTAAGTCTGAATGGCGCTACCGCTCTTTGGACAATCCACCCAAACAGATCCAGCACAATCCTTTCCTGTCTTCAGAAGGTGGTTTACTCCCATTTTCCGACATTACTCAAGGGCAGAAACTGAGTACTGTTAGCCTAAAGACTCAAGTCTGGTCTTTTAACAGACTTTTAAACATAGTCTTCTTGGTGGACAACAGTTCACCTCTTCCTTCTGACATGAGTTTAATAGCTAAGAAGCAGACAACTTGATGAAGAAATCTGCAATAGTCAAGAGGATTCCGACTGGTGTAAATGCTGACACGGCACCGCAGGCGCGCGCCATGGAGACAAGACAGAAGCGCACCACGCGCTCTGGCCCAGCCCCACGCGGCCTGCCGAAGCCAAGCCCCAGGCCCACCTGTAGATGTGCAGAGTCAGGCAGTGGGCCTGCCAGCGCACCGAGGAGGAGTTAGACTCCAGGAGGAAGCAACGCAGGAACTGGACCAGGGTCTCCTTGTCCGCAAATTTGTTCAGCTGGTTCACCAAAGCTGTGCACAGCTGGTCCTCTTGGCTGCCTGAGCTCTCACCTGCAAGATGAGAGCAGGACTGAGGGCTGAGGAAGAAGTGGTCTAGGGTCCTCAAGTGGAGTGAGAGCGGATGCGGTCTCTTAAAAGTTTTCGCCAAAACGGTTATAATTTGAAAACAACTTTGGATCCCCTGGAGAAGGGACAGGCTACCCACTCCAGTATTCTTGGGCTTCCCTGGTAGCTCAGCTGATAAAGAATCCACCTGCAATGCGGGAGACCTGGGTTCGATCCCTGGGTTGGGAAGATCTCCTGGAGAAGGGAAAGGCTACCCACTCCAGTATCCGGGCCTGGAGAATTCCATGGACTGTATACTCCATGAGGCAACAAAGAGTCGGACACAACTGAGAGACTTTCACTTTTCAGTTGTTTACTAGGGGACAAACAGTCAGCCCCAAATAAAATAATGCCACCAATCAAAGCAGAGGATAAACCTGGCCCTGAACAAAGGCAGTCACGCTGAAGGACTTTCCTTTCAAAAGTCTGCCACCTAATGCAGTCAACATTCCTACAGACCTGCGCAGAGGCATCTGAATAATTAACGGGGGAATGTGCACCATCTCCACACCTGTCTCAGGCCTCCAAGGATCATGAAAAGCAGGGACACAGCAAAGCTTTCACCTTTCTGATGGCAAGGAGTCAGCTAAAGATGACTACAGCATCCATCTATAAAGCACCTGGCAGCTTACGAGGCACAGTTACTAACTGACACAGCTCCATTTAATGCTGACAATCGCTCCACCCGGGGCTGGTGAAAATATTCAGCGCACCTCTGGCCTTTCCCGTTACACACACTTGCCATGGGAAGTCACACTCTTTACGGGGTCACCTTGAACCTAACTCAAAATGAGACCAAGAGCAGGCCCCGGGGGGCACCTGGGTCTTAGGTCTCTACAGATGAGGGTGAAAACCCTTTCAGAGGAAGGGGATAAACGGTGTGCTCCCAGAGAGATGAGAACACATCACCCTCATCACCAAGGAGGTGGTCCTTACCCTCTTTCTCCTTCTCCTTCTCCTCCTTCTTGCTCTTCTTCGTGGACGACTTGGGCTGAGCCGCGGCTTGTCCAGAGCTGGCGGCCGCGGGGGCAGAGGACGAGGAGGTGCTGGAGGAGCCTGCTGAGGCCGCCAGCGCAGCAAGCACCTTGCTGCCACACAGGGCACAGGAGAGCAGCTGTAGCAGCACGGGGGACACCCCCTCGTCCACCAGGAAGCTGACTTGCAGGAGGAAGTACAGGACGGCTGCGGGCAGAGGAGAGGGGGGCTCAGCTCCACGCGGCTCACGCAGGCACGGGGCGGCTGCTCCAGACACCAGGCTGCCCCCCTCCTCCTGGCTGCCTGCCCAAGGGCTGCGCGGGGGGTCACCCAGAAGGGTTCACAACTGTGGAGACCCTGACGAGTCCTGCAGCAACGACTCAGAGACTGGCTCCCAGCCCCAACTTCTACGAAGACAGTGACTCTCCTCATCAGCGGATCACCGGATACCTACAGCAGATACTGCTGACCTTCCACCAGATACCTACCCTGTGCCCCCACAGCACCCCCATTCTCTCTACGGGCCCTTCTCAGTCTTGGAGGTCTTGTCTTCTTTGCTGGGCAGAGTGCTGTCTGTCTAGCTTGCTCATGGCTCTATCTCTAACACCCAGTTTAATGCTTGGCCTACAGGGGCCTCGATGAATAGTTCTTGAAGCAATGAACGAATGAAGAGCAACCAAGTGGAGAGGCATTGCTTACAGTCGTCCTTGATGCAGAACTTCTGCCAGTTGACGGTGCGCTGGGCAGCAATCTCCGCACAGGCCTTCAGGTGTTCCATCTGCAACAGAAACCGAGCAGAAGCAATGACCCACACCTGCTGCCTTCAGGGTCCTCTCCCCGGCTTTGGGTTATAGACCCTTGTCCTCTGTGCGAGGTTGACCCTAGTAAACCTAGGACCGAGGCCCGCACGTTCCGGCCCCTACTGAGCCCCCTTCATTTACCGCCCCACCTCACAAAGGCCCTTTGTTTTCAGGGGTCCTTCAACCCCTGAAATAATGCAGCAGCAAAGGTAGGCTTGGACCACAAACACTATAATCTAGTTTATTTTTTTTTTTGCTAAGAGCACTATAGTAAGAGCCCTGAACTGCTGCTGCTGCTAAGTTGCTTCAGTCGTGTCCGACTCTGTGCGACCCCAGAGACGGCAGCCCACCAGGCTCCCCCGTCCCTGGGATTCTCCAGGCAAGGACACTGGAGTGGGTTGCCATCTCCTTCTCCAATGCATGAAAGTGAAAAGTGAAAGTGAAGTCATTCAGTAAGTGTCCGACTCTTCATGACCCCATGGACTACAGCCTACCAGGCTCCTCCGTCCATGGGATTTTCCAGGCAAAGAGTACTGGAGTGGGTTGCCATTGCCTTAGGAGTCTTTAATACTGAAGACGTTCTTTCTAGATTTTCCTATGCAATCATGCAATCTATACCCCAAAGTCAAACAACTGGTATTAGGTGGTAATACATCATTTCTGTAGTATTCCAGGACAAAAACGAGAGATGCACAAACCATGGGTTGATCCTGCCCACAATGTGAGCAAATGACACAGTTAGTCAACCCTTCTCATGACAGAGGAACCACTGCCCAGCGAGGGCGGACACAGGGAGGGGAAACTGCAGACCCTGAAGCCAATTACGTGTGGTACAGCAGTCGGGTACGATGGATCGACCCTGATCCGGGAAGCCCTGTGTGCACGGCTCCATCCTTTGACCACCTGGCCAAGCCTCTCCCTGTCCCCCCACCCCCGGCACGGCCGTACCAGGCTGATGAGTGTGTCATACTGCAGGGCGGAGCCGGAGCTGGCCGTGACCACACTCGCCCGGAGGAAGATGCCCTGCTCCTCCAGCAGCTTCTTGATCCCTCGCACGTGGGAGTCCAGGGTGTGCAGATCGCGGAGCTGGCGGTACTTCTCCTTTGACCCACAGATGAAGAGCAGAAGTTTGCGGACTTGCCGGCGCACAAATGGAGTCTGCTGGATCATCAGGTACTTGAGAGGAGAGACAACACAGAGTCAGGGACTCAGGGACTGTATCCATACCGGCCATGGCACCCTGGACTTCAAAAGAAAAAAACCATGAACCAAGCTACTTCCTCACAGTTGAGCTAGCTTTTGTATTCCTTACAAGGACCAGGAGAAAGAAAAACATTAAAAAGGGAAAAACGGCAATATTCCTGCTATTCCTCGTGGTAGTACTTAGGAATCTACAAGGAAGCTGGTCTCCACTCCAGTCCGCCCAGAGTGAAACTACAAGGAAAAAACTTTCAGAATCTTTCAGGTTAAATAGAGGGGAAAAAAGTTGGGTTGTTGTACCTCTACAATTTGAACTGGTCATTTGGGGTTTGCTAACATTATTCTTGTGGAGTTAACCCCAGGCGGGCTCTGTGGGTTACTTAGCCACGTTCCTCCAGGCTCCAGCCTGCTCTGCGGTGTGCGGTCCAGAACCAGGCTGCCCGTGCCGCTGCTCTGCAGCAGCCCCCTCTGACGCCCTGCCGGCGGGGAGCACGGGATGAGGACACCAGGGAGCGGGAGGAGAGAAGGCGCCTGCGCCTGCCCGTCCACCCGCTGTCCCCGCGGCAGCCCTGCACCCTGCAGCCTCCAGCGTCTCCACAGCCAAGGACTGGCCAAGTCCAGGCGGTCCTGCTCCTGGGCTTCTTCCAGAACTCCCAGAGTCAGCCACCTCACTCCCCTTCAGAGCTCCTGCAGTCCCACAGCAGCCCCCGCCAGATGCACCAGGGCTCTCCTCTTCCCTGGCAGGATTGCGGCAGCTGCTTCCCACAGTTACTACCTTTGTGTTACCTCAGTGTTCCCTTGTTATCTTCTTGGTTCTTCAGTGGCTGTTTAACCAACTCTGTATATTAAAATCTCTCAGTTCACTTAACTAGTATACCTTCTGTTTTCCAGACAGAGTCCCAGCTATTAAACATGGCCATCGTCACCACGTGTGGGGGATGTTAAAGGTACAGAATCAGACGCTAAAGTGGATGGCCTGTTCTGACACACAGCTCCCACGGCGTCACCATATGGTACGCTCAGGAGGAGCACGACCTCAGTGGTGGGAGGGGCTCTGCTGGGGGAAATACCACGTGCGAGTTGGGGTGCAAGGGGCCCACAGAGGCAGTCATAGTCCATGTCCTCTCCTCGACTGGGACCCTCACTTACCTCTGAGAGAAAGTAAAACCATGAGTGATCAAAGACAGGAGGTGGGATTCGCGAGTTGGTGTCGGCGATCTTTTTGATTTGGTACGGCAGTCTCAGCACCATCTCCGTCAGAAGCTGAGTATAGGCCTCGAACACATCAGCAGCATGGCCCTGGGGAAGAACACGTGTGGAAAAGCCATGACTGAGGCTCTTCCGTGACTGCAGCCAGGAGAAAGGCTGGTCTGCTCCACAGGAACACGTTATGATGGAGACAGTAAATGGCGGCCTCCAAAGCTGGAGCCGTCGCTGACTGACAGTTTAGTTCCCAAACCCGGAAGACCCTGGGCTCTGGGGCAATTCCATCACATGCAGAGCTTAGAGTGGCAACAGATCTCACCACGCTTAAAAGTTCTAACATTGCACTCTGGTTTTTGACACTGGATTGATTTTACTCTGCTTACACAAAAATCAGAGCTAGAACAGGAAAAAACTGAAGAAAGAGTAAAGGAAAAGGATGTCTGACTTTCTATGAGAGATGTATTCCATTCCCTAGAACCAAAGCTTTCCAAATACGAACCAAATACGATGATGATCGTACTTCTGTAAGAAACAGGGTGTCAAGGATCACTGGGAGACTCGTGGACGGGGGAACCATGGCTACCCTACAAACCGTGTGCTCCCTGAGAGTCTGCAGAGTCAGTGTGCCCTGCAGTCAATCCCCAGTTGCTATCAGATCTGTACCAAACACTGGAAGTGTGAAGAGGAATAAAACAGGGGCGTGATGTGAGCCTGGAGGGGAAGACCCCACATGTGTGGTCAGGGTGCTCTGGGACCCAGGGAAAGGCTCAGACTGGAGCGTGGCAAAGTGTATGCTGTGGAAGGACCCAGTGTGTGAGCTGCGTCTTAAAAAGTGAAAAGTGAATGTCACTCAGTCGTGTCCGACTCTTTGCGGCCCCATGGACCATACACAGTCCATGGAATTCTCCAGGCCAGAATACTGGAGTGGGTAGCTGTTCCCTTCTCCAGAGGATCTTCCCAACCCAGGGATCAAACTCAGGTCTCCCGCATTGGAGGCGGATTCTTTACCAGCTGAGCTACCAGGGAAGCCCAAGAATACTGGAGTGGGTAGCCTATGCCTTCTCCAGGGGGTCTTCCCGACTCAGGTATCAAACCGACGTCTCTTGCATGGCAGGCAGATTCTTTACCACCTGAGCCACCAGGGAATGCCTTGGAACTGACGGGGGACAGAAGGGATGCAGAAGGAGAGGAAAGAACTTCAGAAGGGCATATACCCTGGGGGAGGCGCAGAGACCAGCAGCGCCGCATGCAGGAGTGTTGCAGACGACAAAGAGTTAAGCAGACAGCTGGATCTACCAAGAACTTTTTGGCCAAAGAGCTACGGAAAACCATCAAAGGATTACACAAAAAGAGAAGGACGTGCTCAGGTTCACATTTTCTGTCCTGTTTTACTTCCGTACTCTTTAAGGCAGTTCTGAGCATGCAGTGAGCAGCACACCCAGCCCAGGCCATCCTGCTCTGCTGTGTGGATTTCAATGGGACAGAATGGGGATGATAATTAACATCTAGCGAGCTCTGGGATGTGCTGGGCCCTGTGCTTTCCAAACATCCGAGGCTCCCAACAGCTCTATAAAGCAGATACTCTGTGTGTGCTCATCTTCCAGAAGTACAAACTGAGGCTTAGTAAAAGTTAGACAGGACTTCTGGAAGTTTCACAGTGGTAGGTGGGAACGCATATTCCCAGGGATGTGTTCCCAGACTCATCCGACCAGAAAAAGCCCGTCTTCTAAACCAGAGTGCTAAAGCGTCTGTGGTGACAGCAGGGGAGTGAGGGACATCCTGGGCTTCTTTGGCGCCACTCCGGGGGAGTGATGACACGGAGCCCAGGGGAGGGAGAGGAGGGGCTCCCTGCCCAGGCATGGCCCTCACCTTCACATACTGGCGGAGGAAGAACGGGCTCATGTCAGGCGGGGACGATGTGGTGTGTGGTTTCAGCAACTGGCTGGTGGCCACGGGCTCCTCGTCGCTCTGCTGGCTCTTCCAGTGCTCCAGCAGGGACTTGAGCACGTGCAGGCAGTAGTCCACAGCCCCGGAGCTCAGCAGGGCGGCGGCCGTGGCGCTCGAGATGAGGGAAGACGACTGCAGAGAAGCAGGGAGAAGGTAAGAACGGCCAGCAGACCAGAGTGCAGTCCAGCTGAGCCTGAGAGCAGGAACGCGCTCACGACACTCTGAGAACTAGCTGTCATGAAAGTGAGTCCATCTCTTAATTTAAAAATTTCCCAACGAGCTCAAACATTTCCCCAAGTCTTCTGCACAACAGCATGGTAAGAGAAAATAAAGACACACCAGTTTCCAAATCTAATCTCCGAACACATATGTGCCAGAGGCCAAGGAGGCAAGAATTAGATAACCCTTCCACCTGGAGGGGAGAGGTTTTCTCTTGCTCCTTGGGCACCTAGAAAAGAAGCCTATTTATTTTAAGAAGAGAGAAAACTTTCCACTATAGGCATTTCTCAGCAACCCCACCCTCCCAGTAGGGGCTCTTCCCACAGAACTACCTTCCAAAGGAGATGGGGTGAGTGATCACACAAATAAAAAGGCAGGGGAAAAGCTACTGTAAATAAAACCATTAGGAGAGCCTTGCAAACCCCAGCAGCCCCCACAGCTCATAAGCTCATTAAGATTGGATGCAGTTCAGCCTCCATTTCTACCTTCTCTGCTTTGTGTTAATCTCCTTTCCACCACGCACGCACTGCTTTCTCTCTGCTTTATTACCATACCTTATAGCAACATACAGCAGAGGAATCCTCTTAGCCACTCTGCAGCTTGCAGAACAGTCTCCTGCTTTTCAATAATGGAACTTCCAAACCCTTTAACCCCCTCCATTGGAGGGATTGTTGGAAAAGATCAGAGCTTGGAAGGGATTCTGAAAAAGGTGGAAGCTTTGCTCCTGAAGAGGTGACAGCTTAGACTCTCACTCCTCCCGAGTGCCAACAGCCTTACTCGGTGAGAGAGGTCGCCTCTGCCCGCTGCCCTGGCACCAAACACACAATCCCCTTTGCTTCCCCGCAGCCATTAGCCCAGAGCAACACACCTCGCATACGGAAGCCTTGGATCCGGACTTGGTCCTGGACATGAAGACGCTCAGGAGCCGCATCAGCACCAAGTGCACCTCGTTCGGGGCACTGCGCTCGCTCTTCCTGGAGACGTCCTGCAAGCGGGGGGCCAGGGGCCCACGATGGCGTTGACCTGAGGCACCCTCTCAACGAGATGCCCGCCCTCCTATCAGCGCTAAATGGTTCTCACGTGGAATCAGACCAAACATGCTCCAATGCACCTGCGGTCTATGTACCTGGCCACCCTGGAGCCTGACACACCTTGCAGCTGCTGCTGCTGCTAAGTCGCTTCAGTCGTGTCCAACTCTGTGTGACCCTAGAGACGGCAGCCCACCAGGCTCCCCCATCCCTGGGATTCTCCAGGCAAGAACACTGGAGTGGGTTGCCATTTCCTTCTCCAATGCATGAAAGTGGAAAGTGAAAGTGAAGTCGCTCAGTCGTGTCTGACTCTTCGCGACCCCATGGACTGCAGCCCACCAGGCTCCTCCATCCATGGGATTTTCCAGGCAAGAGTACTGGAGTGGGGTGCCACTGCCTGAGGCCAAGATACAAACAATCTATTTATCATTTTCACCTCGTGGAGCTACAAAAGGGCCACAAGGGCCATGACCTGGCCTTGCTCCTCATTTATAGGCAGATCCACAAAAGTATGCCTGGGCCAAAGTACACACGGAAAACATTTCTAATGGATCTGCAAACTGGGGGCCTCAGTGGAGAGTCACCCCCTGTGACTTGGTGAAGTTTCTCTAAGAGAGGAAGAAAAAAAACTGATCTCAGTTACTGCTCCTCAAACAATGACTCTCAAATGTCACCTTCTTGTCCATGCCCAGTTCGGCAATCAGCTGGGAGAGCAGGTTGTCCAGGGCCCCCTTGTCTTTCTCGTCTTCCCCATCCAGATCTGTAGTGAGCATCAGAATGACCTGCGGGTCAAGAGAGAGGCAAAACGTGAAAGCCAATTCCCTAAAGAGCAACAACTCTAAACACCAAGTGTTTCACATGGAATCCCAATCCTCCTGCCTGCCCTGTCAACTGGAACTACAGTCCATGGAAAGGTTTGAAATCCTAAGGTAACCAAGGTGAAGGGTCCAGAGTCAGAGAAATCAAATGATGGTATATGCTACCCTTGGCAACGCAGAAAACGTTCTGCAAGAAGTCTGCACAACTGACTGACTAGCCGACATTATATCCAATCCAAGTGGCTTAAGATACAGCACTGTGCTGTGCTAAAGAACAATTCTGCCTCAGAGCAAGGCAGCTAGCAGACCTCGCTCTAACACTAACATTAAGAAAGACATACTAGACAGACACTAAGGCTCTCTGGAGCAGACTTTTGTTCCCGGCTCTGTCAGTAACTAGCTGGGTGGCTGTAGACATTATTTTTAATTCTCTGATCCTTGGTCTTCTCATTTATAAAATGAAGGGCTGTAACCTGCAATTCAAAATTATATTCCATTATTCTATGACCTAATACCAAACAAAGTCTCTCAGAGGCTTGGCGGGAGAAGTGTGAGCATGCTTAACGATATCCACCTACGATGTGACAGACCCAGGTGAACTGCGGGATACCTGCATGTACGGGATGGCCCGGACACCTCCAACACTTC
Source organism: Bubalus bubalis (assembly GCF_019923935.1). Classification (NCBI taxonomy): domain Eukaryota; kingdom Metazoa; phylum Chordata; class Mammalia; order Artiodactyla; family Bovidae; genus Bubalus; species Bubalus bubalis. The sequence goes on along the minus strand of NC_059158.1, from coordinate 185,524,060 downwards.
GTAACTGGGGCAGAGTTTGCAGTAGTCTCTCCAACAGCATCAGACGGACCATGTGCAGCCTAAAAGACCAGGGAAGATACACAAAACATGAGCTAATACACAAACACTAGCCAGCTGAATATATAGTTCTTTCTTCCTGCCAGCAAGGTAAACAAAGAACCTACTTCTTAGGTACAATCCTAGCATTTAAGACAAGCCTTTGGAATACTATTAACAGCAACTCAGAAGGAAAAACCTCACTTTGCTAGAGTGCAGCCAAACTGTTTCAAGATACAACTGATGGTACTGAAAACTTACGTACAGGAAAGCCAAAAAATATTGCTCAAGCAATCAGGTCCTTGTTGTTCTCACTACTTAAACCTTCCACAGTAGGCTTTATGGCTTTTTTCAACGGGTGGCCCTATTCTGCCTCCAGCCATCATTTTCTGGAATCCTCCCATCGACACATTTCTTTTTTTTCTTTTTTTTTTTTAAAACAAGCTCTGGCCAGTTTTATTAAAGAAAAATTGCACATGATTTACTTTTCACCCGTCTGTTCTGGCATGCTTCTAATAATATCAGAATCACCTGGATCAATGATAGCCAGTGTGCATACTCTGTAGTATTTTCCACATGCTGTGCCCAATTCAATATTATTGCCACTGTAGTGATGGACACCAGTTTTGGCCAACATGGCATAATACTCTATTTCAGATTTCCTCAAGGCTGGGCAGTTGTTGGCGAGGATGACCAGTTTCGCTTTGCCTTGTCTGATCATTTTGAGTCTGTCTGTACCCCAGCACGTACTTTCCACTTTTCATAACCAGCTGGAGCCTAGAGTTGATCGACTCCAGTGACTTTTTCGTCTTCTTTGCGGCCACCATCTTCCTGCCTTAGATGCGGGATGCCCCAACCAAGAGCCGCCGCCAAGATGGCCGGGGGCCCATCGACACATTTCATGTCACTCAGCTGCACAGTGACCCACCCTTTCCTCTTGCTTCCCAAGTCATTAGGAAGGCTAGTCACTGCTCTGCCCTCTCACAGCGTAGCCATCCTTTTCCTAGTGTAAACTTCAATCTCAACATTAGTACAAGAAACGTGAGCCGTCCCACATACACAGCGGGCCACAACCCTGCCTCTTCCTGCACCAACACACACCTGGGCTCCTGCGGTGGGTGTGTGGGCAGCTCCAGTGAATACGCCGGCTCACGAGGGCCGATACGGGCCGGTCCTGCTGGTCCATCTGCTAAGAACTCACCTTGTAACGCGGGCCACAGCAGCGTGGTCCCTCGTTTGGGAAGACCCCATATGCTGTGTGGCAACTAAGCCCGAGCACTCCAACCACTGAGCCCATGGGCCCCAAGGCCGGCGCTTGGCAGCAAGAGAAGCCGCCCTCCAACGAGAAGCCAGCAGGCCACAACTGGAGCACAGCCCCACTGGCCACAGCTAGAGAGGGCTCATGCACAGCAACGAAGACCCAGCTCAGCCGGAAAGACACAGATCCTTAAAAAAGAGTGAAGAGGACCACCATGAAAATCAATCAGGGGGTTGTGAACAAGCTGGGTGGCCGTCTCACCTAACACAATCTTACACAGACCAACAGTGCATTTGCTGAATCAATTAATGGATTTACTCTCATTTAACCATTTTGCTTCATTTTACTTTACGGACTGTGCGTAAGAAGCCATGTGCCTACATTTTTTTTAAAGTGTGATTATCATGTATGACATACCCTAACCGGTATCCAAAATATTTTCAAAATAATAAAAGCCTGAATAAAAATAGAGACTTGAATAATAAATGGCAATCATCCTAAAAAGAACGTGAAAGAATGAGCCAAACGACCTTCAGAATACAGTAATACACAAAAGCCCGTGCATGCATCTTTGAATAATTAGACCAGCTCGGCGGGGAAGACAAATGAATAAAAACTGCTAAGGAACCAGTGAGGCGCCAGTGACAGAAGGTGAGATGACAGCAAGAGCTCGATATTTTAGGGTGAAGCCACAAGTTTTGAGAAAGGTTAAAATCCTCAGGTTTGGAAAGTGTGCATGTAAATATACACACAGAGGAAAAAGTCAACATAACGAGCAGAGTCTTGACCTGGACCAAGATCATGCCAGACTACTGACTTTTCAAACTCTTAAGATGGAGCTTTTTCACGAAAAAAAAATTACACACTGTACCAAAAATTACAATTTCCTCCTCACAACTTGAAGTAAAAGCAACTCAGTTATTATATTATTTTTAAACGTCACTTAACAATTCCCTAATTAACTTATTCCTGAAAAATAACGTTAATTTAAAACAACTTTAGCAAATTCCATTAGCAATATGGGGAAGTTACCTAAATTGACCCTCTAGCTAAACGTAACTGAAAACAGTAAAAATACGTAACATCATTGTATATGTGATGAGTCTCAAGAAATTTCAAATGATCACAATTACACAGTATATTCCCCAGCCACAGTAAATTAAACTATACATCAATAACAAAAAAATAATTAGAAAACCCTCAAATGTTTGGAAATTCGGCAACATATTTCTAAATACCCCATGGATCAAAACTTTAATCACAAAAGAATTTCGAGACCATTTTGAACTGAATAGCAATGAAAATACAACACATCAAAATAACATTTAAAGGGAATTTTAGAAAGAAATATATAACTTCAAATAAATATAGAAAAAGAAAGGTTAAAAATGGATGATTTAACCATCTTAAAAAGCTTAAAAAAAAAAGGAAAGTTAACCCACCACCAAAAAAAAGATAATAAAATGAAAAAGCTAGTAAGAGAAAAAGGAAACAATAAAGAGTAGAAATGAAACAGAAAGCAGGTATACAACAGAGAACAATCTAAGCCAAAAACTTAAGAAAAACTGGTACTTTATAAAGTTGGTAATTTCTAGCAAGACTGACTTTTGGGGGAAAAAAATGTTACCAGTGCCAAAATGAAAAAAAGGGGTATCATCACAATTCCTAAAAGCATTAAAAGGATAATAAAATATATTATGAACAACTTCATGACAATAAAATGAACAAACTCCTTGAAATGCACAACATACAAAAATTGACACATGAAGGAACAAAAATACTTCTGTATCATTTAAAGAATGAATCTACAGTTAAGTCTTCTCTTAAAGGAAGTCTAGATGCAGATGATTCCACAGATCAATTTTTCTAAGAATTTATAGAGGAAATAAAACCAATCTTATACAACATTTTGTGGAGAACAGAAAAGGGGAAACATATCCTCACTTACTTTATGAGGCCAGAATAACATGAATATCGACACCTGACAAAAATGTTTCAAAGAAGAAAAAGAACAGGCCTAAATAAAATATTAGCAAATCAAATCCAGTGATACAAAGGATAAGATACCATGATTAGGTGTCCCCAGAATGTTGGTTTAATAATGGAAAATATCAATTACTGTAATTTACAACCTTAAAAAGAATAAAGGAGAAAAGACATATAATCAACTAAGTGCAACAAAAGCAACTGCTGCTGCTGCTAAGTCGCTTCAGTCGTGTCCGACTCTGTGCGACCCCAGAGACGGCAGCCCACCAGGCTCCCCCGTCCCTGGGATTCTCCAGGCAAGGACACTGGAGTGGGTTGCCATTTCTTTCTCCAATGCATGAAAGTGAAAAGTGAAAGGGAAGTCGCTCAGTCGTGTCTGACTCTGTGCGACCCCATGGACTGCAGCCCACCAGGCTCCTCCGTCCATGGGATTTTCCAGGCAAGAGTCCTGGAGTGGGGTGCCATTGCCTTCTCTGAACAAAAGCAACTGGAAAGCTTCAAAAACCAATTTGAGATAAAACTGTGTTTGTTCAGTCAACTAAGTTGTATCTGACGCTTTGTGACCCCAAGGAATGCAACACGCTAGGCTTCCCTGTCCTTCACTATCTCCAAGGTAAAATATCTCCCAGCAAACTAGAAACAAAATTTGATAGATAATATCCTAGAAAACCCTCCAGTTAACATCATACTTAACAGTAAAATGGTAAACCTTTTTTCTGGGAATGAGATAGGGTTTTCCACATCAGTACTTCTGTCCGACCCAAAACAATAAAGCAAGAAAAGGCAATTAAAAGGTATAAAGATTGGAGAGAAAAAAGTTAAATGTCATTATTTAGAGAAGACAGGATTATTCAGGCAGAATTTGTGATAAGAATTAATCTAATAACCAAACTCATAATTAGGATTAGTCTAATTATCAAAATCTATAATTAGAATTTAAGTGAATTTAGAAAGATCACTGAAAACAAAATTAAAATAAAAGCAATAAAGACATTACCAGCAATGAAGAAATTATTAGGTCAGGGGTGAGTAAAGAGAAAAATCCAAAACAGTAAGCAGAGAGCCCTGACACTGATTTTAGGACATCTGAAAAGTTGAGGCTATGATGTTCTGAAAGCAATTTGGGCACTAGGCTGCTAGGACTTTACAAGGCATCTGGAATAGGGAAAGGCCAGCCAGAGTCTGCCGCAAGTGGGGAGGGTCCTCTGTGAGAACCTCAGGGAAAATCCACAGAAGCAGCAGCCTGAGTCTAAAAGTAACAGAAATACACCACCTCTCCCAGGAGCCTGTGGGAAAAAGTAGCTGAGAGAAGAAGGAAAAAATCATTAGCTGCTGAAACACAGTCCTGTTTATTTTTCCTTTTAGTTAATACTTTTTGTGTCTTATTTAAGAAATCTTTGCCAACCCTAAGTTATGAGGACATTTTGTCTTCTAAAACCAGTATGTTTTCTGTGGTGACCTAGATGGATGAGATTTGGGGCGAGGGGTCAAGAGGGAGGAGACACATGCGTGTAACTGACTCACTTCATTGTGCAGCAAAACTAACACAGCACTGCAAAGCCGCTGCGCCGCAAGAAACTAACTCAGCACTGCAAAGCCGCTGCGCCGCAAGAAAAACGCACAGTAGTGAAAACATGACACCTAGGAAGCGCTATCTTATGCGGTTAAATCCACAGTGAAACTGATTTTTGTTTACGATCAGGTCATAAAACGAAAAAAAGACTCATTTTATTCCAGATTAATTTCCAACCAACCCGCTGCCACTGACTGAAAGACCGCCCTTTCCTCCACCGCACAGGAGAGTCACCTGTGCCATAAATCAGGTGGCCGTGTATGTGTGACTCCGTTTCTGAATTCCAGTCTGTTTCACTAATCTGTTTTGTCTATCCTTGAACCAAAATCCCACTGTCTTACTGAACACGCAGCTTTACAACAGGCTACGGCTGTGCAGTCCTCATAATCCAGTGGGTTTTCTTCGATACCGCCTTGGTTGACCTTAGTCTTTTACTCTTCCAAATAAACTTGAGCATCAGCTTGTCGATTCTTACACGTACAATAAAGCCAGCTGAGATCTTTGACTGGGACTATGCTGAACATGTATCAATTTAGAGACATTGTTATCTTTATACAATGAATCTTTCTATCCATAAATACAGTATATCCGCTCATTTATTTTCTCTCAACTAGTTTTCAAAGTCTTCAATGCAGAAGTCTTATATATTTTCTACAAGAATATACAGCTCTTGTTAACTTTAGTTTTGGGTTAAGTATGCATATTGAAATGATTAGCACAACTATTACAAGACTGGAAACTGAGCGAACAACTTCCAAACTTGCAGAGGTGGGGAGGTGGGGCTGGAGAGCAAATTAACCAGAAGAGGGCTACAAAGACCACAAACAGAAACACAGAAACAAGCGCAAAACAAACACAAGTAGATCAGTGATTAACATTACTTAAAAGCGAACTTAACTGTTCAAAAGTTAAGCAACGATAAAAAGCAACAATAGACTAGATTTAAAATATTTCAAAGAAATAAACTTCAAAGAACCAAAAATCACAAAGATTACATTATCTGAACACACGTAATTAACCTAGAAATCACATTAAGAGGAAAACAAAAGATTAAATAGAAAATGCCTTTTAGGTGAAGCAGTTAAAAAACAAATCCCAGAAAAACAAACAATCCAGTCAAAAAGTGGGCAAAAAACTTAAACAGACACTTCTTCAAAGAAGAATACACGCGGCTAATAAACAGGGAAAAGACGCTCAACATCACTCATTCTTAGAGAAACGAAGTCAAAACCAGTCACTATCACCTCACACCAGTCAGAATGGCCCTCATCAGAAAAATCTACAAACAATAAATGCCGGAGAGGATGTGGGCAAAAGGGAACTCTCCTGCACTGTTGGTGAGAATGTAAATTGATACAGCCACTGCGGAAGACAGTATGGAGACTCCTTAAAAAAGTAGGAATACTACCACCATACAACACAGTAAGCCACTATGGGGCATACAGCCTGCGGGAACTGTAACCGAAAAGACCCACGCATCCCAATGCCCACTGCAGCACGGTTCACACCAGCTAGGACTCGGACGCAGCCTGGATGTCCACTGGCAGACGAGCAGATGGAGAAGCTGTGTACATAAATACGATGGAGTATTACTCGGCCATAAAAATGAACGCAACTGAGTCAGCTTTAATGAGGTGGCTGAACCTAGAGCCTCTTATACAGAGTGAAGTCAGTCAGAAAAAGAAAAACAAATATCATCTATTAACACTTATATATGGCAGCTAGAAAGACAGTACTGATGAACCTACGTGCGGGGCAGCAGTGGAGACGCACAGAAGAGACTGTGGAGGCAGGGGTGGGAGTGGGGGAGAGGGTGGGGCGGATGCAGAGTAACATGGAGACACACACACCCCCTTATGTGGAACAGCCGGCCGGTGGGGGTCTGCTGCATGACTCAGGGAACTCACACTGGGGCTCTGCAACAGCCTCAAGGGCTGGGACGGGGTTAACCCCAGTTAACCACCAGAGGTCATCGTCCCCAAAGGGATGCTGCAGGAGTTAAGTGGAAGCGCAGGATACAGGGAGGGAGGAGATACTCTTTGATGCCCTCTCAAAACGCCTCCAACACCTGACTGCTCCAGTTACTCTTTTCCTGATAGAAATCATTCAGTTCAAAACGCTGACTCCTGCACTAAGGTGGTCACTCTGGGCCGCAGCAGCAGCTAACAAACACCGTGTCACAAGTGTGTGTGCTCAGTTGGATCCAACTCTTTGCAAATCCATGGACTGTAGCCAGCCAGGCTCCCCCGTCCCTGCAGTTTTCCAGACGAGAATACTGGAGCGGGCTGCCTTTTCCTCCTCCCGGAGATCTTCCTCACCAGAGACCAAACCGCTTGTCCTGCGCCTCCTGCCCTGGCGGGTGGGCTCTTTACCACTACTGCCACCTGGGTATGTTCTTGGGGTTTTTCCTTCCTTCTCTTCTATTTCTCTAATCTCCTCTTGGTTAAGAATACATTCACCCCACCAACCCAGTACCAAATACCACCAAAATTTTCTAAAGGGGCTGGATTAGGAATTCTATGGATTACTTTCAAATTGCCAAATGCCGCATCAGGGGTATTTCTAGACGTAAACTGACAGTTGCTGTCTTAATTCTCTATCACCTAACACACTGAACAAGGAGTTACTGCTCGTATCACTTCATACCTGTCACTGTTGAGCCTAGAACAGTGCCATTTATAAGGAGAACGGTACAAGATGAGTCTACGGTTAATGACGAAAGAAGAAACATTTGCGTAAGGACACATGGTTTTATGACAATCACGTTAAGGGACACAGGCAGGCCTCATGAGAAAAACCACTTTATACTTTCTCTGCAGCTGACTTGATACAACTGCAGTCACGACCAGGAGACAGGCCTAGAGCGCTTCTCACCATTTCTAAACCGTTTCTTAGTCTGTAACCTTTACTTCAAAAGAAACACGCTACTGTCACCTCTCCACCTCCAGCAACTGGCGTATCAGCCGAACCCCAAACACGCGCCCCCAGCAAAGACCCCTGCGCGCCGGCGGCCCGGCCCTGACCTGTTGCTAGCGTGGACGTCTGCTTCCCCGTCCCCCTCTCCTTCGCCCTCGGAGCCGTCTCCTTCCTGGTGCCCGGTGGTGGTGCTGATGGCGCCAGTGCTTGAACTGACGCTTCCTGGTCCCGCCGGATGCCCCTCCGCCGTGGCATCGCCGTAAGCACTGCTCCGGCCAGACACTAGAGGGAATGGTTTAAAAACAGCTAATAAACTCGCAGAGCCTGGTGAAATCCAATGCATTCCGAAGCTATCTGAGTGGTAGCTTTAGAAAAATGGTTTCTTTTATGTAAAGCTCAATAAGGATTGAAATCACGATTTCGGCCCTGTGACACTTGATGACTAAAATGACTTTCTGGGTACCCAAAGAATGTAAGATCCACCCACAAGACTAATCTTAATCTCAGCTGCTGATATATTTCCATCTCGTATTTCAGAGGAAGCGTATACTGATTTGGGACTCTAGAAAATTATCAGCTACTCTGTATCTCTTTCACAAAAAAAAGTTCATATCCAATTTTTAAACAAAGACTGATTTTTTAAGATCAAACCAAAATGGCTCTGTCATGCTTCCTCATTTTCGAGCCCCGCCCCCACCAGCGAGCACAGATGGCCTGTTCTATTAACACACCAGGCTGTGAACAGCAGGACTGCCCCAAATCTCTCCCCGCAACGAGAGAAGCAAAAAACCACAGCATGACTGATTTCAAAGTCATACCATAGTTGTCTTAAAGGAATCATGATTTGGAATTACGTACATCATTGCTTTCTTCCACTAACAGACTGTTAAACTTCCCTCTGCTGAGACCAACCCCAGGGCCCAGGCAGGGTGCCTACTTTGCCCCCACCCTCTGCCCAAGGAGGTCAGGGCCTCCAGCCACATTACCGCTGTGCTCGCCAGCCACCGAGTCCACGGCACTGCCCCCGCTCTCCGAGCCCACACTGCCCCCGTGCTCGGCAGGGGAGGTCCGCAGGGTGGAGCCGTCCGTCGCAGCCGTGCTGCCCTCATCGTCCGAGGCTGGAGCTGAGAGAGTAACGAGAGCCGTTACAGGGAAACCCTTCTCAGGGCGAAGGCAGCAGACCACGCAGCGTGGTGGACACAATGCAGTTTAGACACCCTGTCGTCCGAGGAAAAAGGGAAAGGTCTGCTTTGCTGATTACTCACTAACAGGAACAGACACTACGTGGTGCGTCGCACACGGTACTTAGACAGACGCGAAAACCCAGCTCACTGGGCATTTCCTTCGCTGCCACGTCACAGTGTGAGTGAAACAGCGCAGAGAGTCAAGAATCTGTGACGCGGACAGTGTTCTAGCTAAAATGCTTCATGGTCACCTTCGTCTAGGTGTTACTGACACCTGCTGAGATCAGAAACTAGCCAGTACCACTCAAAAGCATAGATTCTGAATTTTCAGGAGATTCGTTTTGTAATCAATTTACGCTAATGCTAGGAAATCACTTATCATGAGCTCTTGAATCAACCCTGGTTGTTTGGTTTTTTTTTTCAATCAGATGGTTCAGAGGGGAGCTCACTGGGAAATTTCAAACTTCCTCATCAGATGCTAATAATGAAGCAAGGAAATTCCCCAGAGACAGCCACAGCATCCAGGATCAGGGCGGAGCTGAGACAGGAGGATAATGCTGGATGAGATACACGGGGGAGGAAAGCCAAGACAGCCACAGAGCACAGCAGGAACATAACCGCACCGCACAACAGCGACCGCCAAGCCTGAAGTGACTGCAACTCAAGAGCCCCAGGGAAGCAGCAAGGCACGGCAGCAGGTGAGGGGCAGCCAGCTTCTCCCTTTCTCAACTACGGAGGATGAGAGGCCAAACAGGAAAGAAAGGAAAACACACACACACACACAGGACATGTCAGTCTGAAGACTCTCCATCAACCCTTCGATTACTCAGGGGCTGACTTTCCAGGAGACTGTTGAGATGCTCCATCCTCCTCTATTCGGTCCAACTCTCCACTCAGGATGTTGAGGGTTTTTTTAATCAAATTAGGAAAGACATTGAAAGTAAACACAAAATGAAGTCTGAAGATTTCCTATGCGTTTGAATTGTCCATAAAAACCCTACCCCCCCAAGCTCAGATCCCTGGTGGTGACCCACGCTGACCTGAAGCGTTCACTCCGCTTCTTGTAGATCAAGAGAAAGAAGTTAAAAGGTATGCGCTCTGTTTCTTGTCTCCCTTTTGATCTCGTCTAAAATGTTAGAACTCTGGTGAAGAAGCCTGAAAGCTGCGCTTTCAGCCCTAAAGCTGGTTAACCTGCAAGATGCTCTCCTGGCCCTTCTGGGGGAATCAGCTGAAGCCAGGCAGCATGCAAAGTGGAGGGAAGCAGAGCCATAGCGACTTTGCCGAGCTGCAGCGCTGGGCCTTCCGCGCCCGCATTTCTAAAGCCAAGGCAGAAGCAGGAAGTCCAGAATGGCCTGTCAAAGCAGCTGCCCATGACACTCTCACAGCACTGGAGACGAGGCCCGAGGGTCCTGGGGCCCTGAGCCGCACTCCTTGCTGCGGACAGTTACCTGATGCTGTGGTGTCAGAGAGGGTTCCTGCGTCCAGAGAGGAAGAGCTGGGTGCCTGGCCGGACAGCCCCAGGCTCTGCAGGCCCAGGGCACTGCTGCTGCTGCCTGGGAAACAAGTGGAGAGTGAGCACGGCGTCCCCGCCAGACCCCGTCCACAGCGCTGCCTCGGCCGCCTGCCGCCCTCAGAGCCTTCACTCGCCAGCGTGTGACCCACTCTGGCCTAGAGGAAGCTACTCAACAGCCACTGCTGTCCACCCACCAAATCAGTTACAGAGATGGCGGAAGCTTCCTTCAGCTCAGGCAGGACACAGGCTGGAGGAATCTCTCCAATTCAGGAGGAAACAAGCCTAAAGACCAAACCACCAGCACTATGAGATCGGCCCCCACGCTGAGAAGCCCGGCTCAGTCTCTCTCACTCTCCACCTGTGTCTCTGCACAGCTCTCACCCAGATCGCCCTCTCCCCACGTCTGGGGATAAGCTAGGTCAGCTGGTTATCAGTAACTGCCAGACCCTCTTTCCTGTGCCAGGCCAAGGGGCCGCTGTGCTCCTGACACTGCCTTCTACCTTGCTGGTCCTGCTGCAGGCTCAGGGCGATGGCTAGCTCAACCATGGTCTCGTCGTCTGCGTCCGGCGGGATGTCCAGCATGGGGGGGAAGCCCTCTGCACCTGCCAGCAGGGCCTCCAGGGGAGAGGGGTTGCCATTGTTGACGTTTTCCGCCGTCTCCAGGACCATCGACTCAGACTGCAGAGAGAGAGCTCCGTCAGTGTCCCGTGGCTACGGGAGCTTGTGCAAGGCCCCGAACGAGAGCTGGAGGAGTGTGCCGAGGCTCCTCCTCCCCGCCTGCTGCCAGACTCACCACCATCTCAAAATCTCCGTGGTCCACCTCACTCTGCTCCTGGCTTTCCTGACGGATGTGCCCACCATTCGGGATCCCCGATGACTGCATTTTCTCATCTGCGTCATCATCGTCGTCATCATCCTTGTCTCCTGAGTCAGAGAAACCCCCGTCACCTGAAGGCACTCGCGTGATCCTCCCCCGGGACGTGGGAAGACAAGCTACAGAGCAAACAAAAGCCAAGACAAGCTACCAGCTAGCACCCTGTGCCTCAAGGGTAAATTCCAGGGGGCCATGTCTGGCCTTGTCCTCTTGCTTCCTGGACCCCGCAGGATCTGGGAAGCGGGGGCTGGCAGTGACAGCTGGCCCCACTTAGGATAAGTCTTTTCTGGCCGATGAAGGAAAACAAAATCCTTTGTGGAATTTTGGATTCCATAAAGCAGAAAAATCTAAGACCAGCAGACCCCAAGAGCTCCCATCAACCCTCAGGAGTCCTTGGGCAAGACGGAAAATACTACAATTGAGATTGCCTATCTGCTATCGCTCATGGCAGCTTGGAGTATTATACTTTTTTCCTCCCCAAAAACAATTGCGTCCATGAGGTTTTCACACTGCATAATTCTTATGAGAAGAGCCAACTGAACTGTGAAACCACTGGATGAGACTGAGGACAGCGCTGCCCCAGCCAGCTCCGGTGTGGAGGGGAGAGGCCTCCTGGAAACGGAGACGCCTAGGTTAGACCCCTAACTGTCGGAAGAGGACGGAGACCTCGCCTTCTGCTTGAAGGGCTGAAAACACACGTGGATGTGCCTTAACCGGAAACAAACTGTTGACGCACTCGAGATTCTCCTCAGACAAAAGATGCACAAATCATTGCCTGATGCAGTAAAGACTTAGGTAAGGTGAATGATGGTCAAGGAGAGCCATCTGGAGGCCGTGAAGCGGCGCGAGCGCCTCCAGGCCTGCAGTGCACCGAAGCAGCCGTGGCCACGAGCTACAGCGCGGCGCGCCCCCGTGGGACGGGGTGCTGACGGACACGGCACGCACCAGCCGCTTAAAACTCTTCCAAAAATTGTTTTAGGAATGGAGAATGTTTTACTACTACTAATTTTTTAGATTAACACATTAAAATGATATTTTTTATATACTGAATTATTAGTAAGTTCATGTCACGTATTTCTTTTTACTCTTTATCAAGTGGCTAATATAAAACCTTAAACTGCCTATGTGACTCTCGCTGGAGTTTTACTCCTGAGCTAAACCAAGTAACCAGAGTTACACAAGATACTAAGGCTACGATTTGGACAATTTTTAGAACTGCTTTTACTAAAATGTTAAATGTATGTCCTTGACTTGTATGCAAGTGTATGAAGAGGGAACTTTCTTGTGAAATTTACCTTCAATCTTACTGGAGGCAAAACTTTCATTGAGCATACTACCCATTAGGCGACAAAATGGACCCTTAACATAAGAGCATTCATACCAGGAAATTTTTCAGTTCCTGAAAAATGCGGGGTTTTTTTAGTCACTATGATTTTTGAACTGTTCTCATTTCGTTTTTGCTATGGCTTTTTAGAAGCTTTCTGCCAAATACAAGCACTTCATCAACTACCACACAGGACTCCGTGGTGTAGATTTTACGTCCTCGGCTTGATTTTACTATTGCACCTTTATCTTCCCTCGGCTTCAACTTTCCTTTCTCTCATTCTACTTGCCGTAAGCTTTTTACACGCCACCTTTAATCCTTCAAGGCATAAGGCAGAGTGAGCCCATGGACACGGAAACAGAAGTCTCCAGGACCTCGGTCACACAAGCAGCATGTCCTAAAGCTGTGTCTGCCTTCTCCCCCACCCACCACGCTCACACGAGCCCAAACTCAGACCTCACATTACCCATTGGAGTGTTGCTTCGAGGGGAGGAGGGCAATGTCACATGTCTCCTTTTGTTCCTTGGTCTGAGGACGCGAATTAGAGCTTGTTTACAAGAGAAGCTCACAGCAGGGTCCTGAGGTTGAAAAAAACCATCATTCTTAGGTTTTAATGTTATTTATGACACTGTCTATAAAACACTTTGCATTCTTGGACCATTGCTTACACGCATGTGGAAAATCTGCCTACTCTCACCTGCAACCTGCTGCATCAGGTCAGCAGCCAAGTCCACTCCCCGACATGGCATAGAGAAGACCTGTACACTGCGTCCTGCTCTTAGCTCCTGGTAAGAGACTGGCAGGTCACTTGTCCCTGAAGTCCCTCGGCTCTGCACGCACGAGGTTTGCCTTTTCCTCAGGGGACCAGGCTCACCGTAACTCTGTGCTAAAACCAGTCCTTTCAACACTGGCTTCTGCGCTCGAGCCGCTGCAAGCAGACCCTGATGCTGCTCATCCAGGCGGCCATTTAATCAGGACTCACTTAGCACGAACTGCGAAACAACCATCAGTATATTCCTCAGCAACTGGATGAGCAAGACCTAGTCCATTCCCTTTTCCAACCTTTCTTTCCATGGAATGAGTAAGATGTTACAGGTATTACTGATCTTCAAAATTCTTAATTCCCACTGCCTTCCCTTAAGTCTATTTCATTTCATTAGATAGCAAACTTATAAAAAAATTTTTTTCCAGACATTAGGCTGGTTAGTTACGATTATCAGGGGTGGTAAGGATACGTACGGGACACAAGAGCATCTGCATGTAGATCCTGGATGCTGTGTTAATGCAGTCCAGCTCACAGGTACAGTAGCCGTGGATAATGTCCACCAGAGCATTGACGGTAGCTTCAATGTGAGTCAGGCCTAAAGGAGAGCACATACAGGGAGAAACAAACGAAACACACACACACAGAATGCAGGCCGTCAGCATTATTTATGATCTGTTCCATTAACAGTCTCCTAAGTCTCTCCAATTGCCCCAAAAGCTTTTCCAGATACCCTGCATCACAGAAATAAATAGATCTACTCTCTATAGATATCAAAACACAAAGCAGACAAGTGTGAAGAGGTGAGCCGAGTCCAAATGTTCCCAATGATCCCCAGACCTCAGGTGATAAGACGTCCTGAACACGCGTTTGAGGTTTACTGCCCAAGCAACACCCAAACACAAGTGAGCAGCAGGGGCCCTTCTACTTTTCCAGCTATTCAGAGCTGGCCCTTCCACCTAACCCTGGGATAGTGTGAAGACTTAGACACTAAAGGCAGCAATGGCTTAGAAATACAGTAATTCTCTAGGATGATGTTTAACTTTTACCTTTTTAACTGGCTTTGAATCAAGCTTTCCAAGATTTTTTAAAACAATCATAAACACCACTAAGGAGGCATGCACGCACGCACGCACACACACACACACACACGTCTTTATGTGAAGTATGCAACCCGACATGGAGAGATCAAGAAAGTTCCATTCCTCTGCTACACTGCTAAATTCCTCCATCAGGAACACTGATCTCACAGACTTGTATTTCCTAAATATTCAGTCTGGAAGAGATGGATGATGAAGGCTCAAGGTGAAGAGTACAATCTGTTCAAAGAAAGAACTTACATCAGGTTTCACTATCAAATGTCCCTTTTAACATGATACCTGGCAGGCAGGCAGGCGCCAAGAAGGCATTCTTGGGTTTGGAGGCGTGGAGTTTCCAGAAGTGGTTCACCAGCTGCGTGATGAAACTACAGGAGTCTCCCTCCAACTGCTTCTGAGGTTCTCGCCCCTCATCTGCTCCTTCTAAGCAGGAGAAAAAAAAAATGATTAACGACGGTAAATTGAAGATGGAATTTAATTTGTTTTAAGGTTAACTCAGGTCAAGGAAGCTTGCCTGGGGAGGGAGTTTCAAGTGGGGCCCCAATCAATATGCCAACTATCCCTAGATTCCAGCAGGCACATCTAGGAAAAAAACAGTCTGGGAAAGGAATATCACAGAAAACAGTGATGTTAGAATTAAGTAGCAGGGGGAGCATTCAGGATCTTACAGCAGAGTCAGAGATCTGAGGTCCAACTGTTCGACTTCTAAAACCTAGGGGAACATCTAAGATTTTCTAAAAAGATTCCTAGATTATAGTATTAGAGGAAGAACAGGACGATGACAACCTATGGGAGCACGTGAATGACAGAACCCTAAAGGCGTCGATAAGCTCTATTTGATGAAAGCCAAGCAGGTGCGGTACCCAGCCAGCACGAGGAGAGGAGGAAACAGCATCAAGCGCTGAGGCAGGCTGCTACTCATGTTAACAAAATACTGGCAAAAGAACAGCGCCAAAGCAGAAGATATGACTGATTCTCTTACTTTAAAGCAACCAGGGCACAAGCTTAACCTTCCCCTGAAGATTTTAAAGAGACAGTAACTTCAGAGCCCGATTACATCCGATGTCCAGAACACTAAGTAAACTCAAGAGTAACCCAAGGGGTAAGCACTGGAAAGAGTATCTATTTATTAAAATGGTATAACTCTAATGTCAGAAGCCCTACAAGCTATAAAGACGAGCCAGTGAGATCCCTATCTCAGAGCACGAAGTCCATCAGAGGCCAGAGAGAACTACGAGAAGGTGAGAGAGTAAAGAAGATGAGTAGGCAGGCTTCAGGACCGCGGCCACACAGGCCAAGTTCACCTGTTTCCATCTGGGGCAGCTTTGACTCCGTAAAGTGCACCAGGTTGTTAGGGCGCATGATGGCAATGGAGCGCGCCGTGACCACCAGCCTCTGGAAGACCTCAGGGTCCAGATCCTTGCCTTCTTTGCTCGATGTGTTGAGACACTGCACAGCTTTGCTCAGCAAGGCCTGATCCTACAACCAAAGAATCACAGAGGATGAGCCAAAGGCAAAGAAGGCCTGGGTACTAAAGCCCAGAGGAGACAGGAACTGCAGATTGTCAGGCTGGCGACTTCCTCTCAAGGAAACAGGTTAATTACCACCGACTACCTGAAAGAAACCTTCAGGGCAGCCCAACACAGTTCTATTTCTTAAACATAAAATGTTAAAACCACTTAAAAATATTTGAAAGCCATGAAATCAGTATCAAAGTCTGACTGGAAAACCAGAACCAGCCAATTCTCCAGAATGGCAACATCCCAGATTTCTTTCCTACAAAGTCATTTCTCTGCAGATTCATACCAAAACTATTTCCAAAACTGCCTTTCCTTGAGAGGTTCAGCAAGTTAAACTCACATTTGTCAATTCTCTGCATTGGAGGCAGAAAAGCTAACCAAGGCATTCAGGCCGGTGGCTCCCTCCTCATGGATCTGAAATGCTAACACTCTTTTCTATTCATAGAAACTGGCCAAACTTACTGTCTTCCATTGCTACTTACTTTAATAGGTGAGAGTCCCTCTCCCCAGACTTCCCCGAGTCTCTTTCACCAACTCACCACTAAATTCTTCCCAAACAAGTAAGCCCTCCTCCCTGAGGCCCGCACGGGACCGCAGGAGGGACGACGCCAGCAGTCCTGACCTGAGACACCCCTCCCCCGTCCTCCAGTGAGAAGCCTGACTCAAATGTCCCCCTCTCCCTTCCTTAGATCTTGTCGATTCTACTAATCTAACAGGAAAAAAAAAAAAAAGAACGCGAACCAGGGGCCTGTTAGAGGCCTGTCCTCATTCTCAGTGGTACTCATTTCTCAGGAGAAACTAGAGGCTATGTGGGTCTGACCTCAATGCTCTCCTCTCCCCGCCTGACTCCGCGCCACCCTTGCTGCGTCCAAAAGGCCAACTTACTTGCTCTCCCGCCAGTGCCACCACGTCCACCTCGACAGAAGATGCCCTGATTACCTTGTGGCTGTGGTAGGCCGAGCGGCTGGTGTGCAGGCTCGCCAGAAGGCTCTTGGACTGCTGCTGGACGCTGGCAGGGGCGGGCAGGGACAGCAGCAGCGTGGCCAGCTCCTGAGCTGCGTTCTTGTTTCTCTCCTGACGCAGAAGACAGCAGGGTTGCCACTGACCCCACACCGTCCATGCAGGATGAGCTGCCCACACTCTGCCCTCCCCCTTCCCGGCTACCAGGACTAGCATGGGCTCCATGGGCCACAGGGAACAAAACAAAGAACTCCAGAGATTACAACCCTCCCACGACATCACCAGCAGTCGAGACCAAGATCAGGACTCCTGCAACAGTGCTCTTTAATTAGCACTCGTCCTGTTTTACAGAACACTCTCTCCATGGGTCCCCTGGAAGTAGGACATAAAGCCTTAAGCTGAAGACTCCTCTGGATCACCTTTGCAAATCAAGATCATGCTATAAATGTACTTGAGCTGAAAGGCTTTGGGGCCTCTGACCACTCCACTGACCTCCTGCCTCTTCAGAAAGCTTCCATGTGCTTAAAAAGTGACTTGCCTTCTCAATGATTGGGCCAACAGCAAAGCAGCTTTCCAGGGCTTCTAAAGAACTCACAACAAGCCTGGGGAGACAGAAAAGCTGGCTTGAGTACAAGCGCCCCCCTTCCCTCCGCCTGGTGCTTTAGCCTGCGCAGACTACAGTCCCGAGGCCTTGAGGGACAGCTAGTGAATGCCAAACACGAAATCAAAGCACGGTAAGACCTGCCACAGGCACCACACGTGTGGCTCCCTGTGTCACAGGCCGGAAGGAACCTGGCTCCTGCTTGCAGATCAACCTGAGGCCACGCTCATAATCCGTGACTCAAAGACAGGGCTTTCCTTCCTCAAAGAGGATAAGGGCGCTTCCTTCTGCTGCCTGTGGCAGGGATCACGGAGACAGGCTTAACAGTCTCGATGTGACAGGCCCCGAAGCTCAGGTGCCCCGAGATCAGTGGGCAAAGGGGATACACAAAGGGAAAGGTTCAAGCCATCTTCCTACACTGGGAGAGCTATGGTTACACTTGACTTACACCTCCAAGAAAATGCACAAAAGCACTTCCCAGGAGTCGCCCAGTATGGGGAAGAGAACCAACTGGATTTTTAGGTTCATGCCAATCACGAACATTCAAAGGGTACGATGAAGCCCCTTTAGGAAACTGGGCAATTTTCTCTAAGGGAAGGATGAGAAACCCAACCACTGAAGGGTACCAAGGGAAACACTCCCCAGGGCCCCCTCGTGTGCGTTTAAGGCAGCACAGTCAAGACCAACGTTGTGAGGGCTGAGGCTCTGGACAGACAGGGCAAAGTGTGGAGGAGGCAGCTGGTGAGAAAAAGGTCAAGGGGCAGAGGGCAGCAGTAGGGAGGGACCTGGGGCATAAGACCTAGGAGGACAGAACAAGCTCCCTGGCTGTTCCGATGACAGACCTTCTCCACTGACTCGCGCCCCACGCCCTCCTCACCCCTGCAGAGGGCGGTGGGGGAAGGCGGGGCGGCCGACACCAGGCGCGCACGTCCAACCCCCCGCATTCTCCACGGGGACGCGGGACAGCTCTGCAGCCATGCAACGATGGGGACAGAAAGCAGCAGCAGGACTCGTCCACAGAAGCGGAATCAACGCAAAGCCACGTCATCAGTTACACGGCTCTCTAACACACACTCGCTCGTGCAAAGAAATGAAAGAGGGCATACTAACCGGTCCAGCTTGGTTAGGGACTCAGTTTCAGAACTTGGGGGAGAAGCAAAAGAAAAAAAAAAGGAAAAAAATGTGAAGCTCAGAGAAACCTGGAAACACATCCTAAGCAAACAATATAAGAATAGAGTGGGAAGGGCGTGGGGAGACAGAGAAAAGGAGGGGCGGGGAGGCTGCTGGTGGGAGGCAGTGATTCCAAGCCAGGCTACTCTTACACCTTCAATGTAAGCACTGAACATCTTACATTCTGCATCACCGCATCTACCGCGGCAAACCAGCAGCTCCCCAGCACAAAGAAGCCAAGCGCAGTGCTTAAGAAGGCCGCTGGGGGGCGCCGCAGGGGGCTGTGGACTCTGCTCCAAGAAGCCCGGGGCAGCCTCCGGGCAGCAGTGCTCTTACCACAGGAGTACCTGCTGCAGAGAGAGATGGAAAGAGGATGGGATCGGAATGAAAGGGAAGATGTTCCCTATAATTTCAGCAAGACTGGATCCTAATCTCTAATTCTGGCTCAAGCGTAGTCTGGTCAGCAGCCTCTGACTGCTCCCAAGGGCACCTGAGCAGTAAGAGAAAGGAAGGGACAGCAGCCCCTGGGCAGAGCCCTGGGAGTCAGCCGGCTCTGAGCACACCACCAAGCCCAGTCTGCTCATCAGGAGACCCTGCGTGCAGGGGCGGTGTGAAATCCTGAAAATCACAGGCCAGGCCTGGGACACTTAGGAGGGGCTGGGTCTCTCAAGACTCAGGTTCCGCCGGGAGAGCGGAGCCAGCAAGAACAAAGGGCTGCCCCGCCAGCGCGGTACCTCTCCAGAACGGTGCCACCCGTGACGGCTGGGGCCGCCGAGTCGCTGTCTCCAGTGCCGTTGCTCTGGGTCAGGTTCGAAGGACAGATGTTGCTGACGGAGGCAGCAGGGAATTCTTCCGGAGGCTCATCAGGCCAGCCAAACTGCTCCTTAGTCTTGCCATAAATTTTCACGGCATCGATCATGGTGACGCCTGCTGGATCCACCGAGGCCCCAACTACAACAGGCACGAGAAGCTGTTAGGAAGCACGCTCTCTGATGGGCGACACCACCCCCTCCAGAGCAGACCAGACTGGTGTGGACCACGTGCTGAGCCACATCCAGGTCACAGTCAGAGAGGAACTTTATCTCCTGAGACTTCAGCAGCACTTTCACCTGGTACAGATGCTGAATACATGTAGACACAGTTCCATGAACCAAAAGTCTGTGAAGTCTCTCCGAAGAAGAGACCCCAAATACCAGTGCAGGGATCCTCTGGTGCTATCAGAATACCGTGTCTCCCAACTCCACCCCCAGGGAACACTCCTTTTGTTCAAAGCACAGATCATCCTCATTCCTACTAACAGCAACTGTTTCTGGAAGAAAGAGTATCAGACAGGTGGCCGGCCAGTAAATGGTAGGGAAAGTTGTCAACCTCATGGAAGGCCCAGGGATGTCTACTCTGAGCTTTTAAGGGCACTGCTAAACACCTCTCGGTGACGTGTGCCCTGAGGCCCTCAACTGCACCTTCAGAGCGCTTTGTGATGTCAGGCGTTAGTCTCGCCGCCTTTCTGCCTAGACAGGCAGGCAGCCCCATCGGCAAGGTCACCCAAGCCTACAGAAGGGAGCCCTGAAGCAGCTGCCCCGTCTCTACCCCTCCCGTTCTCAAGTATATCCCTTGCCTCCTTTATATCTCAAATGAAGCTCAACGCTTCCTGATGGCAAAGATCACAGAGCTATCGGTAGAGCGGGGGGACCCCAGAATCCTGGAGAGCCACAGAGAAGTGGCCCCTCGGTCAGAATTAATCGCGAGACGGATACAATCTGTGCCAGGAGCTGGGGACTCACTGAAGAGGTTCAGCTTCTTATCCGCCTGCAGGGCTTCTTCTCTGGTGAAGGGGAAGTCGAACCAGCGTGAGCGACTGAGGTTAAGCTGCATGGTTCTGCCGAAGATCTCAATGTACGACGGGGCCCGCTCAATTGCCTGGGTGCCAATCTGGATGCGCATGCCTGTCATCACCATGGTGCTGTTGTTGTTACTGATCTCAATGGTGAAGCCACCGGGCTGGAGCGGGGAGAGGCGCACATGGCAAAATGAACACAAGCTCTGAAGGGCCAACTTCCCGGCCTCCCTAAGACAGTGACACACGTGCGACCCTGCACAACACCTTTATCCTCTAGTTCCTTGGCAATGACGCCTGGCTTCCAAGGACGGGAAACACAGGCAGGGAGGAGACCCTTCCATTTCAGGCTCCTTTTCTCCCCGGCATTAACTGCCTCCTGAGCCCTGTGTACGGTAACCCTGCTGGTAACATGGGAGCAGGACCCCTTCTGCATGGAGCTGAGAGTATCTGTTTATTCTGGGACCGTTAGACTAGAGTCAAGGGTTAGTGACTGTGAGTCTCGCACCCTGACAGGAGATGTGTTCCTTAAACCACACTGCTCTCGAGCCCTGCCTCCCAGGGACTGCACCCAGGGCTGTGCAGCCGGCCCTCACCTTGGTGTTGGCCACATACATGCCAGTGGAATTCAGCCGGTGCTTTATCTGCTGTGCGTTGTATACCTGCAGGAGGTCATTCCCACCAAACTCCACGTCGGTCAGCTGCTGGTTGTGCTCAAAGAAGTCAATGGGGAAGGTCACCTGGCTGGAGGTGCGGGTTGCTGTGGAGGGCAGTGCCGGGGGGCCAGAGAGCATCATCATTAATGCGGCCCCACCAACTCTGCCCGAGCTCACACACGTGCGTCCCAACCTCAGGCCAACTCGGGATCACACAGTTGGCATCACTATGATGCCTACATGTGGTCAGCTGCCCAACAGTCACCACCCCCAACCACAACATGACCCTGCAGGGCAAAGAGATCTGGGGTCAGGATCCAGAACACTCACTCACAACAGGCTCTCTCAGAGCTGGCTTATCTAAAATAAACAAGAGAAACTATTTCTTTATAAAGGATGAGCTGCACAATTTTCTAAAACACAGGCTCTAGAACAGACTCCAGGGAGTGGGAAGAACGCTGTAATGATCTTTTCGCTCAGACCTAAATTCAAGCGTTCACTCCTGCAAGAGTCCTGCTTCACCACTCAGGAGCAAGACTCCCAGCTCGGACACCTATGATGGCTTCTGCACGGCATGCATGCGTGCTCAGTCTCTTCACTCTGCGACCCCATGGACTCTAGCCCGCCAGGCTCTGTCCATGGGATTTTTCTGGCAAGAGTACTGGAGTGGGTTGCCATGCCCTCCCTTCCAGGGGATCTTCTCAATCCAGGGATCGAACTGATGTCTCCTGCATTGCAGGTGGATTCTTAAGCTGAGCCACCAGGGAAGACCTGGCTTCTACACTACTTGGTGAGAATGAACCAACTGAATGATCTACTCCTCCGCCAGTTCCGTCCTGCCCGCTGCATCAGGTAAGCCACTTTCCCTAAACCCAGAGAAAACTATCTGAAACCAGATGCAAGAGAGCATCCTTTTTCCTGGGCACCTAGGAACTACTGTCTGCAGAGGAGCGCCAACAAATGCTTGCCCTGCACAGAAAGGGGGTGGCTGCAGGAGCCTCGACGCTGCTTCTGGGGAGCTAGCCAGCACCAGCTCTACCTTTATAAGCCACACAAGCAAGGCAGTCCCCGTTTCTTTCTTCTGTCATGCCACAAGGCATCTGCGATCTTAGCCGACCAGAGCCTGAACTCACGCCCCCTGCCCTGGAAGTGCAGACCCTTAGCACTGAAGAAGGCCCAGCCCCGCTGCTCACGGGTACCATGACCATCTACCCCGAGTCCCCTCCCCAGGCACGCCTCGGCGGCGGGGCCTTACTGATGGTGGCTGTCTTGCGCTTGCGCACGGGCTTCATGATGCTGATGACGCTGCTGGGCTGCAGGGAGGGCTGCAGCCAGTAGGAGGTGTTCTCCACGTTGGCCATGTAGATGCGCAGGCTGCCGTCCTCACACAGCAGGATCATCGTCGTCCGCTGCTGCTCGTTGCAGGCCGTGTGCCTGATGGCCACCATGTCTTGGATCTAGGAGGAGGGGACAGGCCGTGTTAGTTCCCACACCTACGGAACTAAGTTCCCAAGACCTACACAGACAAGGCAGAGAAGCCACTGGTTTCACGGTCAACGGGGGGAGTGCAAAAGGCCGGCAAAGAAAAGGCGTCCAGGAGCAGATTCTTCTGTAGGCCTCCATCAGGAGAGCTGGGAAAGGGACAGGACATACAAATACAAAAATAGGGCAGGGTCACGGTCTACTCAAGCGATGGGGGAACGTGGCACTCACCTTTGCTTTGGCAGGAAGAGTCTTAATCTCCTGGATGAGAAAAGTGTCTGGTTTCACCATCACCACCAGGGGCACGCCTGTAGTCTGCTGGACACAACACACCAGGCCAGGGTGGTTCATCACCTCAGACCACTGACACAGAGCAGGAGACGTCTTACTACCACCGTTGGAACTGCAGACGACAGAAGTGGCCAGTTAGGGTGTCACTCACCGTCTAACAGCTCTTTTGTTGACCCGAAGGACATCCTCACTACCTACTGGACTCTCAGAGAAACATACCCACCCGAGGGCTCAAATTACCCAGGAGCCCCAGTTTTAGTCTGAGCCACATGCAGTCGCACACACAACGCGCGCCCCCGCGGGAGTCCTGGTTCAGGCTCTCCCCTGCCTGAGGGGATCGGTGGCCCTGTGTGCCTAAGGCTAACAACTGCACAGGCCCACGGAGGTGCCAAAGGCTGACAACCCATTGTCCTTCTAAGAGTTTCCAAGCATATCAAGCTATGAATGAATGGCATCCATTTTATTTCACCCCAAACCGGCTGATGCACAAAATAGAGGGTGGAGAGAGAGTGCTGTAATGGCTTTTCGGTGGCAGAAAAGAAAAAAAGGGGAAGAAACCTTAAACCTTTTCTGCCTCCTCCTTAAATAAAACACCCTCTACCTCACATACCCCTATCTTCTGGCAGGCTGATGGCAGCCCCCGCTTCCCCAGACTCCCAGCACGCCCCGTGTGCTGCCGGCGTGTTCTGTTTACTGATCAGTCCCCACCCCCACCCCAACCAGGAGGGAAACGTCAAGGGCAGCAGGAATGTCTAGGAGAAAGAAACTGACATTCCCTTCTGAAAACTCTCTCATCAAATTAAAATCACATTTGCTACCTTGACTACAGCTTTTCCTTCTGAGTGACAGTGGTCCCCACAAACTACCTCCAACAGCCTGGGGGGACCAACCATGCAGACTGGCCAACCCAGCGACGCCGGATGCTGCCCAGTGTAGAGACCCAGGCAGGGAGGGGAGAGGCCCCGGGAGGGCACGGAGCTCCCCTGTTGAACACGGGCGCTGTGGAAGTTCAAGGGTAAGTGCCGAGCCCCACCTTTTGATGTTGATGGAGAAGAGCTGCAACACCTCCAGAGTCGTCCTGCTGATGGTGGCCGCAAACGACCTGCCTTGGCAGTAGCTGAAGAACAGCATCTGCAACACGTGCGAGTAGTAGACGGACACCCCGCCGCCTGCCACCTGGCTGTTACTGTCCTGTCACAACACACACAACACTCGCGTTAAGTCCTCGGGCCGCCTGGGCCCTGGCACTCACCATGGCGGGCCATTCATTTTGTTTGTTTTTAATGTATTCAGGTGCTTTTCTTGATTTCCAGCTGCGCTGGGTCCTCAATGATACATGCAGGCTTCCTCTAACTGCGAACATGGGCTGCTCTCTAGCTGCAGTGTGAGGTCTCGCTGCAGACCACAGGCTCTGGACACTCGGGCTTCAGTAGCTGCAGCGGCAGGCTCAGTATTGCGGCTCGTGGGCTTGGCTGCCCCACGGCGTGTGAATCTTTCCAGACGGGGATCAAACCCATGCCCCCTGCACAGGCAGGTGGATTCTCAACCACTGGACCACCAGGATGCCCCTGGTCATTCACTCTAGACCGTGATTAAGGGCTCTCATTCTCTAAGCGTGAGACCCCCGTGGTAAATCTTAAAAACACTATGAGAATAAAGGAACGTCAAGTTTAACCCTTAAGAACTAGAGTTTTGCTGTCACGTAAAAGTTAAAGGAGAGACACTAAAAGAGCCGCTAGGCTGATGAGCCCTGGCCCGGGAGGAAGGGGCGCCGCACGCTCTAACCTTCAGGTCCTCGTGGTTGACTTCCAGCACGTTGGTGACATAGAAGGGCCCCTGCTGCGCACTGCTGGCCTCCTCCATGAGCTGCGTATAGATGTACCCCGCCGAGGACATTATAACAATGATGTTCTTCCCCTCCTCGTTGAAGAGGAAGGTAACGTCTCTTATCTTTGAGCTAGGCAGGAGAAAGTAGAAGGCTGGACTCAAGGCATCCACCGACAGGTCATAAACCTGCGAGAGAAGAGAGGTCAGATGAGGGAGGTCGACCTCAGCCCCAGGCCCACACGCTCCCGGTGCGTGCAGGGAGCGGCAGGGGTGAGGGAGGGCGCTCCTCCACTCAGCACACGCCCGTCAGTGCTAGGTGCTGAGCGCACAAACAAGGTCCCTCTCCACTCTCTCTTAAGGAATGAGCACAGGAGACACATAAACAAACTCTATACCAAGAACAGCAATTAAGAGCAGTGCACTGAGTACAGCAGAGACTGAACCAGAATCAATTCTCTATTACCTATACACGCATAGCTCCTGCTCAGCAACAGGACAGAAAGTAACGAAACGTTAGGATTTTTTATTTTTAATGTCTAAAAGAAGCTAGCACACGTAATGGAGACCTCTGAATTTAAAAGCAAAACCACTGTAAGACCAGACGATCAAAGAGCTGTACCTATACCTTGACAAAGTCTGCAGTGACGATCGCTAACTCGGTCTGTGAACCAGGTAACCACACGGCTTTGATGATGAAGTTCCCTGTGGCCAACTGGGGGTGCAAAACCAAGTGATCCGAAACAGAGCCTGAGCTACTGAAGGTCAGCACGTGGCAGTCCTGGACATGGGTGGAGGAACAGAATGGTTAAAAGGCGATCTGGAAAGTAGGCTAACTCATTTCAGAGTTTAACACTGCCTTTTCTTCCCCGGCATTCCCCGCCTCCAGACAGTACTCAGACTGTCGAGTAACACGTTCAGCTGTCAACACACAAAGCTTATTTCCAATAGAAGAGAAATCTGGATGACGTGGAAGAAATTCAGAGACTTCTTTCGTGTTCCCAATGGCTTTTAAGTTCCAATCTCAACAATGAGTAAGAGAAAGTGGAGCTAAGAACAGGAGAAAAGGTCACAGTGACCTATAGCTCAACAGAACCAAACTGGATCAGGATTACCTTCAGCCCACAAACGGCCAGGTAGTCCTCTTTGCAAGGATTCCCTGTGAGGCTCAGCACAGTGAAGGGCACTGGGGCAGAAGCCAGGCGGGTCAGAGTCAGCTTCCTTTTGCTGGAATCTGCTTGCTTCAGGAGAGCTGAGAGCTGGAGGACAGTGATCTGCCAGGGAATAATTACCAATTTATTCTCAACCCTCTTCCTCTCAGAGAATACCAGCAGTAACAAAAGCTCCTTCACTAGAGCTACTGATCTGGAGGCTGTTTTTGTGAGCAAGTCTCTTCAAAAACCCAAGACCAGTATCAGCCTCTATTTTCTCTGGCTTAAAGAATGGCAAGCCTTTCATTTCTTCTTTCTAGAGGTGACCAAAGAAGCCAACTCCACACAGTCTGTCCATAAAACACTCAATGGTCCCGTATACTACTGTCCCTTCTCGTTTTTCTATAAAAATGTTTTTGAAAGTCTGTTAGAGCTACTTTTATCTCTAGTTTCTTTTTCACTTAATGTAAAGATAAAACAAATGAAGACGCCAGAAAACAGAACAGCTTAAGACACTCTCCTCTAACTTCTCCTGTTCTATAAAATTCCATAAACTTCCTTGGGTCTTCAGGAGGGCTGGGAGCACAGGGAAGAACTAAGTAAGGACCAGCGAGCCCTCCTAGGAAGACTCTCCTCTCTCCACTGCGTCCTCCAGCGTGGCTAACCTGAGAAAGACTGCAAGCCACACTGTCCTACGAAACCTCCAGTCCTTACCTTGGCCTAGGGGTTTGACTCACAGAGTGGGAATTGACTTCTTAGTCTCTGTTCCAGTCATACTGGTTCTGAGTCTAATAAAGTAACTCAGGGTTCCAGTAGAAAAGCTTGTTGAGATTGTCCCTGAAGCTTTGCTAGAATTCAGAGAAACAGACGTCTTCCTGGCGGGCCATCCGAGTGTTGCCCCCTATGTGTTCTGCTCGGCACCTAAGACAAGCACGATCTCAACGAGAGGGAGGGGGCTGGGGGACCCACCTTGCCTTTCTCGTGGCTGACAGCCAAGTGCTGGCGGCGCCCGTGCGGGGAGGAGAGCACACACATGGCCACCCTCCTGAGCACGTGGGCGCTAATCAGCTGGCGAATGGTCTGACCCTGGTCTCCGCTGTAATTCATCCGAACGTTCTCAAAGGCACCTTCCTGGGAGCCTAATGTGGGAACCTGGCAAAGACGGACGCAGAGTAGGCAGTAATAAGGCAAAATAGACCAAGTGGATTCATACACACACTATTCGTATGACTGAAATACTGTGCAATTTACTCACTCAAGAGCAACGGTTTCCGATTTCTGATCCATGGAGAGTGAATCCATCACAATTACCGTCAGTGCAATAAGAACAATGCAGTAAGCGCTGCACAGAACTAAATTAACCTAAGTGCTGGGTTTTTTTTATGTGTTAAAAAGCACCTCTTTCTTTTTAGGCCAAGCCACACGGTTTGTGGGATCTCGGTTCCCCAACCGGGGATCGAACCCAGGCCCTCAACAGTGAGAGCACTGAATCCTAACCACTGGACCACCACGGAATTCCAAAATGCCCTTTAAAAAATAAAATGATAATGATGATAGTGTTTTTTTTTCATTGATTTACCCCAATAAAATTAAAAGTCTGCAACCTTATGGATCACCAACACATCCCAATATCTTTCTAGCTTCATCTTTAATATCTGCAAGTCTAAAACCACTGCTCTAAAACTGTGACTGATTTTTAGGGGAGGGAGGTTGGCCATTGCAGGATCTTAGCTCCCTGACCAGGGATTAAACGCAGGCCCCCTGCGGTGGAAGCACAGAGTCCGATTGACTGGAACCTAGGGAATTCCCAACGGTGACCGATTTTCAATAAAACGTCAGAACGTCTGTGTGTCTGTCTGTGTGTGTGCTACCACGCGCCCATGTCTCCCCCAGCAGCAGCCACCCTGTGAGGCCCGTCCGTGCGCCTCGCTCATTGTTACACTATCCTTCCAGAAGTGCGCGAGTTTCCTTTCTCCTTTAACGCTGGCTGCCCTGGATCTTCTCTGCCACACACAGGCTTTCCCCAGTTGTGAACAGGGGCTACTTCCCGCTGCAGTGCTTGGGCTTCTCACCCCAGGGCTTCTCCTGCTCTGGACCACGGGCTCTAGGCTTGCAGGCTTCGGTAATCGCAGCACACGGGCTTAGTTGCTCCCACATGGGGCATGGCAGTTCCCAGACCAGGGATCAAAGCCACGTTCACTGCCTTGGCAGGCGGGTTCCCCCCCACCGGCCCACCAGAGAAGTCCTACTGTTTGATTTTACACAGCTGCTCGAGAGGCCGAGCAGACCACCCCAGGAGTCCTACAGTCAGTGCTGGGCAGCAGGCGTACGGTGGACAACGACTTAGAACTCAGCGCCCACGTCACAGCAAGAACTAAAGGAAGACACCTAACAGGCTCCAAGCCCAAGAGGACAGCATTACTTCTGCATGCAATGTCAACCTCGAGGGAGAAGACACAACAAGGAGCTCTTCTATTTTCCATACAGAAGGCCTTCCTAGCTATTAAAGTTGCCCCCAAACGTCACTCCTCACCCACAGGGGTTCACAGATTTACGTGAACTGAAAAGGAGACTTATTCGCTGTTAGTCCAAGTGACCTCCGATTCCCTCCGTTAGAAGACATACCTCACCTGTGTTTTTCACATTGGATGTCACGGGTTCTTACAGTCTAGGCTCTGAGCGCCCACAGGTGACTTTCTAAGGCTGCATCTCAGAGCATCGAGCGCCCTCTGGCTTCCCAGGGGATGTGCTGGCTCCCGCGTGCCCCTGGCCCCGACGCTGACCACTCACCATCAGCTGGTCTGTCATCTCGACCACCTTGTCCACCGTGTGCAGCTCCCGGAGGGCCTGCTGGGCCCGGCTGCTACTCCCCACTGCGGACGCCTGCTGGAAGTTGGTCTGAATGGCATCCATGAGGAAACTGAGCATTTCTAACACGAGAGGAGCGAAGGAGAAATTGGCCTGAGAAAAATCCAAATACACAAGTGAAAAAAAAAGAAAAAGAACGGATCACACTCGTCATCATCTTGCCAGTAACAACCTACAGAACCCAGGACCCGGCTTCCTCACTTCAAGTGTGTGTTCCAGCCCTCACTTCACTCTGTCTGAGCGCTGGATTTGGTTCCAGTCAGCATGCGACTGGGTCACTAAACCAGGGGCCCCCTGCTGGTAAGCACTGCTTCCACACACCCACCGCGCACAGTGAGACGTCTAGAGCGCGTCCAGGCACGCACCCCTCGGGAGGCTGAGACGACCACCACCCAACGACCACCCGCCGCTTTCTGTGCCCTGTGCTGCAGATGAGGGGCCTGCACCAAGAAAGGCTGCCCCGGGGCATCACACAACTAAAACCCACCATCACACAAACCCTCCAAACACTCCTCGGCCACACACTCCCTATGAAGCAGTGGTGGACCACACACACGCCTGCTATTCACGTGCTGGACATCAGCAACCTTGGAGGACAAAACCACCACTGGTGTGGCGGGAAGGAGGGCGCCGCGCCAGGCTCCACGCTCTGCCCCCATGCTGTGCGCCGCCGGAGCCCACCCAGCTCTGCGGCTCCTCCACCAGGGCCCACCCGGTTCTGCAGCTCCTCCACCAGGGCCCACCTGGTTCTGCAGCTCCTCCCGGCAGCCCTCCACAGTGCGGCACAGGCTGCTCTTCTTGGGCTTCTCTTCGTCAGCAACCTTTCCGTCGCTGATGGTGACCTTGGCCTTGTCCGCCGGGGAGGTGCTGGTGTGGCGCACGAGACTCTCTGAAACCCTGGGTTCGGTCTGAAATGCTGACTCCTTCATGGTGGAGCCCATGCCACTGCTGGGAGTTCGCTTCACCAAAGCCTAGGGACAGAAATGTCAGAGGCCCCCAATTTCTTGTCACAAGCACAGATGAAATACTGCCTAAGATCTCAGAGGAAAAATGTGACTCAAAGCGGAGACTGGCTAACCGTTTAAAGAATATCCAAAAGCCTGAATTCTAATTTTTGTGGTATTCACCTAATAGCTAACACTTTACCCACTCATAACGACAGGTCTTAAAATTGGGGTAGGGGTAAGGTCTTCGAAAAAACTGCAAGATCTCTAAGGATACTGCAAGTTCCACTGTTCTAAGTGAAGTGTTTAGGCCATGACTATGCAACTGATCATTGACAGAATCAGAACTTGGTCCTTGACCCAGGACACCATGAGGGTGACGTGGGAAGTTCCCAGTTTGGCTTACACATCTGTATCCCTAACAAGTCACCCTTTAGAGCCAAAAGAATGTTCTAATCTCTCACCAAACAGCTGCCATCTTCTTTGGCTCCACAGTCACAGAAGAAGGATCCGTATTTGGCATAGGAAATCTCATGGTCCTTGTGGCACACCTTGGCACACACTGTGCACACGCCCACGCCATCGACCATTTTGCAAGTGTGGCAGTGGTACCTGGAAAGAGGAGCCAGGCAGTGAGTCCGGAAGTCCCCAACACCAACGGCCTGGAAGCCCCGCCAGAAAGGAAAAACTCCTCTTACCAATGCTGGTTCATGAATTCTTTCTGAGTGATGGTAAAAGTGCAGAGTTTATTGCAAAGGGAATCTTCATCCTTCAAAGATAATAAATTTTTTTTAATCAGAAATACATCCTTCCACACAGGCACCCACAAAAACACTCTATGGAAAATAAACCGCTGACTTCATAAATGACGAGTAGAAACCTATTCCAGTTGGAGAGAGCTTGCAGGCTATAAATGTGATGTAATTTCCAATTAGACCTTAAGATTTTGTGGCTAAGAAAAAAAATAAACCTTAGGCTTTCTCTACAACGCAGCTCACACCATCCCCCTGAAAAACTCGTCTCTGAAACTCCATTTTGGATGCAACGGCCAGTTGGAACTGCAGGACACGTGCCTCTAGATGGGAGAAGGCCCAGGCTTATTTAAGGGTCCTTCCTCTAGGAGGTAGAGTCCTACCACTTGTTCTGCAGGCCTGGAGAATCAGCCTGGCATTAATCATGAAAGCTATGAATAAGCAACAAGGACTGGGGAAAGTCCTGAAGCTCACAGGGGCTAAAAAAGAAGGCCAAAGGCCTGTTAACGTGAGCTCTGCCAGTGGTGGTCAGCCATGACTGCGGTGGTGACCTCACTTACTGAGTCCTCGGCCTGGGAGTCTTCCTCTTCCACTGCCAGCTCCTCCACCCAGTCAGAGTCCACCTCGATCGCCCGCTCTTCCCCATCCACGGACAGGTGACTCGGGCCTTGCCCGTTACTCTGGCTCAGGGCATTGGTGACATCAGCCAAGTAAGACATAATATGGCAGGTGCACTCTAGGACCATCACATGCTATAAAGAAGACCACCACACCATGAAAGGTCAGTTCTCCATATTCCATTATCATGCAAATTGTGTTTTCTCATGCTTTTCCCGATAAAGCTCAAGATCAAAGGAACAGCACAAAAAGCAGAGAAGAAAAATAACACGTTTTAATTATCTATTTCCTTAGCTCTTCGCACTACGACAGCAAGTGGCTGGTCAATAAACTGCACTGGGACTTCCCTGGGGGGCCAGCGGTCTACGATTCAGCACGTCCAATGCAAGGGACGCAGGTCTGACCTCTGGTCAGGGAACTAAGAGTCCATGTGCTGCATGGGGTGACCAAAAAATTTAAAAACTTTAAAAATTAAACTGTACTGAATCAGTATGATTCATCCCTTAAGCACAAAGACAACTCTGTAAAAAATCATAAAATAGGGCTTCCCTGGTGGTTCAGTGGTAAAGAATCCACCTGCCAACACAGCAGACATGGGTTTGATCCCTGATCCAGGAAGATCCCACAAGCCACGGGGCAATAAAGCCCATGGGCCACAACTACTGAGCCTGTGCTCTAGAGCCTGGGAGCTGCAGTTACTGAAGCCCTCGAGCCCTGGGGCCCAGGTTCCACAACAAGAGAGGCCAACGATACTAGAGAGCAGTCCCTGCTTGCAGTAACTAGAGAAAGCCCAAGCAGCAACAAGGACCCAGCACAGCTAAATAAATAAATATGTATTTTTTAAAAAATCTTAGAAAATGAAGTACAATGTAAACCAGGAAAATAAAGTTGAGATAGACAGAAAAATCACTCAAGAAAAAACTAGATTGATACAGAGAACAGAGTGGTGGTACCAGAGGCAGGGGGTAGGAGGGTGATTCAGTGAAGTGGGTGATGTGAGTCAAAAGATACAAACTTCCAGTTATAAAATAAGTAAGCCATGGAGATGAAATGTCAAGCATGGTGACCAGAGTTAATACTAATGTATGCACATCTGAAAGTCGCCAAGAGAGTAGGTCTTAAAAGTCCTCATTACAAGAAAAAAAATTTAACTACGTATGGTGATGGATATTAACTAGACTGTGATCATTTTGCAATATATACAAACCTGAAACTAATATCTATGTCAATTATACCTCAAGAAAAAAGATAAAAAGATTATATTAAAGTATGAGTAACCTCTCATTGGCTTTTTTCCCTGCCATAATCATTTTTTTAACCATTAGTGAAAAACATTTAAATTAGCCACAGTGACAGGCTCGCAGGTTGGGTAGAGGCAGAAAATGTTCAAATGCAAGATTTCTGCCAGTTGCCACCCTTTTTCTCAGCACAGTGGCCTGAACCTCCAGATAACGTAAACGATTCTAGCATCTGGACTGGCGCTGAGGAGGTAAACGGTAACCCGTGTCTGACACTCAGAGCACACAATCCCAATGCAGGAGCAGCGGACAATTTCCCAGAGAATACCAATATCTAAACACAGCAGTAATTCACTGTTTTCAGAAGGATTCTGCTGGATGTCTGTTTAGCAGAACACTTCCTCCAGATCACTCCTTGCCCCAGGAAGAGGCCTGCGGGCACGCACCTGCGATGGCACACTCCGAGGTCTTGAGAGCCCAGGCCTTCCCGTCTGCAGGCGCCGGGGCAGAGACCAACAGGACGGGCGCCCCTCCAACCGGCCACACAGACAGGAGCCAGCGCTCCCTGGCCGCTGTCACCCCTCCCTCTCCTTACCTTTCCATGCATTACATTGGCATTCAGTTTTTCAACCACATTCTTCTGTGACAGATACTTCTTGCTGCCAAATAAAAAAGGGGGGGGATGGGACACAAAATCATCTAAGGAACCAAAGAAGGGAAGCATTTCCATGTCTCCTGCATCAATTTGTAGACAAAGTGAACTAAAGGCATTCTTTGGAAATCATGTGAGTCATCAGCGATCAGGGGGTTCTGTTCCTATCAGAGATAGTTGGTACACTTTCCCAAGACTTGTCCTAGGAATAATGAACAAGAAACCCTACTAATAAAAGAGTAGAGATTAAATCCAAACTGAACTTGAACTGATTGAATCTACAGTGAATAATCCCCAATAAAAAGATAGAGCTTCAAGTTTCTTTTAAACTTACTCTGAGCTACAAAAAAATAGCCTGCAATTAATTATCCGCCTTAAGAGCAATGGTGTAAACTACAGATGCGATCCTCCCATTTCATCCTCTTACCATCTACTCAGCCAGTCCACAGCAGCATTATGAAGCTGAAGATGGCCAGCGCCTTGGCCTGCACCAGCCAGGGTAGCCATGACAACCATGAGTTCAGGGAAACCGGTCCCATCGCCGTTGGCCAGCATCTCTGTTGCCATGGGGATCAAGGTGCCCAAAAGCACAGCACACACACCTTCCCCAACTTGACTGGTAGACAAGAAACATCACACTGGTAAATATTCAGTAAGAATCAGCAGTATTAAATTTGTAAGAATTTAGAATTTCTAAGAGGCCTTTAAAATTAAACATTAAATGCAGGACCATACACACTAAGCCAAGCTGTGCACTTGGACCACTAGACCATAAAACAACCACACGTGTTACAACTGACAGACGGAGCCACTGCAAAAGTTTTTTCAGGGGAAACATCAAGGAGATATGCTAGATTCCTTAAGTCTGTTGAGAGGGAGCTACGGGATCGCTGCAAATGCTTCAGGACTGAGGCTGAAGGAAACACAGCTGCAAACGCTCTTGCCCTGTTGCTGGGGCTGTCGGAACGCGTGATATGAACACAGGTGCTCTACCTGTTTTCCCGAACAATGTAGGTGGTCAGCAACTGCAGCAGCTGCCTGTTCTCTTGGATCACGTCCAGCTGATCGGAATCTTTGGGGGGCGATGCAGTCATGCGGGTGAGCCATGCCTGGAGACGCGCAGGCTCCACGCAAGCCAGCTGGGCCAGGGAGCCGCAGAGATGCAGGAGGCTCGGGTTAGGGCTCTTCTCAGCTGGGGACAGAGCGAGAGGCGACGGTCAGTGAAGGGGGGGGGGTGGAGGGAATAGGCCCAGACCATGAGCCAGGGAAAGGGGAAAGGCTCCAAGCAAGCCTTCGACTTCCTTCCAAACTTTCTCTGAGGAATTCTCTCCACTTGTTAGCATTCTTCTGCTGTAGTTACACTCATGCAGAAGATAGGCACAGTCATTAGCTGGACAACAAAGTTCCCCTAAGAAGATTATTAAAAGCTGTCACTCACTCAGCTGGAAGAGTTTGGTGAAGAATTTCAAAACTCGGTTACAGAATTTAGCAGAGAGGTTCTCATTGGCTGTTGCCATCATGATCTGCACGAGTTCTCCACTGAAAGGCAGGAGGGGAAAAAAATGAAAGAATCATGTTAAGTGTCACATAAAAAGCGAACTTTTCTATTTCCTCACAATCTCATCCCCTCTAGAACTGATCACCTGTGAGTCAACAATGCCAGTGAATCAAAAACAACCCCCTTCACCAATAACTTCAAGGTGCCAGCAGTTAACCAGTCCTCCCGGAAGTACAAACATCAAAGCAAGCTTTTGTATTTCCTGGGAGAACAACCAGGTCAACACAGTCCTTGCTTCTAGAAGGCATTCAGAAACCTGCACTGAGGAGAACACAACACAGCTCACCTGTCAGAGAAAAAGTCCTCCATAGCTTTCCGAGCCTGGCTGCTTTCCAGTTGCTTTTCCAAATACTGGAGACATTCCTCTAAGATGGATTCATCGAGTCCACTGAAAATCCAAAAGAAAAATCAACTATAGAAACAAGGGCTGTTTCGATGTCCTAATCCTTTAACAATTCAGAAGTCTACGGCTTTCCCTGGTGGCTCAGTGATAAAGAACCCGCCTGCCAATGCAGGGGACACGGGTTCAATCCCTGGTCCGGGAAGACCCCACCTGCCATGGGACAACTCAGCCCATGTGCAACAACCACTGAGCTTGTGCTCAGGAGCCTGGCATGTGCGACTCCTAAGCCCACAGGCCGCAAGTGCTGAAGCCCGAGGACCCTGGATCCTGTGCCCCCAACAGGAGAAGTCACCACAAGGAGAGAGCAGCCCCCACTCCCCACAACCAGAGAAAGTCCACGAAGTGACAAAGACCCAGCAAAGCCGAAAATAAAGTTTTAAAATATATTTTTAAAAACCCAATTTTAAACTATTAAAAAAAAATCCTAAGTCTATTTACGGCTACACCTTGAGGGCAATATTTAGTTTTGTTTTGTCAAAGCTTGGCATAAACCCTGGCATACAGTTCAGTTCAGTTGCTCAGTCGTGTCCGACTCTTTGTGACCCCATGAACCGCAGCATGCCAGGCCTCCCTGTCCATCACCAATTCCCGGAGTTCACTCAAACTCAGGTCCATCGAGTCGGTGATGCCACCCAGCCATCTCATCCTCTGTCGTCCCCTTCTCCTCCTGCCCCCAATCCCTCCCAGCATCAGGGTCTTTTCCAATGAGTCAACTCTTCACATGAGGTGGCCAAAGTACTGGAGTTTCAGCTTTAGCATCATTCCTTCCAAAGAAATCCCAGGACTGATCTCCTTCAGAATGGACTGGTTGGATCTCCTTGCAGTCCAAGGGACTCTCAAGAGTCTTCTCCAACACCACAGTTCAAAAGCATCAATTCTTCGGCGCTCAGCCTTCTTCACAGTCCAACTCTCACATCCATATGTGACCACAGGAAAAACCATAGCCTTGACTAGACGGACCTTTGTTGACAAAGTAATGTCTTTTGAATATGCTTTTGAATATGCTATCTAGGCTGGTCATAACTTTCCTTCCAAGGAGTAAGCATACAGCAGGTGCTAAATAAATGAGGAATTAAAACTGCAATAAAACAAAAAATTCCTAAAATCTAAGATGAGTGACGCAGTCAGTAGCTAAGAGTTCAAAGAAGCAGAGCTGTTATCTCAAACTATCAGGAAGAGGAGGGAAAGGAGGGCGGGACTGGAGGGGGAGAGAGGGCATAACGGAAGCGTGACGTGCAGCCATGCCACGTCACTCTTCTCCGTGAGTCCATGGGCTGCGGTCCGCCGGGCTCCTCTGTCCAGGGGATTCTCCAGGCAAGAGCACTGGAGTGGGTTGCCATGTCCTCCTCCAGGGGATCTTCCTGACCCAGAGATCGAACCCATGTCTCCCACCTTGGCAGGCGGGGAGGGGTGACAAAAGAGAAGTGGGGAGAGAGGAAAAAAAACCAGTCCCTCACGAAAACCTGGACTGCTGGACAAGAAGAAGGCAGGAAATCACAATACCTGGAACCCTTCATCTTTATAGTTCTCAGTAGGATAAAACTAACTTACTCAACTGCTCTTTTAAGACTCGCCTACATCAACATGGCCTACACCAGCATGGTCAAACAACACAATGAGATCACCTTTACGCCACAGAACATCTATCTCACACGCACAGTCACAAAGATGTTAGAAACTGTATCAAGCTCCTTTGCAGACAGTACCACATCTAGTACAGCACGCTCATTCCTAAGAATGAATCACAGAAGAGGATTCCAAATAAGTCTTCCTATGTGTCCTCAAGAATGCAAAATGCACACAAGCACAGAAGTTTCTGTTAAAAAGCACAACCAGGGACTTCAGTGGTGGCCCAGGGGTTAAGGATGCACCTGCCAATGCAGGGGACACGAGCTCAATCCCTGGTCTGGGAACTAAGATCCCACATCCCTTGGGCCAACTAAGCCTGAGAGACGCAGCTACTGAAATCCCCGTGCCCTAGAGCCCGTGCTCCACAATGAGAAGTCACTGCGACAGAAGTCCTCACACCAAAGCCCGTGTGCAACAGCGAAGACCCAATGCAACCAGCAGAACCAGAATTAAATTTTTTAAAAAGGCACAATCGTAGGCTGTTAATGAATGAGAGAGAAGCAAGTGCTGGTGTATCTCACTGAGAGCAGCAGGCGGTCACAGGAAGCGGACGCTGCTCCCCAGGCAGGCTCACCTATTGGGATCCGCGTGGTTGGCCAGAATGTTGTAGCAGCCGGTGATGAGCTTCTCATACACACGAGCCAAGAACTCATCAGACTCCGCGGGGCCCAGGACGCGCTCCAGGGAGTTGCTACTGATCTCAGCCACACTCTCAGTGCTCGACTCCAGAAGAAGGGGGAGCAGTGTCCGGATTACCTGTGGTGGGTTCATCTCATCGGACCAACTTCAGTAAAGAAAACAGAATCAAATCAGTGAATATACTCCTCTGAACAGCTTCAAGGGGAGGAGAGGGCAAGCCAATCATTTATTGAGAAGGGCTTTTTTCCTTGGACAGTTGTTTTTTAAACAGGCACAGTCATGCAACTTCATGGTCTCCTTTCTCATCACTGTATCAGAAGTTAAAATCATTTCCAATTGAAAAATCAACTTATTAAAATGTTAAATTAATTACATAAGATGTATTCTGTAATATTCAGAAAAGAAAATTTACTGCAACCTGAGCTAGTAACCCTCTAAGACAACCTTTCTAGAACTGGCAAGAATCTGGATCACTTTTAAGGCAATGAGATACAGGACTTTACTCGTGATCTATGTACAGGAAGCCTGCCCTAGTCCCCACGCTGGCAGTATCTAAGTTCCACAATGAACCCGGAGAAGCATGACTTCAAATACGTCATCGTCATCTGGAAGCTTAAACCCAGAGCACCTCCACGTCACGATATGATTTAAAGCCAGCGTGCTTTTTCTGAAACACACTACAAATAAAGAGGGGGAGGTCCTCTGGAGCCCTCCACATCTACGTTCAAAACCCTTCCAGGGAGACACCACACTCTGCAGCCCAGGCGCTCTGCTGCAGAAGCAGGCACCGGCAGCGCTATCCCGCAGTTACTGTAACCCGCACCATCTTCCCGCGGCTATGACAGAGCACGGGCCTGGAGAGCACGCAGGGCTACGCAGCTGGTACTCACACGATGAGGTCTCCAGTCAGCCTGACCAGGGAGAGGAGGGTGTGCTTCAGGGACGCAGCCAGGGGCAGACTCTGGCCACAGAGCGTCCCCAGGTGGGCAGCCTGCACAGCACTGATGTAGCTCTCGGAAGGGACGGTGTCATTGGCGAAAGCGTTGCGCTGCAAGGAGGCAAAGCAGACATGAATGGAGAGAGCACCCGTCTCCAGATGCTTACACAAGCAAAGAGAAAATCCAAGACCCCACTGGGGTTCATAGACTAGGACTCTATTCAGTATACACTGAGTCACCCCGGGAAGGAGAGTGGAGTGGAGTGAAGGAAGCAGTTAGCAAATTTTAGTTAGTACAAGTTGAGTTAAAATTTTAAACCATCGGCGGCTCAGCGGTTTAGGGTCCGCCTCGCGGCGCGGCGCACACTGGTTCGACCCCTGGTCCAGAAGGAGCCCACACGCCCGGGAGCAACTCGCCCATGTGCTGCCACTACTGAGCCTGTGCTCGAGAGCCCGGGAGCCCCAACTCCTGAGGCCTGCGTGCCCTAGAGCCCGAGCTCCATCAGAGAAGTGACCGCAATGAGGAGCCTGTGCTCGAGAGCCCGGGAGCCCCAACTCCTGAGGCCCGCGTGCCCTAGAGCCCGAGCTCCATCAGAGAAGTGACCGCAATGAGGAGCCTGCACGCCGCAACAAAGGGCTGTCCCCCTCGCTGCAGCTAGAGGGAAGCCCACACAGCAAGGAGCAGCCGGCACGGCCACAAGGAGATAAGATCTTTTAAACAGAAAAGTTAAAGTTGAGCTAAAATTTAGTTACTACAAAGTTAAGACACCCAATACCACTTTTCAAATAATTAGGATATATTAAATATTAAAACTATGCTTGTTTGCCTCTAATAACTGGAAAGATCAGGATCTCACAATGCATCTGGTTCCCCATTACAAATATCTTAATTATCCTTGCACTACAGCTCCGGGTGATGTAAATAGAGGTCACAATTACAAAGCAAGGATAATAAGATTATAACACTTGTTTTTCCAAAGAACTGTAATAAGACAATAATCTGTTAACAGAGGTTAACCTGAGGACAGCACATGGGAAGATCAAGGGAACTGACAGAAGACACAACAGTCTTCTGAAAGCCTAGAGAACTTAAATGCTACCCCATAAAATGATGACAGAAGGAGAAGGTTCTTGACATATAACCTAAAAGGGAAAGGAAACAGTTAACATTTACTGACAATTCATGTGCCAGAGAATGTGCTAGGCACTTTACATTTAATATCCTTGATCTTCACCTCCCAGTATTTAACAGATGAAGAACCTGAAGGTCCTAGCAGTTGACCCTCGAATACCACAGGGGTTGGGGTGTTGACCGTCCATGCAGTCGAAAATCCATGTATAACATTACAATCAGCCCTCCATACGTGCAGTTCCACATCCGTGGATTCAACCAACCACAGATTATTTAGTACTGCAGCCCAGACTTAGTGAAGACAATAGTGTGTAAACGGGCACACGCCGTTCCCAGCCCTGTACTGCTCAAGACTCCACTGTAATAAACTGGTTATCCTGTAACATAGTAACATACTTCTTATTCTTGGCAAAATGATCACGAGTGCCATTTGGGTAATTCAAGGACTTGACTATGGGTTCAGCCACAGCAAATACCACTGCAGCAGGTTAAGATCTCTTGGCAGCCAGTTTAAGCCTAAAGAATAAGAACAGAACACAGAAACCAAACAGGGCTCCACAGTTCTACTCCCGGGCAGATGGACACTCACCCAGGACCCAATGTTGGGAAACTCGTTGGTGCTGATGTTGTTCCAGGATTCACACACCGTCTGAACTGATGATGGCAGATTCTGAACCAGCGTTGGACCTGGAGGCAACAGAAAGGACAAGGAATCACCACAAGAAAGAGAGAGAGAGAGAACACACAGCATTTTAAAAGCCAACCCCAATGCAGAGAGAAACACACTACAGCCCAGGTTGTCAAAGTAATTAGTAAGAGAGCTTAGAAGCATATTTAAATAGCAGCACCATGTCCAAGAAACTACTAACTGCTTAACAACTAACAATCTCAATTATAAGACTTTCACTCCCCATCATATTCACTTTCTAACTTTTCGAGTAAAGAAGACAACTGAATACAAGATGCAAAGTGACAGCAAGTCACTGCAAGTCACTATTCAACATCTAGACCCTCTACGGACAGGTAGCACTTCCATCTCTTTTCTCCGAAACAGATCTTAAGGGCAGGGAACATTAATGCACATCAAGAACAGTAGTCAATGAAGTAATGAAATTAAATTTCTAAAAGTGAGACTATCTGAACATTAAAAGGGTACTTAAACCGTGAAATACAGGAATATACAAATGCCTGTACATTTTAAAGGATAACTATTGCACTTAACGCCAATCCTGCTCAAGTCCTTCTGCTTTCCCATCCCAAATTTCTACCAGACCATTCCTAACACAAGGAAGAAGTTTTCCCAAGCGCGAAGCAGTAGCTCAATAGTCTTCCTAATCTCTATAAATGGAAAGGAGAACAAAGATCTTTGCAACAGTCAAAGAGCTTAACGCCTTGGAACCAACTGATCTTGGCTTGGATTCCAGCTCTGCCCCTTGCAAAATGTAGGATATGGGCAAATAACCTAAGTCTCAGTTTCCTAATGAGAATGGAGGATGATAATAAAACTTACCTCATAGGATTATTGCAAAGATCAAAACAGATAAACCTATGTCAGTGCTCGACACACAGGAAGATCCCAATAAATGGTAAATGTAGAAACAGGTGGCACGGGAGAGAACAGCACTACTAGCCACAGCGGTCTGCAGTCTTGTTCAGAAGCACGTCCACTCACCCAGAGTGTTCGCCTTGCACCTACTGGAGCCAATAGCCAAAACAGCAGCAAAGCCGTGCAGTTTCTCCTGGGGAGGCTTTTCAGTGGATCCCTCCTCATTAAAGTTCTGTAGCAAATAGGCTCTGGAGGAAAAAAGAAGGAACTATGTCAAAGCTGAAGGAACCTAGTGACATTCTGGTTAGGAAAAAAAAAGCAACCCCAGACAAATGGAAGACCTGCAGCTCCGTTTCCTGATCCTCTAAGTGCAGCTGCCAGTGCCTGCCCCTTTGGGTCTCCTAAGAATGCCAATGCTAATTACTTCCCAAAGAACATGCCATCCTTGGAAATGCGCACAAAACATTATCTACCCTACTTGTCCTGGCCTCAGGCACTGTACATATCACAGGCTCTGAGAAGTATTATTTTTTCTTTAAAAAACAAACAAACAAACAACACTTCCCAAAGTTATCTGCCCAGGAATGCGTAATATCAGCAATGGGCCAAGTACAGCCTAGACACTCTCAGAGGGCAGTGACTCACAGCGTTGCTAATCGCTGGACCCACCGTGCCCGAAAACCTAACTGGCCCACAGCGCGCACTCATGGTTGCTACTCAGGTTTACTGCTCACATCGTCCAAAAGTTTTGCCTCAAGCAACAGTCTTCTGTCTACTGCAAGGCATTCACACTAAAAGACACGTTAACTTTTACAATGATCCAAGTCCCTT
Source organism: Bubalus bubalis (assembly GCF_019923935.1). NCBI lineage: Eukaryota > Metazoa > Chordata > Mammalia > Artiodactyla > Bovidae > Bubalus > Bubalus bubalis. The sequence continues at coordinate 185,482,300 of NC_059158.1, read as the reverse complement.
TCAGCAACAACGTCCCATAAAACAGGAACTGAAGAGTGAAATCCTACAGGGACCAGACAAGTAAACGAGCGAAAAGGGGCCAGGTCAGAACAGCAAAGGAGAAGGAGCCAGTCCTTAGCAGCGCTGTGCTCCGTCACATGGGAAGACAGGCACAGTTTTTCCAGTCCTTCCAATGGAAGAAAAGCCAGACATCTTGTGAATGGTGAATAAACTACCAATTTTTATGCACTGAAAGTGAATTCTAAAATATTTAAACACTATGCAAAATAAACAAAGGAAGTCTACAGGGTGTGCAATTTGCAATGTTTATTATAGAAGGACTGGGTTTCAAAATACTCTCTAACTCATTAAGAAAAGGTTTTTCTCAGGATTTCAAAGTCCCTGGTGGTCTAGTGGTTAAGAATCTGCCTGGCAATGCAAGAGACGAGGGTTTGATCCCTAGTCGGGGAACTAAGACCCCACATGGCAAAGGGCAACTGAGCCCTGCACCACAACCAGAGAGCCCATACGCTGCAAGTAAGGAGCCCGCAGGCCGCAACAAAAGACCCCCCATGACAGAGGACGACCCCAAGGGCTGCAACTAAGACCCGACCCAGCCAAACAGATAAATAAGTAAGAAAATGTCTTCTCTGCCTATGTCCCATGAGGTTTAAAGAGCTTCACCTCAGTGAATAACAGGAAATATAGTGTTTGGAAAAACTGCATTACCTCTCTGCACCATACAAGAAAAATGCTAGAAAATATTTACACAGGGAAGTAAACCACCCAAGCATTTACTTTCCCCATCTCCGACATCTCTGGGCAGACGGCCTGCCCACCTGGTGAAAGAGGCGTAGGTGTCAATGAGCTGCAGCGTGGCGGGCAGCAGGTTCTTGGTGACCTCAGAGGACTTCTGCGGGTCGGTCTCGGCGGCCACCTTAGAGAAGTGCTCGTCCAGAGAGACCTGGACCTTGGAGACAGCAGCGTCCAGGGTGTAGATGGACTGCAGGCTGGGAATTTCGTGCAGCTGCAAGATGGTGGTACAGTCGATGCTACAGAAGGACGAGATCTTTAAAAGACACCCAAGATCTTAGTTAGTTGTGGCAAAAAAAAAACCCCACAGCATAGGCCAAGTTCTGTCGTTACGGACCCCAAACTCACATACCTGTCGGGCAAAGTACTCCTCTACAATGTCAACGTCATATTTCACGGAGCTGCACTTGCTGGATGCCAGTTCTAGGAGAGAACCAGCATGTTCAGCCTTCATTCCCTGTTTGATAAGGTGGTCCTATTTACAGCAAGAAAAAAGTGTTCAGGAGAGCAAAACAGGCAGGGTCTGAGGCATCCCCCTCAGCCTTAAACTTAAATTAAGTTTCCCGAATTAGAGCCTGCCGACTGACCACCCCGCAGCAGCAGGCTCAGCGGCACCTTTATCCAGTCGACATAGGAGTTGACGCGGAGGCGGGACGACCAGCGCAGGGTGTGCAGGATGTCACGCTCACTCATCTCTGGCGAGTTCATGGCCAGCTGGTTCATGTAAGTTTTCGATGGTGGCAAAACGCCCAGGAGCCTCCACAGCGTCAGGAAGCAATACTGCCGGGCGCAGGCTTCCTGTAGGGAGCAACGCAGCAGCTTCGAGGCAGGAGCTTCCGCACCGCCGCAAGATCTCCCGTGGGCGGGGGAGCCTGCTAGGCTGCAGCCCACGGGGTTGCAAAGATGCGGACACGACTAAGCGACTGCACTCTTTCAACATCTCCCTAACAATAAAAACTGATCCAAATATCAATATAATTTTTAAAGCAGAACAGGGTGCAGTCCCAATTGTCAACTGAGATTTGGCGCTTAAGTCAGCTCACTGGGTCTTCCCAGGGAATACACCCCAAGCAGAAAATGGTAAAACACACCTTTTACATACATATAAAATCTGTCCCACATTCTGTACATTTCACAGGCCAAGAAAGCAATTCTGAGTCCCTGGCTCCCCAGTAATTTACCAAGTGACTGAAAGAGAGCAAGACACTGCCTTCAGCAGGCCCTTTCTGTGGTCTTAACTGCTGTTATGAACCCTACAGGTACGAGACATATTCATGGGGCCACAGAAAAAGCTCAGGTGTGTGGCTTCCAATATCATATATCAACCAGCACTCAGGAGGTACATCAGGAGATAAGAACTGAGGTGACCCTTCCTCTCAGTCACATTCCTCTCAATGTTAACCAAAAAGAAAAGCCAAAAAGGCTGACTAGATCCCAGAGGGAAATTCCTGGTAGACTGCTCCCCAATAGTCAGACACATGCCCAGCTCTTCATAATTAGCCCAGGTTGCCATGGTCTTACCAGGGCTGTTACATTCTTGTTTTCCTTCCTCCTGACTGTATCAAGCTGGGACCCAGCTGCCAGCAGGGACGTCAATGCAGTGTACAGCTCATCATACTTGACGAGCTTGGAGAAGAGGACATCGCAGGCCTAATATCAAGACAGACAATCGTTTTCTCTTATTTTGTGAAATATTTTTTCCCCTACCCATACACTACCACTTAACCTCAGGATTGACAAACAGCTCATTCCAAACAGTTATTAATGTCTCACTGCAGCTCGAGTCCCCCTCATGGACCAACGCAGCTTATGGATTATATTGTGAGCACACAAGCGCAGGCATTAGAGTGAAACAACTATTCTGTCCATTAAAATAGCTGCCTGTGAAAACGCTAACACAGACAGCTTTAGAAATAATCTGTCAGAGATGTCAACTGCCAGGAAGGACATCCCCTACTGCCAAATTGGAGCCCAGCAAATAAATCTCAAGATAACATTTTCCTTTTAGAAAAAGCTCAAATCCTAATACAGACTAAATTCACTCCTTACAGAAAGTTACATCATTCCCTTTCCTCCTGATAGCCTGATTTTGATGGACACCACCTAACCCACATGCAAAATGGGATTTTTAAATTCTGGGTACCACAGAATCAAGTCGGTTCAAATCATCCTCTGAGGCTTCTGGGGACAGGACACAGTAGAATCTGGGTTGCGGGACGGCATCTGAAAAGCAATGTGCTTACTGAAAGAACGGTTCCACTCTTAAGTCAAACAAGTACGAAAAGTAAAAAGACACTTTGGACCAGGGTTTCCCACGCTTGGCATGACCCACTGCCACTATGGGCCAGAGGACTCTCTGCTGAGGGGAACTACCCTCTGCACAGCACAACGCCGAGCGCCATCCCCCGATGGCCAGCAGCGGCCTCCCAGCTGTGACAACCAAATATGTCTCCCCCAGTTGACAACTTCTGTTCCAGGAGTTAACTTCTGTTCTATGATCATCACATGAATCGACAGAACTATCATGAGACTGGTAGTCTTAAATGCTGACTCCCCCATATCAAAGGGGCCAACCACTAAGAGATACCAGTGATGATAAACTCAGTTAGGGCTTGATGAACATGTCCACCAAATACACTTTAAATTAAACACCCTCAGATGAAAGCAAACACGTGCAACGCACATAAGAGGAGCCTTATCAAAAGCATGGACCACTGCCATGTGTGAAACACTGGGGAGAAACCACAGCTCCCGCTGTCTGAAGACCATGACCCAAAGAAACCAGCCTCTCGGTGAGAACCATGTCCCTAAGAGAAATTTAAACTCAATCACCCAGAGTGGCAAGAATATACATACTGCACACTAGGAGCAGAGGATTCCAACTCCTCACATCTCAGATGTTTTTTGCTTTTTAAAAAACGTCGGATATGTGAGGGTCTGTTTCCACCAAGAGTTTTGAATCCATAGGCATCTGAGACTATACCAATGGCCAAAAGTTCTCAAGGATGCCCCAAGCTCCAAATTCAGCCCCTCCCATGAGAATCAGGGAGTTTCTTATCGACACTCTTCTTTCTGACCTGATGAAAAATGCTTAGACCAGTTTTCTTCTACTTCTTTGAACCCATGATAGAGAGGGGTGGTCGTCCGGCGGCTGCTGCTGTCCTGGGATCCACTTGCCCACCCAAAAGGAGGACTAAGCAGGTTATGCTGCACCTTTTAAAACACAAAGATTCAAATTAAGAAAGAGACACAGTCAACATTCTGCTTCTCACTCCAGGCATGATATCAGATTGACACAGCAAAGTCTGGGAAACTTAACCAAAATAAAATTTTAGATTTTTCTGTGACTTCTTTTGGGAAGCACCTTTTTGCCAGAGTATAAAGGGAACAGTGTGTAATGAAGCACGGTCAGAAACTCTGCCGGCAACAACCCTTAAACGGCCTCCCGTTCTCATTTTGGTTCCCTGAAACAAAGCAATGTACTAATCATCAAATGTGCTGCTCGGCCATCACTGAACCACTAGTAAACCAACTGAGGCCCGACACGCACAGCGCTGCGCGCGACACACACACAGTGGGGCGCGACACACACACAGTGGGGCCCGACACGCACAGCGCTGCGCGCGACACACACACAGTGGGGCAGCTCGAAGAAGGACACCTGTGAACAGAGCCTATGATCCAATTTCAACAAACGCAACCAATGAAATAAATGCATGTGTATCGCTTCTGGCTGAACATAAAGTGTTTAGAGAGACAAAGTCCCAGGCGTCCTCCTCAGGGTACTTAAACACACCACAATTGACACCCGAAACCTCAAGTGAACAGGTCACTTTGGTTTGGGACATGATAATTTGAGAATAACAAAGATCTCAGGAACAGCTGTAAAGCAAAAAGAACGTGTTCCTCTGTACCTGCTCAAATAGATATATGGGGGCTTTGGAGTACTGATGAAGCAGATAATCAAAGATCAGAAGCAGGCGGGCCAGGATGAGAGGCACAGAGCGCATCTGGGCGTCCATGCTGGCACTTAGCTCCTGGATGATCTGCACTAAGAGCGTCAGGATGTCCCGCCGGCCTTTCTCAGAGAAGTTGTGGAAGATGAGGAGCAGCAGCTGCAAGTGCTCCACGTTCAAATCCTCCGTCTCAGCAGGCACCACCCCTTGCAGGGCATTCTGCTTCATGGTCGACAAAAACCTACCACAGAGGAGAGGAGAATATGTCTGGTGGGGAAAAGTCAGAACACCCCCCAAAAGTTACAGTGTCCAGTGCCAGAAAAGGCAGATTTCTTAGACCCAGGCATGAAGAGAACAAATTAAGGGAGACAAGAAGCTACATGTAATGAGAAGATAAAAATTAAATCTTGGCTACAAAAAAGCTAGATTTGGCCACAAAAGCATTTTCAACAACCCTTCAACAACATTAACTGTGGCCACAGCAGTGTTAACTCCCACGCTGCCATTTCTGACAATGAAAAAGAACTACAAGCTCTCCAAAAGGCGGCTTTTTTTTTTCTTTAATTAATAAATCCGGGTAGACAGAAACAATTCAACTACCTTTTTCTCTGTCATCTGATTCTACAGATTAATTCTCATTTTGAGAATTCATACTACAGGTTAAAAATCACAACATGGTAATAGTTGAAAATAACTCAATGCATTAAAAAGCAACACATAATTTACACTATTTAGAGAACTTGTGAGAAAACCTTTCATGCAAAAAAGGAATAAATGTGCCAGCTATTTTCCCTGCCTTTGGCCATCAGGAGAGAGGCTTGTATTCTAATAAGGGTCTCCCTCACCACTTCCCTACCCTCCACCTTCTGGCCTTCTTGCAAGATTCCACCAGGAAAAATAGAGTGCATGTCTGGCATTCACGGGGGTTTATGATTTCTCAAATCCATCAGTAGAGCTATTTGATCATGGACTGGGAAAGAGGAAAACAAAGCCTTTTAGGAAAACTAACTGCTTTGAAGACTCCCAACCATGTAAACAAAAATGGCAAATACAGGTCCATCTAAAGAGGATTTAGATGATTAATCTGAGCTTCCCCCAAGTAAAAATGTTCTTTAAAAGTTGTCCAAAAAAGACTGCAAGTCACTCTAAGTGGTTTTGCGTCGAAAGCAAAATAACCAAGACAGAGTTGGCGTCCCCGCTCCCTCTCTTTCAAAAAAACCAGATCAGGATGAAACTGGTTTATGTTCCAGATTCAGGTTCTTTCTCATAACTGCAATCAAATCCTCCATGTGCTAAAGGGAAGATTCTGTTTCCAGACCCTAGTTTATGTATATTTGTTTTTTAAACAGCCCCCCAGCTCCTTCCAAATCCCCCCATCAGAAACATACTCCTCCACCCTTGCCACTTTAAGCCTATCATCAGAGTACCATCTCAGGGCCACAGATGAATTACAAATCAGTGAAACAAATTTTAAATACCAGCCTTCTCCATAGGGCTTCTGTTGGAGTTATCTTACCTGTCCCAAACTTTGAGACATTCAGGGACGTCAGGGTCACCTTGAGCGCTGGCTTTATGTTGCCAGATGAGCAGGAGGCGTGAAAGCACAGAGAGGCTCTGAGGGTGAATGTACAAGGGCCATGGGCCCTCCGAGAAAGGAGCAACTCCCAGCTGCTGCAGCAGTGTGTTCTAACAAGAAAGACATACAAGAGGCCATTAGGGAAAACGGCAGGGAAGGAGGTTGCTTTTTAACACTGACAAAGAGTCCTTTAGAGAAAGGAGGACACAGAAATTCAGATTCAGAAGCAGCCCCAAAAGGTCATTCCACACATGAGAAAAATACAAAGGCAAAAGTACTAATCTAACCCCACTAACAACAGTTAACTAGTGTCGGCAATCAGGCCCCCAAAAAGGAGACGTGCGCGGAGACAGCAGAATCAGGGTCAGTTTCAACGGACAGTGTCTTTGAAAAAAAACTTCAACTGTAATAGCTAACAGTTTTCCTTTCAAGTTAGTTATGTACTACAAATAACACTCCAAAGGGGGAGCTCCAACAACTTAAGAGGGCCAACAACTTGTATTAATAGTATTAGCAGAGAAATTCTGCCTCTAAGATGTCACGGCATCTAGAATTAATCAGGTCGCTGTCTCTGCCTCCAGTTGTAGCATGTCTTTCAAATGAGCTTTACTTTCAGCTCAGTTATCTAAGCTGCAATTTATCTCCTCAAACACACACACAAACTGAGCAGGATGCCAGTGGGAAAACCAGACAAATGCCTGCTTTCTCATCTGGCTTTAGAAAACACAAATCACGGTTACCTCAGGACATAGGATACATTTTGAAGTCTGCCAAACTAAATTATACTCTTGTAAAAAAACATCCGAGAGGACCCTATTCCTCGATAATGTTCAAAAAGTCATGGACATTGAGCGTAGCTCCCATGTACTGGCGGGTTACGTGGGCTAAGTGCTGTATGGAGGCTGTGCTGTGACGCCAGAACCGGGGTGCCCCGCTGCACTGCTGAGGCACACAGCTCAGGGTGGCTTAGCGACATGACCAAAGCCAGAGGATCACCAAGCGACAAGCCAAGTTTCTCTCTAAAACCCACATTCTTAATCATTATGCTCAACAAAGACATGAAGACCAACTTCTCCATTCCTGACTCAAGAAAACAATTCAAAAAATAAATAAACATGTCTGATCTATGGCCAAAGTCTTCACTGGAGCACTGCTGGTAATAAAAAGTAAAATCAAGGCACGTGCAGCCATGGTGGCAGTAAGCAGAGACCAAGTGAACATAAAAACATGCTCTGTATATGTTATGTCACACACAGATACAAAATCACAAAGTTGAAAAAGCAGAAACAAGGGACACATCGACGTTCTGATGGCTGTAAAGCTGTGCCTCTGTGGACGACAAGAGGAAGCACGGCAACACCGAAACCAGGAGCTCAGCGAGAGGACTGTGGCTGCGTCTACTCTGCCGCTCACCACCGCTAAGTGAGCTTGTCTGCCTCGTGTCAGATGGGTTAGGGCTCAGAGCCGGTACAAGCTGACGCTCCTCAGGAACCGGCTTTCCCCACCCCTCGCACTGATAAGCAAGGAAGACCTGACTTCCTAAGGAGCAAGTCTGAGTCACGACAGAGCAGAGCCCAGCCCGACGCACCCCTGGACACCCTCCAAGCGCCCTTCCCCGCCGCTCCCGCTGTACCCGAGGGGAGCCTCGGCCTCATCGCTCCTGCTGGGCCCACCGTCTCCCTGTTTCTCACACTTCACCGACGGCCACCCAGTGGGCCATCCCCAAAGCTGCAGCATCAGTCTTCATTTTCTAACTCCTGAATTTCAGACTCACATTTCCCACTATTTTCTAAGACATCGTCATCCCTCTGGCACTTCAAAATTTCACTATTTAAAGTGGTGTTGTTTTTTTTTTTTTCAAAAGCAGTAATGGTGACTATTTTATTCAAGTTTAAAATACTGATAATACAGTTTTTCTCATTTGATTGAGAAGGGCTACAGAATGTAACATACTAGCAAAGGAAATAATACAACCACATAGGCGATGCCCCCGCTAGCTGTCTTCAGCTTACTCCTTTGGTAAAGGAGAGCTTCACCTTAGCTATTCAATTTTCTTGACTGAAAACAACTCCAAGGCTCGCCGACTGCAAGGACCTAAAAGTCACTTTGGAGGGCTGACATTGACTCATTTTTAAAAACAGAAAATGGCAAATCGTGCCTCCTGTACCTAAAGAACCCAAAGGATCATCTGAGTGATTGTGACTAAGTGACCCGTGAGCACGCAAGTCGGTGCAGTCCCTGTGGGAAACAGCATGGAGCTTCCCAGGACACTACAAGCAGAACTAGGACCCAACAACCCCACTCCTGCGCATACATCCAGACAAGACACAACTCAAAAAGACGCACGCAGCCCTAGGCTCCCAGCAGCAGCATCACAACAGCCGAGACATGGAAGCAACCTCAACGCCCGTCGGCAGACGGCTAAAACAAGAGCAGCGCACGTGCGCAGGGGCGCTGCTCAGCCGCAAGCAGGAACGGAGCAGCGCCACCTGCAGCGACGGGGACGCGACCAGGGATCACCGTGCCAAGCGAGGCCAGAAAGAGAGCGGCCAATGCCCCACGGTACCGCTTTCATGGAGAATCTAAAACATGACAAAAATGAACCTGTCTATGAAGCAGAAACAGAATCACGACACAGCAGACAGACTGGCGGTTGCCAAGGTGGAGAGGGCTGGAGGACGGGTGGAGTGCGAGGCTGGGGCTGCCGGACGCAAGCTTTAACAGAGGATGGACAGACAAGGTCCTACTGTACAGAACGGGAAACTATCCTCAACATCCTGTGATAAACTGTAATGCAAAAGAACACACTAAAAAAGAATGTATACGCGAGACGGAACCACTCGGCTGCACAGCAGTACTTAACACAACACTGTAAATCAACTGCACCTCAATAAAAGAATGTTGAACAGAAATCTGAAAAAACAAGTGACGCATGAGGAAATACAATCTGAGTCGACTTAAACCCCAAGAACGTGCCACGGAGTTCTCAATATCACTCCTTTTACCCCCAAACCAACTCTCTTTCCTGATTTCCCTATTTCTATTAAGACAAGAGCATCCTGCTTGTCTCATTTGGGTTTTAAGGGTTTTAAATTTGGCAGCATCTTAGATTCTTAAACTCTCCTTGTCTCTCACCTCATTCAAACAACTTCCCATGATCTCTACACTGCTAAGTCGCTTCAGTCGTGTCTGACCCTGTGTGACCCCATAGATGGCAGCCCAGCAGGCTGCCCCGTCCCTGGGACTCTCCAGGCAAGAACACTGGAGTGGGTTGCCATTTCCTTCTCCAATGCATGAAAGTGAAAAGTGAAAGTGAAGTCGCTCAGTCGTGTCCGACTCTTAGCGACCCCACGGACTGCAGCTTACCAGGCTCCTCCGTCCATGGGACTTTCCAGGCAAGAGTACTGGAGTGGGGTGCCACTGCCTTCTCCAGATCTCTACACTAGGTCCTTTAATTACCCTGTCTCCCCTTTCTCATGAAGCCACACTAACTCATTTTTATTTCTTCAGTTCCTGTAACAGTACCTGAAACATGGATAAGTTTCAACGAATACTTATAAATGAACCCAGATCACCATAGTAACAATGTTATTCACTTATGATAATTTTACATGCAATATTAAATATAGTATTAAACAGTAACAGTAACAATACATTTTATTAACGTCCCTTACAAGACACTGTGTATATGGCAACTTAAATCAGGCATCTTGAGTAAGACAGCTTTGCACATTACTCCAAAGAAATAATATCCAAGGGAAGGGCACTCCACAGCAGACTACAATGACTATCCTTCAAAGTAGTGAAATATGGGAAACAGTTTACAATTCCATGCCTGGAGCTGGAATGAAAAATGGCGATCTGAGGGCGTCCTTTGCAGCGTCAGCAGCTATGGGCAGCCCAGCTACACATCCACACGGGGTCTGTAATTATTTTTAAAATGCTAAGAGAGCAGTATCATCACAGGAGTCTTAAGAACCCATATTCTCTAAAGAAAAGTATTTCTTCCCCATTATTTGGACATAAAGGTTTAGCCAAGAAAAGTGCAAATCTATGACCTTTGAAACCTCTCGATAAAGTCAGATCTGGGCAAGGAGCTGATAATTTTGGCAATAACTTCACTCTGAGAAGTTACTGCAGGCAATATCATAACTGAAGCATTTTCTGCTCTTTACCTTAAACAGGTCAATAGCTTTTCTACTCTATTTATTGATATAGTCTCTTTCCTGCTAAAAAAATTTTTCCCATGTACCACTAAGTAAGCATAAATAGGTTTTACAATTACCTTTTTAAACAACAAAAGAAATGCCTCAGGATTTCTCAAATAGCTTGAGATTGTGAGAATTTTTTTGTTTTGGCTGCACAATGCGGCATCTTAGCTCCCCGATCAGGGGACCCAGGCCCCTTGAGGGCAAGCGTGGAGTCCCAGCCAGTGGACCAATTCCCTGTGAGAATCAATTTTTTAACTTCATGAAATAGGTTCCTGGATTTTGCCCCTTTGGGGGCAAGTACAAGTCCTTAAATTGTGTTTTGATTCTGAGAAACCACTGAAATAAAAATATTTTCATTAACAACCTTAGAAGCCAGGACATGGAAGCAACCTAGATGTCCATCAGCAGATGAATGGATAAGAAAGCTGTGGTACATATACACAATGGAATATTACTCAGCCATTAAAAAGAATACATTTGAATCAGTTCTAATGAGGTCGATGAAACTGGAGCCTATTATACAGAGTGAAGTAAGCCAGAAAGAAAAACACCAATACAGTATACTAACGCATATATCTGGAATTTAGAAAGATGGTAACAATAACCCTGTATACAAGACAGCAAAAGAGACACTGATGTATAGAACAGTCTTTTGGACTCTGTGGGAGAGGGAGAGGGTGGGATGACTTGGAAGATTGGCATTGAAACATGTATAATATCATATATGAAACGAGTTGCCAGTCCAGGTTCGATGCACGATGCTGGATGCTTGGGGCTCATGCATTGGGACGACCCAGAGGCATGGTGTGGGGAGGGAGGAGGGAGGAGGGTTCAGGATGGGGAGCACATGTATACTTGTGGCGGATTCATGTTGATATACAGCAAAACCAATACAATATTGTAAAGTTAAAAAATAAAATAAAATTATGAGTGATTAAAAAAAAAAAAAACCAAGCTTAGAGCTAATTACTGGAGATCTCCTAAATTAAATTCTACTGGGGCTGGTTGGGGAAAGTTGGTGGCGAATATTGGGGGGGGTCACATTAACTGAGAATCTGAATTTTTAACAAATTCCCCAGGAATCCTTATGCACACTAAAGACTGAGAAACACTAACTCTAACTATGCTAATAAAGTTATTATCAGGACATGACATTGCCAAATCTTGGGAGAGAATGTGAATCCCCATGCCCCTGGCACACTGCTGGTGAGAGCAGTCCTCGGTGCCACAACACAGAGCACTGCGTTATCTGCTCAAGGTCACGGGCTCCATAACCTGTCGATCCTACTTCAGCTTATATTCCCAAGAGACTCACTTGCAACAGGGGACATACAGGGGACACGCACAGGAGGACACCTGGGGGTCCAGTGGTTAAGAATCCTCCTGCCACTGCAGGGGACATGGGTTCGATCCCTGGTCCAGGAAGATGCCACGTGCTGCACAGCAACTGAGCCCGCGCGCCAGGAGCGCTTGCTCCACCACAAGAGAAGCGGTCGCAATGAGCAGCCTGCGCGCGGCAACCAGAGCAGCCCCCACTCGCACGAGTCAGTGCAGCCAAAGCAATTAACCTTTTTAAAAAAGAGATCATACAACACCTGGAATAACAATGGTATCTGACACAACCCAAATGTTCATTAGTTGGAGCAGAAGGGACACGAATAAACTGGTTCAGTCACAAACACAGTGAAATACACACAGCAGTCAAAACAAAAGCTACAGAAATGTGCAAACGCATAGATGAATTCTGATAGTAAAGTACTAAATAATGTTAAGTGGAAAATGCCTACAAAACTGCACAGAATGTGATGTCATTGCTAAAAGCAATCAAATAAGTTTAAATTTTAAAATATTCCTTAAATCCAAAAGCAAATACATACATGAAACTAATGAAATGAGGAATTTAAGATTTAGGATTCCAGATATCAGCTACTTCACTGAGGAAAGAAAGCTACAAAGTTTAGAAGTCCACAATCAAGATCCTAGACTTGATTTCAGTGGTGGGTTGTCTATGGGAGCATATCATGGACCTTGATTCCATCCTTGTTCACCTCCTGGATGATACTGGCCAACACGGCCATACAGTGCTCTGAAAGGGATACACTTGGATAGTTTCAGACAAAACTGTGCCGATAGTTCAGCATGGAAGAGGTGATAAAGTTTAACATGTTGGACGCTAGGCCTAAGAACTAAAAGAACATCCACCTCCTATAATTTGCCTGATTCTTTTAAGACAAGCGTTTTAATTTATATTTCTCAGATTACTAATGGCGCTTAACATTTCCTACATTGTTGGCCATTTATTGTTTTTTAATAAAACGTCCTCTTGTCTATTTACTTTTATACTAGGACAGTTATCAGAAGTGGGTTTTGTAGCTTTTCCTTTTCTTTAAACTTACTGAGTGAGTTGGGGCTCAAGGACACATATTCTTGAAATGATCTTAATTAAGGCAGAGGGACATCCTAGAGTAGTCTCTCAACACTCTTTCCAGGGAGGGGATCCCAAGACAAACTGTTCCCTAGCTACAGAAACAAGCACAGCCTACTGAGTGCAGACGCAGAGAGCTCCCGGCCCGAACAGTCGCAGCGCACACCTGCAGGTTAGGCGGCTGGAGGTCCGAGGTCACCAGCGAGTGGTTGAAGTGGTAGAGGGCGGCCGCAAACTCTTCATCTGATGCACCTTGAAGACACACGGGAAAACCAATTACTCAAGCACCTGCCTGATGCAGTGCACCACCCTTCAGCAGCCAAACGCTGCTAGAAAAACACCCGCCAGGCACATATCCTGTCTACTGACCCTTGAGCCCATCCTTGTCCACCTCCTTAATGATACTGGCCAATGTGGCCATATGGTGCTCTGAAAGAGATACACTCAGATAGTTTCGGATAAAATTGTTCCGGGAGTTCAGCATGGAAGAGGTGATGAAGTTCAAAATGTTGGAAGCCAGGCCTAAGAACTAAAAAGAACACAAAAAGGTTATACCAGGTTCATAAGCCCAGAGCTCCCACAAACCCTAAATACAAACACAAAGTAAAATACGTCCATAGATCTCATGAGAAAAACACAATGACTCAAAGACTCAGATTTTCAATCACTGACAATATGACTAAGTTTAATTATGACAGGCTTTCTCATGTGATTGTATCAATTACAAACAACGGTGTATCAATTTAATACAACAGACTTCACGGAGTACTGTACGAAGACAGGATTTGCAAACAGACTCATTTCCTTCATTCCTCTAAGGTTCTGTATTTGTCCAGCTCTAAGATATTACTGATATATTCAATTCTGAAGCCTATATTATCACTATACACATTTAGAATGCCCAGTTCTTCACTTCTCTATTAAAATTCAGGTGGGGAATTGCCTGACGGTCCAGTGGTGAGGACTGCGCACTTTCACTGCCAAGGGCCTGGGTTCTATCCCTGGTCAGGGAACTAAGATACCATAAGCTGCACTGCTGAGTCTCTTCAGTCGCGTCTGACTCTGTGCGACCCCATAGACGGCAGCCCACCAGCCTCCCCCGTCCCTGGGATTCTCCAGGCAAGAACACTGGAGTGGGTTGCCGTTTCCTCCTCCAATGCATGAAAGTGAAAAGTGAAAGTGAAGTCGCTCAGTCATGTCTGACTCTTCGCGACCCCATGGACTGCAGCCCACCAGGCTCCTCCGTCCATAGGATTTTCCAGGCAAGAGTACTGGAGTGGGGTGCCATTGCCTTCTCCGATAAGCTGCACAGCAGTGACCAAAAGAATAGTAATAATTTAACTAGAGTGAACTTAATCAAGCTGAATTATTATGTAAATGTTTTAAATCCATATCCTTGACTACACGAAGCTGTGTAAAAGCCAAGATCGTATCTGACCTGATTACCGATAGGGCTTCGGGAGAGGGAATAACACGCAATGTGCCACCCACAAATACTGGCTGCACGGATAGTTAGCAACCAATCATGACACACTGGACATAGGCGACGGGCCCATTAATTCTTCACAACACTCTCAGGAGGCACAATCACTCCCATACAACAGGAGACAAAACAGGCTCAGAGAAATTCAGGTTCTTGCCTGAAGTCATAAAGTCAGTAAATGCAGAAGTAGGATTCAATTCACTTCTATCTAACCTGAAACGCTATGTTACTAACCCTCAGAGAAACATCATCAGGAGTACAAGAGTTAATTAATGAAACATAATCAATATACTTAAGCCCTAAGTAAAAATGTCTTTAAACATTAATGATCCACACTGATGAATGGCAAAAACCATCACAACATTGTAAAGCAATTATCCTGCAATTAAAATAAATTAATTTCAGAAAATTAATGATTCAACATACAAAATGGTTTTATTCCAATGATCTGCTTTTCACACGCCTTCGCCCCATTTCTCCTTCCCCACTCAGAAATCCACTCTTACCAACTCAGGATCTTTGCGACTGGCCAAGATGTTGCCCTTCTCACCAGGAGCCTGCTTGCTGGGGCTCTTGACACGAGGCGAGCTTTCCAGGGGAGGGGATGGGGGAGGAGGCGGAGGAGCCACCTTCTCTTTGCTGGGAGAGATGGTCTCTTCAAACCACTGCCCCAAGATAGGTTCACTGTCCTCATCTAACAGGGAAAGAGAAAAATTAACAAAGTAACAAAAGTTATCCAATTTTCAAATTGTTTCTGTACACCTGCCTTGGAAAAGTGCCTGAGTCAAAAAGAATACAAGGTATCTAAATTATGGTGGAAGATACATAGTGGCATAAACTTGTCAAAACTGATACAAATGTATACAGCAAGCACATGAAGTGCTTTATTGTGCTAAGTTATACCTCAACAAGACCAACATTTTTTTAAAAGAACCCCAGGAAGGAATAGAAATCACCTCACTTTATTTTACTGGCAACAAGCCAAATGTTCTCAAGTGCAAACTTTTACTTGTCATCAATTGTAAGCCCCCAGATAAGAATCGCACTTTTTTGCAATACTACATACACCTGGATAGAAACAATCTGATGTGGTTATTTTATTTACTCTCTCTCCAAACCAAGGCAGGAGGGAATGTTACTAGTAATCTGGTCTAATTACTAGTTACTAATGGCCAGGAGATCCAACCAGTCCATTCTAAAGGAGATGAGCCCTGGGTGTCCTTTGGAAGGACTGATGCTGAAGCTGAAGCTCCAATACTCTGGCCACCTGATGCAAAGAACTGACTCATTGGAAAAGACCCCAATGCTGGGAAAGTTTGAGGGTAGGAAGAGAAGGGGTCGACAGAGGATGAGATGGCTGGATGGCATCACCGACTCGATGGCCATGAGCTTGAGTGAACTCCAGGAGTTGGTGATGGACAGGGAGGCCTGGCGTGCTGCAGTCCATGGGGTCACAGAGTCAGACACGACTGAACAGAACTGAACTGAACTGAACAGCCTGTTCCTAGGAACCAGCGAGCAGGAGGGAGTTCACCACATGAGTCAGTGTAGAAAGAAACAAAAACAAGTGATAAGTATCCTGACTGTGGAGGAAAAGACACCAAAGCATCTGAGCTTTGCTGACGGTGGCTTCACTCACTCAGTCGTCAACCTCCACTTACTCCACCAGGTCACCTTTAAGGGCACAGGCGGTCAAGACCCAGGCTGGGCCAGTGAGAGAAGACGGTGGCCAGGCAGCTCCTGGGGGCGCGCCCTGCCGTGCTCTGGGCCCCCGGGAGAGGGCAGGGTGCCCACCTTGGCTGCTGTCCTCCTCCGTGCTGCTGAAGTCGTCCTCGTAGTAGGTGTTGGAGTCAGTAGAGGCGCTGGCGTCACTGCTCATGGAGCCCTTCCTCTGACGCTGCAGGACACACGCCTGGGGAACAAGCGAGGCGTCTGTAGTCAGTGACCCCAAAAATGAGCCATCCTACTTCAGCCCTTTCACCATGTGAAGAGTCTTCTCTGCATCTCTTTTTTCTAAATCCAAGTGAAGTATTTCTCCTAATAGCTCCCTTCAGGACTCTCATAGCTTTATCCTAAAACAGGAGTCTCCAACCCCCAGGATCTAAAAGCCTGATGATCTGAGATGGAGGTGACATAATAGTAATAGAAATAAAATGCACAATAAGTGTAACGCGCTTGAATCATCCTCAAACTAAGATCCCACCACACCCTCAACACCACCCCACCCTCAACACCAGCGTGATCTGTGGAAAAACTGTCCTCCACAAAACAGGTCCCTGGTGATCAAAAGTCTGGGCACCACTGCTATGAAAGCACTCCAAAACCTTAACTGTGGACAAGAGCTGGAAAGGCTTCAGCATGCCAACTGTCACAAAGTGCCCAGTGCCCACCATGGGATTTTCCAGGCAATGGTACTGGATTGCCATTTCCTTCTCCAGGGGATCTTCCCAACCCAGGGATTGAACCCAGGTCTCCCGCATTGTAGACAGACGCTTTACTGTCTGAGCCACCAGGAAAGTCCTGATAATCAATAGCTAATTCAAATCTCTGGAATCATTAAGAGCTTTCCTCATCTTCAAAACCATTACCACAAATGATACGTTTACAAAGAGTAAGGCATGCAGTCCGTCCCATTTGTTTTAAGAAGGCTACGTAAGAAGACCTTACAGATTCTCAGCGGCATGACCCCACCCACCTTTCTGTAGGAAGTTGAGAGCAGTGTCAACAGCAGGTTCGTCAGTGGGACAGAGTCGATCAGCCGCTGAATCCTCTGTATGGAGGTACTCTGGGCCATGATGCTCAGGACTGCAGGGGGACCATCTGCTTCCCAACCCTGATGGTAAAGAGAGAGTTAACATTAGGTCTCAACAGGAAGTAAGCACCCAGTCCGATGGCTCAAGCGCACGTAAGCCAGAAGACGGGCCCGCAGCCACCGTGCTGATTCTGAGGACCAGCCCTCACCTTATGCAGAGCCTCCACTTGCAGGTCTTGAAAAAGAGATGTCAACAGCTTGACGGCATGGTTTGCCAGTATCACTGAGAGTACCCCAAAGCCCTGATGCCTACAAAGCAAAAGGGAAACACAAACTTTAAGACAACTCACAACAAATTACAATCATGGATTTTGCCATTTTGAGGCCCTTTAAGAATCTACTGACCTTTCCCCAGGGGGTGAAAAAATTGCAAGAACATAAAATCTACATATAATTTCAGAAGTTCACTCTCCCTGAAGCCCACCTACAGACTGCCTAGAGAGCCTCAGGCTAAGAACTCCTGGACTAGAAGAAACTCTGGAATTTAAACTGTCAATTCAAGCTACTGGGTCACGTGAAAAAAACACTGTCATTTAAAACTCATTCTTTTGGGAACTTCTCTGGTGGTACAGTGGGTAAGAACCCACCTGCCAAAGCAGGGGACACGTGTTAGACCCCTGGTCCAGGAAGACCCATGTGCCGAAGGGCAGCTGAGTCTGTGTGCCACGGCTAGTGAGCCTGTGGCCTAGAGCCCAAGCTCTGCGACGAGAGGCGCCACCCAATGAGAAGCCCTGGCTGCCACAGCTGGACGAAGCCCACAGCAAGGAGATCCAGCACAGCCGAAAAGAAACACATAACTGAGTCTCTTTTACAAAGTCATTCTTTTGAGAAGAAAAGGCTAAAAAGTAGCAACTCAAACAAAATATCTGGACAGGAGAGAATAAAAACAAAGGTTTACATTAAGTCTGAGTAGAACTTTCTCTTGATGTCCAAATGACCACACGACAAAGGGTCAGTATATCTAATATGCAAAGAGCTCCCGTAAATCAGTAAGAAGAAAGTATAAACACCAAAGGGAAAACTGGAGCAAATGATCCAGGCAGTATGAAAATGACCACAATCACAGGAGGACGCAACGCAATACAAGTGAGAGCCCTGCAGGAACCTCTCTCTCCTGTGAGACCAGCACACAGGAGGGCTAAAGCCACCCACCACCAGCGAGGACGGGGAGGGGCGACGGCACAGCACGCCACAGCCAGGGGCGCACGCCAGAGTGCAGTTACCAAATAAGCATGCCCTTTGTCCGCACAATCATACTTCTAGAACTGACCCCAAGGGGACAACTAAACAAGTGCACAGAGATTTGTTTCAGAAGGATTATTAAAGTGCACTTTACCAAAACAAGCTATACGGAACAACCTAAATAAGTGTTTGAAAAGTTAATTGGTTAACTATGGCATATTTATATAATGGTATACTATCAGTCATTAAAAACATAGAACTGTAATTGTGTCACTGAAAATGTCTACAATATGTAATAACAGTGATCCTATTTTCTTAAAGATATCTATTTAACATATGTGCACAGAAAAATGTCTGGAAAAATGTTTACCAATTTGGGTGGTAGATGATTTTTTGATGATTTCTTTTTTTGCTTTCTTATGACTTTCTACCTACACAATGCATATACATTCCTTTTAAATCTCAGGAAACTACAACCAGTTTTTATATGTTTCTTCAACTTCAAAAGATATACCTATTGGCAATCTATTCCCTTTACAATGTCAAGTATAACAACAGACACTCAAAAACCACAAACCGTTGTTCTCTCTGAACATGCTTACCTCCCTACGTTGCCTGGTGTCTACGGCCTACTACCTCAATGCCTATTTCAGATCTCAGCTCAGTACACGTCCTCAGGGAAGCCTGCCTTGATATCTCTAGCCAGGTCAAATGCCCTTATTATAATACTCTCTAGACACAATCTGACATATATTTGCATGAATATCAACTTCTTCTCTCTTCAGAACGTCTATTTTGTTTGTCCACTACAGCATTCCACAGCTCATACACAGCCTGGGACAGAAGGCAGTGAATAATTTGCTAAGGTCCAGAATTCGACTTCCTCCTTGAACTCGAGACTCACACACCCAAGTGCCTACCCAGCATCTCACAGGGGGCCTACCGGTCCTCTCAAAAGCAGCGTAGCCCAGGTGAAATCCTTCATTTCTTCCCCTTCCTGTCACTCAATCTATTCCTAAACTGGTGTGCCCTCTCTCAGTAAATTACGCAAATCCAGATGCTCATGCCAGAAACTTCTGATATATTTTTCACACTCAACATTCACTTCAGTTCAGTTCAGTTACTCAGTCGTGTCCGACTCTTTGTGACCCCATGAATCGAAGCATGCCAGGCCTCCCTGTCCATCGCCAACTCCCGGAGTTCACCCAGACTCACGTCCATCGAGTGATGCCATACAGCCATCTCATCCTGTCGTCCCCTTCTCCTCCTGCCCTCAATCTTTCCCAGCAGCAGGGTCTTTTCAAATGAGTCAGCTCTTCGCATAAGGTGGCCAAAGGATTGGAGTTTCAGCTTCAACATCAGTCTTCCAATGAACACCCAGGACTAATCTCCTTTAGACTGGACTGGTTGGATCTCCTTGCAGTCCAAGGGACTCTCAAGAGTCTTCTCCAACCCCACAGTTCAAAAGCATCAATTCTTCGGCGCTCAGCTTTCTTCACAGTCCAACTCTCACATCCATACATGACCACAGGAAAAACTATAGCCTTGACTAGACGGACCTTTGTTGGCAAAGTAATGTCTCTGCTTTTGAATATGCTATCTAGGTTGGTCATAACTTTCCTTCCAAGGAGTAAGCGTCTTTTAATTTCATGGCTGCAGTCACCATCTGCACTGATTTCGGAGCCCAGAAAAATAAAGTCTGACACTGTGTCCACTGTTTACCCATCTATTTCCCATGAAGTGATGGGACCGGATGACATGGTCTTAGTTTTCTGAATGTTGAGCTTTAAGCCAACTTTTTCACTCTCCTCTTTCACTTTCATCAAGAGGCTTTTGAGTTCCTCCTCACTTTCTGCCATAAAGGTGGTGTCATCTGCATATCTGAGGTTAATGATATTTCTCCTGGCAATCTTGATTCCAGCTTGTGCTTCTTCCAGCCCAGCATTTCTCATGATGTACTCTGCATATAAGTTAAATAAGCAGGGTGACAATATACAGCCTTGACGTACTCCTTTTCCTATTTGAAATCAGTCTGTTGTTCTGTGTCCAGTTCTAACTGTTGCTTCCCGACCTGCATATAGGTTTCTCAAGAGGCAGGTCAGGTGGACTGGTATTCCCATCTCTTTTAGAATTTTCCACAGTTTATTGTGATCCACACAGTCAAAGGCTTTGGCATAGTCAATAAAGCAGAAATAGATGTTTTTCTGGAACTCTCTTGCTTTTTCAATGATCCAGTGGATGTTGGCAATTTGATCTCTGGTTCCTCTGCCTTTTCTAAAACCAGCTTGAACATCTGGAAGTTCATGGTTCATATATTACTGAAGCCTGGCTTGGAGAATTTTGAGCATTACTTTACTAGCGTGTGAGATGAGTGCAATTGTGCGGTAGTTTGAGCATTCTTTGGCATTGCCTTTCTTTGGGATTGGAATGAAAACTGACCTTTTCCAGTCCTGTGGCCACTGCTGAGTTTTCCAAATTTGCTGGCATATTGAGTGCGGCACTTTCACAGCATCATCTTGTAGGATTTGAAATAGCTCAACTGGAATTCCATCACGTCCCCTAGCTTTGTTCGTAGTGATGCTTTCTGAGGCCCACTTGACTTCACATTCCAGGATGTCTTGCTCTAGGTGAGTGATCACACCATCGTGATTATCTGGGTCGTGAAGATCTTTTTTGTACAGTTCTGTGTATTTTTTTTTTTTTTTTTAAGTTTTGTGTATTCTTGCCATCTCTTCTTAATATCTTCTGCTTCTGTTAGGTCCATACCATTTCTGTCCTTTATCGAGCCCATCTTTGCATGAAATGTTCCCTTGGTATCTCTAATTTTCTTGAACAGATCTCTAGTCTTTCCCATTCTGTTGTTTTCCTCTATTTCTTTGCATTGATTGCTGAGGAAGGCTTTCTTATCTCCTTGGTATTCTTTGGAACTCTGCATTCAGATGCTTATATCGTTCCTTTTCTCCTTTGCTTTTCGCTTCTTTTCTTTTCACAGCTATTTGTAAGACCTCCTCAGACAGCCATTTTGTTTTTTTACATTTCTTTTCCATGGGGATGGTCTTGATCCCTGTCTCCTGTACAATGTCATGAACTTCTTTCCATAGTTCATCAGGCACTCTGTGTATCAGATCTAGTCCCTTAAATCTATTTCTCACTTCCACTGTATAATAATCATAAGGGATTTGATTTAGGTCATACCTGAATGGTCTAGTGGTTTTCCCTACTTTCTTCAATTTAAGTCTGAACTTGGCAATAAGGAGCTCATGGTCTGAGCCACAGTTAGCTCCCGGTCTTGTTTTTGCTGACTGTGTAGAACTTCTCCATCTTTGGCTGCGAAGACTATAATCAATCTGATTTCGGTGCTGACCATCTGGTGATGTCCATGTGGACAGTCTTCTCTCGTGTTGTTGAAAGAGGGTGTTTGCTATGACCAGTGCGTTCTCTTGGCAAAACTCTATTAGCCTTTGCCCTGCTTCATTCCGTACCCCAAGGCCAATTTTGCCTGTTACTCCAGGTGTTTCTTGACTTCCTACTTTTGCATTCCAGTCCCCTATAATGAAAAGGACATCTTTTTTGGGGTGTTAGTTCTAGACGGTCTTGTAGGTCTTCACAGAACCATTCAGCTTCCACTTCTTCAGCATTGCTGGCTGGGGCATAGACTTGGATTACTCCTATCATTTTCCAACATGACTCGTTCTCCCTGCCTTTCCCAGCACCACCAGACTCCAAACCCCACCTTGATCGCTCAGAGGAAGGCGTGAGCCTTCCACCTGTTCTCGCTCCCTCTTGCCTTACAACCCTACGTACAGACTATTCTCCGCAGGGGGCTGGGTTCTCCGTCACTAACAATTCAGATCTTATCACTCCGGTCTTGCAAACCCTCTGGTATCTTCAGCTTACACTTGGCCCAAGGTGATCTGGCCCTGGCAACCTCTCTGACTGGATTTTCTACCACTCTCCTCCTCAATTTCTCTGCTCTAGACACAATGACCTTGCTGATCCTTAAACATGCCAATCATACTTGCAGCTCGAGACCTGAACAATTCTACCTCAAGTGTTTTCGAGGTTTATCTGTCACTTTACATCTACATCTTGTTTTCAGAGCCCTTTCCCGACTATGCTAACTAAACTAACTGGCCCTGACAGTCTCTAACCCCTTGTTCTGGCTTATTTTTCTTCCCAGCACTCATACACGATAATTGATTATAAACCTGCTGTTTGTTATAAAACTACTGTTTGCTCACTGTTGCTCCAGTTAAAGAATAAACTCCAGGGCTTCCCTGGTGACTTAGTGGTAAAGGATGTGCCTGCCAGTTCAGGAGACAGGGGTTTGATCCCTGATTCAGGAAGATCCCACATGCCGGGGGGAAACTAAGCCCATGCACCACAACTCCTGAGCCTGTGCTCTGCAAAAAGAGAAGCCACAGCAACGAGAACCCTGCACACCACAGCAGCGGAGACCCAGCGCAGCCTCAGATAAATAATGTTATTTTTAAAAAAAGAATACAAATTCTATAAAGTCAAGGAGACTGCTTTGATTAGTACCTCAATGCCTGGATAGAGCACTGAAAAAAATACATGAAATCCAGAAATAAGCCTGGGCTTCAAAAATAAAACCTCAACAACACAGAAATCACATCTCTAACTTTTTCCTGACAAGCAAGGCTTTCTGTCCAGACTTCATCAAAACAGCAGCAAATGTTTCAGGAAGCAAGCCATGAGCCCAGACAGAATCCTCATGTTACAGGTTGAACGTGCAAGTGCATGACCAAGTCCAAGTCAAACAAGTCCATTTTACAAAATAGAAGCACTTTTCTGCCCTAACATGAACCTCACAGATGTCCTAAAATGTGTATTACACAGGTATTTTCTCCCTCTTACAGAGAAGGAAACAAGATTGGAAAGAATGAGCAATTTACTCAAAATCACATAGCTACGCCACAGAGACAGTGAGCTACGATCATCATCTTCGTTGTTCACAGGTACTGGATGGAGGCAAACTTTGCTATTGCTATGGAGACGAGAGGCGTGAGACCGGCTCCCCACCAATAGCAAATGGCAGGAAAACCAACACGAGCGGCATCGAATGGACACATACCCTTTTCCAGGCCCCAGCTTCGGAGAGCCCACTCCCTCTTTGGTACGAGAAAGGATGTCTCTGACTCGGAGAGCGGCCAGTGGATCTTTCTCTTTCCCCTTATCAGCCAAGGCAGTAGGACTGAGGTTCAGTATGAGGAAAAGGCTGTTCAACAAACACCAGGCACCCAGCAATTGGAAGTTCTGATAGTGCTGTTGAAAAAGGCATGAAATGTAAATACACAGACAGAGAGTCTGCAGGCTACACATCTTAGAGACTACAGGCAAAACGGAGGCAGTGACGTCTTACCTCACCACCAGCGCGGCGGGAACTGCTGATTGCTTGACCAATCATGTCATAGATTTCAAGCTGTCCAAAAGTAAACATGCACAAAAATCTGAGCAAGGTGACACAGTTCATTATAAATGCTAAATCCGACCCAAAACACTTTAGCGTGAAGACTTCAACGTCCTCAAGCCACTTCCAATGGTACGATTCATCACAATTTCCTTGATCCTCACGTGACGCTGACTCTGTCTTTTCATTCCGCTCACGACACCTTCTCAAACATGTCCCCTCCATCCCATCTAAAGCAACACACCCAGGACATGTCAAATCACTTTCTATCGCAGCCTTTCATCCAATGCACTTGCCACTTTAGAAGCCCTTGTCTCCAACACCCGCCCCACTGAGAGCACACTGGTGCCGTACGGTAAGCCTCCTGTGCGTGCGCTGACTCAACGGCTCATCTTGCACCAAGTTCACCGCACTACAAAGTCGCAGTGCTTCCGGCACAGCTAGCCAAACCGCCAAACGAGCCAGACGCCTACGTCCCAGGCCAACTACTCAAGGGGGAGGGTATGGAGAGCACTCCATGCCCTTCCCTCTAATGAGCAACAAGGTGGAAGCCGCCATATTCCCTCAACTGAATCCTCAGGGCTCCCCATCCCCAGAGGCAGAGCTTACACATTTCTGAACGATTGTGGCAGCGTCACTCTCGTAGTCGTCCTCTTTGGAGCTCGTGGAGCCTGTCCGCACTTGCTGGGCACTACCCACATGAAGGATGGCCATGCAAGTTGCCACACTCACACCTGAGAAAAAAAAAGAGACACACATTCCAAGAAACTGAAACACAGAAACATAACCCACCCACAAGCAATTCCATGATCTGACGACTGAAATCCCATCAGGGATCGACTCAATGGACGTGAGTTTTGAGCAAATTCCGGGAGATAGTGAAGGACTTGGGGTCGCAAAGAGTCGGACACGACTGTGCAACTAAATAACAAAAAAATGTGCGACCATATGATCCAACAAGCACACTCCTAGATATATTTACCCAAATGAGCTGAAAACTTCCATCCACCCAAACACCTGTACGCAAATATTTATGGTACCTTTAGTCACAACCGTCAACAAATGGAAACAATCAAGATGTCCTCTAATAATCAATAATAAATCAATAAATCAATCAATAAACCGTGGTGTAGCCATACAAGGAATGGCATCACTGACTCAATGGACAAGAGTTTGAGCAAACTCCAAGAGACAGTAAGGGACAGGGAGGCCTGGCATGCTGCAGTCCATGGGGTCACAGAGTCAGACACGCCTTAGCGACTGAACAACAGTTCAAGCAATAGCTACCAAGGCACAAAAAGACAAAGAGGAAGCTTAACTGCACACAGCAGGCCCTCCACACCTGCAGGTCCTGCATCCGGAGATGCAGCTGGCGGAATCTGTGGATGGGCCGTCTGCAAATGCTAAGGCCAACTGTATACACCATTTCACACACGGGACTTGAGCATTCATGGATTTTGGTACCCACGGGGAGGTCCTGAAACCCCCTGCCCCACCCGCAAGCAAAAGAAGCCAGTCTGAAAAGGCGATGATTCTAACAATAGACTTTCTGGAAAAGGGAACTATGGAGACAGTAAAAGATCAGTGGTTTCTAGGGGCCGGGGTTAGGGGAGAGGCAGAGGGAGGGACTGCCAGGTGGAACATCGGGGATCTGGAAGGCAGTGAAAAGATTCTGTATCAACGTCAAAAACCACAGAGCTGTATGTGAGAAAGGAGCCCTAATGTAGTGAACCACAGGCTTCAGTTAATTATGCGTCAGTACTGGATCATCAATCACAACGAAGGCAGCCTGGGAATGCAGTATGTGAACAAGGGCACTGTACATGGGGGTGAGACAGCGCACGGGGACAGAGCTCTGTACTGTTCCAGATGCCGAGGCTGGAACGCTGCATTTTTCTGCAAACCTAAAGCTGCTTTAAAAATGAAATCTAGGACGTCCCTGGTGGCTCAATGGTTAAGAATATGCCTTCCAGTGCAGGTTCCCGGGTTCAATCCCTGGTCCGGAAGATCCCACATGCTGCAGAGCAACTAAGCCTGTGCCCCACAGTCACCGAGCCTGTTCTCCAAGAGCCCGGGAGCTGCAGCTACTGAGCCCAGGAGCCACAACTATTGAAGCCACGCTCCACAAGAGACACCAGGAGAAGCACGCTCCCCATAACTAGAGAAAAAGCCTGCACGGCAACCAAGACCCAGCACAGTCAAAAGTAAATAAACAAACAAGTAAGTTTTTAAAACTGAAATTACTTTTAAAATATTTTTTAAAAACTTTACAATGATTAAAAAAATAATCTCACACTTAGTATTTCTCAAAAACATCTAGGCCAAATCCCTTTCTTTACTTCAAATCCTAAGTGATTGAATTTCAGTAACAAACCAAATCTGGGGGCTCTTTAAAACAATGAAGAACTTTTTTTTGGCCATGCCCACAAGGCATGTGGGATCTTAGTTCCCCAACCAGGGACTGAACCAGCGCCCGGACAGTGAAAGCACAGAGTCTTAACCACTAGACCACCTTAACAACTAAGAATTTTTAAGGACTCTTAATTCTTACCAACGAAGCATAATGAGATGCACAGGATATTCAGAAACTCCTTGAAAATTGAACTTCATGAACCCCAAACTTAAAAATGCAAAAATCAAAGCCCGAGAAGTGAGAGTGAACACTGGGAATGGGCTTGGAGAGCACGCCTGCTCCCAGGCAGCCTTGGCGCTCCCCCCACAGCTCTGCTCTCGCTCAGGCCCAAACGACCGGAACTCCCTCCAGCAGGTCTCCCAGCCTCCCCGGTCTCCCCGCGGCAGACACCTGCGCTCTGCTGCTCCAGTGCTCTCCAGAGCACAGCTCAGACCACACCACTCTCCAAAATCTCCAACGCCTCCGCTGTCTGTAGGGTATGGTCCAAATGACTGAGACTGCATTTTGAAGCCCTCTTTGAGGAGGCTGTACCTTCTTTCCGGCTGTACAACACCAACTAGTCACACACACACACACACACACACACACACACACACACTCTCTCTCTCTCTCTCTCTCTCTCTCTCTCTCAAAATGTTTCCCCAAATACCAGGATACTTTTGGTCCTGCTTTTGCCTCTGGCCGAGGGATAGCCAAGCTGAAATCCTACCTGCCCTGCAAGATACGTCGACAGAACCCCTTTGTGACTACTGCCTTCCCCAATGAACGTACCTTTATCTTTACATGCCTATTTACACAGAAATGTTTATAATAAAGCCATTCAAAGAATGTAGGGAGATAACCTCAGCAATTTCTTAATGCTCCCAAGGTCAGGTTTCTAAGACTGTTCAAACCCTCACTCACAGAACCCAGTAAACATCGGAAATTGTTAGGCCTCCCAAGACATACCAGGACTATGGTATTTAAAACCAGGATCAGTGATTTGGGTTAAAAAGTCACCGAAACAATAACTTAAAAAAGCATAAACACCAGCTGTCAGGCCCCACTTCTAAGGCAGCATAATCAACAGGAAGGGAGGGGATTTTGTGGGAGCATGGAGAAAAACACTCATTGTATTTATCAATATAAACAGATACCACCTGTTCCAGGAGGTGTCCTCAAATCTGCTCCCACAGCACAGCGCCATCGCTCCCTTCTCCGCATGCCCGTAATATCCTAGAATCTCTACTGTCTTTAGCATCTCCTGTTTCATATTACATACGCTCTGTGGTCCAATCTGTCCTCCATTGCTCAGGTACAGGCTCCTTGAGAGCAAGGATTACATGTTGCTCATTGTAATATCCCCAAAGCACTTAGCATTTTGCTTCTCACACAGCAGACACTTACTCACATGTGCACACACTATGAAATCAAATATCCACATAACACAACAGCAGCAGTTGAGCAATAAGGGAATTTATAGAACTCCTACTTAGACCTCGTTCCATCTAGATGAGACACTAGATGGCCCTTGGGGAAGGAACTAAGCAAAGAGGGAGAGAGCACGCAGAAGGGTCTCACGGTTTCCAGGAAGTCTGTGCGGCTGAGGAAATGATCAGATGCAACGTCTCACCTGCATACAGACAGCTCAGGCTGAGCACTGTCACATCCTGCAGACGCGAAGGGTTGAGAGGCTCCAGCACAGGTAGCGAAAGGGTGTCCAATGCCATGGTTACGTCAATCACCAGAGAATGAAAACTGGAACATAACAAGATTAACACAAGTGTCTCTGACTCACTTGCTTCTGTAATCTGTTAAAGAAAGTGGGCATGCCATAAAAACTAACCGGGTTCTCTCTTTTGGAGAACAGTTTTAAAACATAGAGCATGCGCACCCTGGAGTACCTTACCCATTACGAACAGCGGTGGCGTCTGCTACTGTGGCAGGCATGATAAAGAAAGAATTGGCCAGCACCGCATCTTGAAACCGATTGATGTAGCGCAGGAAGTAGGGCAGGTTCAGACACACACGCAGGAGCTTCTCTGAGCCACCTGAATTAACGAAAAGGCTCAGCCTTACAAACAGGCTTCTGCTGCTTGATTCTTTTCCACTTAAGGAATTTTTGAAAGCAGAGAAACTAGCTTTTTGACAACAGAGTCTTACCAAGTTCCTGAAGACTAGCCACATTCTGAGCTATGAACACATTCTTGGTTTTGATAGCAGAAGCTTGATCTGTGGATGACTGCTCTTCACTTTCTCCTTCCGCCTGAAGAGAAACAAAGGCTGTGAAAGGCCTCTGAAGATACTAGCACCCCGGGACTGACCTGGCGGTCCAGTGGTTAAGACTCCATGTTCCCAAGGCAAGGGCCCCAAGTTCAATCCCTATTCAGGGAACTAAGATCCTACATGCCATGGGTGATGTGACCAAAAAATAAATTAAAGAACAACAAGATACTGTCATCTGTTGATTGTCGTCCTCAAGTTCAGAGTAGAACCAACTGTACAAGCTAGAGCTGCTCCGAGGACACTCGTCAGACTCCCAGCGGGGGTGGGAGGTGGTGGGATATACAGCTTTAAACATGTTCTGTAACCAGCACAGAGCGATGCCTTTTACAGTACGAGTACAGGCTCTGTGTCTACTTGCACTGAGAAATTGTCAGAAGAATGGTCATCAAAATAGTAACCACTAGAGACTTCCCTGGTGGTCCAGTGATTAAGATTCCATGCTTCCAATGCAAGGGGCATGGGTTCGATCCCTGGTCAGGGAACTAAGATTCCACATGCTATTAGGCATGGTCAAAAATACAAATATAAATAAATGTATTATTAAAACAAATAGTAATAACTGTGAACAGAAGGAATCGGGGTGAACGCTACTCATTTTCAGTTAGTATTCTTCAACATTCTTTCTACCCTTGGCAGGTACATCATTTTATATCACAAATATAAAATGCATTTGTTAGCTGTTTTTTCTAGTATTATCATCTTAACAAATCCTACAGGACAAGGTCCTCTGACTGAAGTAACTCACCTGAGTCTGTGGACCTACAGGTGATGATGCTACAGTTCTAGGGTTGAAAACTGACGTTAGCTGGTTCAAAAAATTCATCTGGACCTCCTTCTGCTTCAGCTCTGGGCTTACTGGTGAGGCCAGTTCTTTCTGATCTTCCACTATAAAATATGAAACAAGAGAGCGATGAGGGGAGTGTCACCTGCAGACAAAAGAGGAAATAGCTGGCGAGGGGAGTGGCCAAGAAACCAAGTCTGGTGAAGGCGCACTCACCATCTGAGAGCGTCTTCACTGTCTGGGGCAGCTTGGCCGACTTCATCATCGCTGTGAACGTGATGATTTCAGTCCTGTCTAGTCGGCTGCAGCCAGTGCACAGGCCCTTGATGAGGAGAATCAAGTGTTTCTGCAAAGAAAACAAATTCCAATATGCCTTTTAGAGAGGCCTCCTCTGGATTACATCAAATATGCCTTTTAGGGATTCTATTCTTTAGGGACTTCTAGCTGGCACAACGGAGAAGGCAATGGCACCCCACTCCAGTGCTCTTGCCTGGAAAATCCCATGGATGGAGGAGCCTGGTAGGCTGCAGTCCATGGGGTCGCTAGGAGTCGGGCACGACTGAGCAACTTCACTTTCACTTTTCACTTTTATTGGAGAAGGAAATGGCAACCCACTCCAGTGTTCTTGCTTGGAGAATCCCAGGGACGGGGGAGCCTGGTGGGCTGCCGTCTATGGGGTCGCACAGAGTCGGACACGACTGAAGCGACTTAGCAGCAGCAGTAGCAGCAGCAGCTGGCACAAAACCAAATTTAGGTTCAAACCAAGAACGGCAAACTCAGGAAGCAGAGATCACAAGCTGATGACCCTCAGGCCACACCTGCTTGCAGGCATCTCACAGGTCTCACAGCGATGTTGTTGTTGTTTACATTGGAAGTCACGGCTAACTTTTTAAAACATGGAAGGTTTATCATACAAATGCAGATTTCCTACCTCTTTCAATAATGCACAAGATCAGCTGGAGCCAGTGATTGATCCCTTTATAGCTGGGTCACACACCCTTCTCAACCAGCATACTTGACTCATTTTATGTTACTTGCCTGGCCGCCATGGTCATGTATCTTTGTAATCCTAGAAAAGACCTCTGCAGCTCTCTATACCAGAGGCTGATAAACCATAGCCCCAGTTCAGCCCATTGTTTTTGTGAATAAATCTGACTGGACCACAGCTGTGCACATCCATTCACATACTGTCTGTGGCTGCTTTCACACTGCAAAGTCAGAGTTTAACAGAGACTGGACGGTCAGCAAATTATCTCCCGTGTAGCCTGTTACAGAGAAAGTCACCAATCCCTGCTCTATGCCATCCCTTCTCCATCATTCCACGGGTCAGTCACAAGCCTACCTCAAAATAAGGGCCAGAAACAGGCCCACCACTCTTACCTGGGACACAGCGCACGCCTCATCTGGATTCTCCAAACGCAGGAGAGAAAATTCAATCAGGACTTTA